>NW_026067900.1:10651815-10715955 GCF_014885135.2 Alexandromys fortis | reverse complement strand
TTTTTTTTTTTTTTTTTTTTGAAGCATGGTCTCTCTTTGTAACCCTAGTTGGCATGGAACTTGCTATACAGACCAAGCTGGTATTGAACTCAGAGATCTTCCTGCCCTGCCTTCTAAGTGCTGGAATTAAATGTGTGTGCCACCACACAGGCCAAAGTATTCCCCCTCTAAAGACCATTAAAAATGGAAATTAACTTTCAGCATGAATTCTGGAGGGAATTAAAACTATAGAAATATTACTGGTGTGTTGACTGGAGTATGTTTTTCAATGTAGAGAAGAGAGAAAGAGAGAGAGACAGAGACAGAGAGAGACAGAGAGAGAGACACTTTCTTTCTCTGTGGACTTTGCTTTCTGTCCTTCCTATATTACAGTATACTGATTGATTTTTACCTTTAAAAAATTTAAGAAAAAAAAAAAAACAACTGTGCTTTATGCCTTACAAAATTCAGCCAAATCAAATCTAAATGCTTTTCACTGGGGAATGCAGTGTTTGAGTAGCTACTGGACATTGCTTTGGTCTTTGTGTAGGCAGCAGTCTTAGAACTCTTAGAGTTGAGGATGACGTTAAACTCGGGCATGCCAGGGTGCCCTGTCATACCCAGCACTGCTGCGAATGCCAGGTAATGCTTCCTCTTTACCTTCACAACCCAGAGGGCACTACTCATGTATGAGAATGGGAAATGCTGGACTACGTAGGACACACATTAAGTTAATGACCTTAGACAGAAAAAAGAGAAACAGAATGCTCCTAACTTTGCTGTCTCTCTCCCCCAGCCCTAATGGGGACACTCTTCCACACCAACTGAGTTTATTTCCTTTCCTTCAACAGTTGCCTTTATTTTCTAGCTCTCACAATATTTGAAATCTGATTAATTCATTACAGGTGTGCATCGCTACTCCCGAATGTCCACAGAAGTATATTTTTGTTTAAAGACCCTTTCTAGGTAGTGAGTTTGGTGCCAGCTTCAGGACCAGAGTTTGTTCTCCAACATCCACACAGTGGAGAGAAATGCTTGCTTCCAGCAAGTTTACACACCCACCCAAATATATAAATGAATGAATGGATCTAATTCAAATGTTTTAAGTATAGTAAATTTAGGGCTTTCTTGTATTTCCTTTGTAGTGCTCACTTTGTGGCTATCAAGAGCCAGAGCATGTGAATACCTGCTATGGAAATGGGTATTTCCCAGAAGCTCCAGCCGTCCCTACCCCCAGAAATATCTAGACCCCCTTGCAGCTTCTGGAATCCATAGTTGCCGATTACATTTACTGGCAATATCATGCTGTAAACACACAGAATTCTTGACAGGATTCGAAAGGGTTTCACATGTAGGAGTTACTTTCCTGGGTCACAGACCTTTAGAAATGCTTTTCAGCTGAGAGGGCGGAAATTTTATTAAAGGACGTATTTATTTGGGCCATGGTTTGGCATTTTCTCCTCTTTATCTAATGCTCCTAAATGTCCCCAAAGGTTGGAGAGAACAGGAGGAGTGTCTCAGTGGAGGGGTTTGTGGTCTATGTGCGTAGTGATATGTGCCACGGTCAAGGTTGTAAGGTATGACCTCGCTGGGCGCTCTGACCTGGACCACACTCTCTCCTTGACTGGGCTCTTTGTCATTCAGCTAATAGATATATCAATAACATTTTTGATATCATTATAGGCAAATGAAAATCTATGAAACAGGTGGGAAACATCTTTGCTGTCAAGGGCAATGAATCTGTCAGAGGTAACAAGAGTTCTCATTTATTAGTTCCGGAATTAACTGAAAATAAAATGAAAAACAAGACGTGTTTAAAATAAGACCAGTCAGTTCACAGGAAGGGATTAGAAAGACAGAAGGAGGATTAATTGCAATGTGAACAAAGAATCTAGACAAAAAGAAAAAAAAAACAGTTTTTCATGCATTTGAAGAAATTAGTGCTTACTTGGAAAAAATGCCTTAGGGAGGAAAGCAGTTAGATGTGCTCACAGAAGCTGGGCTTAGGGATTCTGAAGGGACACCACAATTTTTGTTTAAATTTTTTTTTTTTTTTTGCTAAAGAATTAAAACATTTGAATTTCACGAATCTAGCCACAGTTGGCATTTTACAAAAGCGGAAAGGGGCTGAGCTACCTGGGATAGCGGCCAGGACATGAGTTTTGGCTGCCAACATTTGTCCGTTCCACCCTTCTGAATAGTTTCCTGAATGACTTTGGCTTTGCAAATATTTCACCATATTATTAGAAACACAGCTGGCTCAGAAAGGGAAATGGAGGCAAGAAAATGGAGCTGACAGAGTGACATGTTTTGTGGACAGAAGCCGGAGCAGCAGGAGGAAGCTCAGAAGTAGGCTCTGCCACTCACCTGGGAATTCCCGTCAGTTACCCAAGTGGGGGAGGGTCTTACTTCTTATCCACTGATATGAACCAAACCTTGGTCTGCTGGATTTTTGTTTGAAGATCAAATGCAATAGGGTATATTCGACGGCATAAACAAGTCATTGCAACACTGTTAATGACTGTCTTAGTTCTATTGCTGTGAAGAGACACCATAACCATAGCAACTCATATAAAAGAAAGCATTTCACTGGAACTTGCTTACAGTTTCAGAGGTTTAGTCCATTATCATCATATCAAATTGGTGGTATGCAGGCCAGCATGCTGCTGGAAATGTAGCTGAACAGCTGAACTTTCTACATCTGGATCTGCAGGCAGGAGGGAGGGAGAGAGAGAGAGAGAGAGAGAGAGAGAGAGAGAGAGAGAGAGAGAGAGAGAGAGAGAGAGAGAGTCAGGAGAGTCAGAGTCACGGGGGCTAGGTTGGGTTTTGAAAACCAGTGGCAAACTTCCTCTGATAAGGACACACCCACTCCAGCAAGCCTATAGCTCCTAATCTTCAGGTCATGCTACTCCCTGATCTAAACATTAAAATACATGAGCCTATGAGCATATTTTTGTTCAAACCACTACAATGACCCAGGTACTACCTTTGAATTTTTTCAATGATTCCAGAAGTAAAACAGGCAAATTGATTTTAAATGTTAGTGAATAAATGTATAACACTGTGTGTTAACCTCTGTACAAATGGCAGCATGGCTTATTCCCTTGGGGAGTTTATACTGAATAATTAAGAGAAAAAAAGGAGGCAAACTGCACTAAAGTACTGCTAACAGTGCAGATGTGAAAGGCTAGAGAAATGGCCGGACTATTACAGGGTTAAACAGGGAACTCTTGGGAGACGATGGAGCCAAAGTTAGTTGAGAAGTCAGATTGGTTGGAGTGCCAGGATTGCCTGGGGATTTGTGTCAATCCCATTACTTCCTCAAATTGGTTATATATATTTTTTTCCAAATCACTGCCTTTTAAAAGTCTTCGCTTTGAAATGTTTTTATTTTCACTCTACACGTTTTAAACATCTCACTTTTAGGAGACTTCTGCAATCTTTTCTGGTTGACCAGGCTTTGGATTAGTCACCTTGGTTATCAGGGAGGCAGTCACATACGGGCTGGTCCCTCTCTGTGTGAGGGGCCAAAGGAGTCATGGAAGGAAACCATTATTTTCAGTATGAGAGCTGTTTTATTTTTCTGCATTGCCTTTAGTATCTGTATCATTCTCCCCAAACCTCTTTTATTCCTATATGATTCCTCTCTTCCCGAGTCACAGTGTTTTGTCCCCCCCTTTCTCCTTTACTTCCCCTGGTAACTCCAGACACAGGTTTTCTGAAAGTGTTATTTCTAAAAAGTGATTCATAATTGTAGCGAGCTGCGTGGTGTCACACCTGATGGAGATGTATAATCAGCTCCTGAGATGGCTAAGGCCTGACCTATGCTATGATCACGCAATGATTATCAGCTGCCTGCATATGCGTGAACCTATGGGCAGTGCCCACCTGGCAGTTCGGGGTTAAGTAAGCCCAGGCCTACTTAAGGGCTGGGAGAGGTTTGCCCAGGGAGAGAGGGAAGGAGAGAGGGGAGAGAGGAGAGAGAAAAAGAGAGAGAGAAAGGAGAGAGGAGAGAGGGGAAGAGAGAGAGAAAGTGAATAAAGTCCTGGAATAAACTGCAGTGAGAAGAGCTCCGGTGGTCGCGTCGTTCCTTGCGGGACGAGGGTAGAGCCGTGACATATAATGAACACGACAGGCGTTCGCAACGTGTCCACAATGCAAAGTGTAGCAGGGTCAAGACTGCAGAAGTACCTGTAAAGGCTCTTCCCTCGTTTCAGAGCTTCAGGGTCTCATCCCAGAATGAAGCGTTAGCATCTCTAGCATTTCAGAACATCTGTGAGCTTGGCTCGATTCTAGCGGCTCCCCCTTTTGAACTCAAGCAGAGCATGGAACCCTTTCATTTTCTGTTCCTGATGACAGTTGGATGTAAGGGACAAGAAAGAGAAGGCTGAATAATTGGAAGTCTTGGGGGTACATTTAGTCCCTGCTCCACAGAATTCTGCTCTTATTCGGTTAAGTCTTGATTTAACACGAACATCTACTTCAGATTTTTAAAATTGAAAAGTGATAGGATGTTATTCAAAAAACAAAGGAAGAGAAGATGTTGGATGTTGGGGGGTGTCAGACTTTTCAGGTTCTTTGAGCGGAAACCAAGCCGTGCACTTACCACACAGCAGGTGCCCAACAGCATCTGGAGGGTGACTAAGACCTGAAACTAGAATTAAAGTGGGTCAAATTGTGAGCTTTTCTCCTTTTCTTCCAGAGCTCTTTCATTTCCTCATTACCTCCTTCCTCTTTTAGCTTGAAAAGTTCTGACACTTTCCACACCAGTGTGAGTGCATCGCAGAGGGATGTGTGAGTTTTTAAAATTAACTAGAGGTTAAAAACATTGTATTTAAGGCTTACTTATTTTGTAAGAAATGAAGGAGCTATTTTGTATATGCTAAAAATTTTATATTTGTCATATTTAAAATGATGCATTAATCTGTGTGTATGATTAATTTTTTGGTCATCACTTGGGTGTTGGTGTTCTATCAATAGACATTGAACAATTTGAGCTTCATCCAAGGAAATATTACTGTAGTTGGGATATTTGCCCACTGTAGATGAATTGTAAAAGGTCTAAGCTTTTCTAAAATAGGGTGAGGTAGAAGGAAGCAGAACTAGGGGTGGTGTGTGTGTGTGTGTGTGTGTGTGTGCGTGGTGGTTTTGTAACGATATAGTTGTGAAATCTTGCTCCAAATTTTTTTGTTAAAGACAAATATTTGTGCTTTGAGAATCTGTTGTGTGCTTTTGGAATTCCATGCTCAGTGTAATTGCTCTAATCAAAGAGTTAAATAAGACACTTATGGCTTTAAATTAAATATTTTGTTTTATCTAGAATTTCCAATTAAGGTTCCACTGGAACCAAGTTAGCTCTGCTTGAGGAATCATTCTCATTTGGACCTTTTTGCTTCAGGTCATAATACTAATGAGCTCTGAATTTTCTACTACTAAAAACTGCTGTCTTTACTTTAGAAATAATTTGAGAGTAACTTTGCTTAAGAGAGTAGAAAATAATAAAAAGACCAATAAATTTAGATCATGGCTGATTTCACTGCTTTATTTAGTTAATTAGTTTTTATTTTTCCCTTTCCCTTAAAAAGTGAATTGTTTGAGAATTTTATACATATATACAATAAAATTTTATAAACATATACAATAAAATATTTCCCACTCTAACTCCCCTGGATCCTTCTGACATATCCTCTCCCAACGTCATGTGTTATTTTTGTAAAAGTAAGATGAACTGCTCAGTCCAACTACTGCTGCCCATATGTGCATGAATGTAGGACTGTCTACTAGAGCATGGACAATCTTCTAGTGGCTACATCTCCAAGGAGAATGATTTCTCCTTCCCCATCAGCCCTTACCTGCCAGTAGCTCCTGCCAGTAGTAGATTAGGAATATAGTGAGAACTCTTCCCTAATAATGCTTGAATTTTAATTGGTTTAATATTATGAAGGTCTTGTACAGGTAGCCAAAGCTGCTGTGGGTTGTAATGTTTAATAGCCATGTCATAACCAAGAAGACAGCATTGTATAGTATTTGTTTCCATCTTCTGTCTCTTATATTTTTTTCTGCCTCCTCTTTCACAAAGTTCTCTGAGCCTTGGAGGGGTTAACAAAATTTCCCATTTGGGCCAACAAATTCCAATGGCTTATTTTTAGGACTTAGATCAATTATGAATCTCTACATTGACTGCTTCTCTGACCAAGCTTGAGAGCAACCCAGGTTTATGTGTAAACATACACATAAGAATTGTTTAGCAGAATTATAATAGTAGGTTTCACTCTAGTGTATATGACCTAGTACCATGGGATTTTGAAAAGATTTACAGTAGCAAGCATAAAATGCCTCTTTAAGAGAAGATCTCAAATCTGATCAGAAAGCAGTTGGTTACCCCTATGCCAATTATACCACTATTGCATGATTAGTCTTTTTTTTTTTTTTCTCAAGACAGAGTTTTTCTGTAGCTTTCGAGCCTGTCCTAGAACTAGCTCTTGTAGATCAAGCTGACCTTGAACTCACAGAGAAACGCTTGCATCTGCCTTCCAAGTACTGGGATTAAAGGTGTGTGCCACCTCTGCATGGGTAATTAGTATTTTAAAAAATTATTTATTTTATTTCATGTGCATTGATGTTTTGAGTGCATGTGTGTATGGGTGAGGGTGTCAGGTGCCCTGAAATTACATACAACTGTAAGCTGCCATGTGGGTGAATTTGTCCTAGGTTCTCTGGGAGAGCAGTCAGTGCTCTTAACCACTGAATCAAGTCTCTAGCCCCACATGATTGGCTTTTTAAAAATGCCTTTAGCTCTAATTAGCTCTTGGCTTAAGAGTTTACAATAAGGCAGCATTTTTATTTTATTTTATTTATTTATCTTTGTCTAAGGCAAGCGATTTGACTTTCGGAAAGAGCAGTAGACATCTGGAGGCCTTCACAGCTTCATCACTGCTGATGGCTGAGCTGTAGCTCCCTGGAGATTTGTCCCTTTCCTTCCTGCTCCCCAGCACCATCAATACCCAGTGTTGTTGTAGGAGGTCGCTTGTTGGTTCCTGGCTACACAGCAGCTCAGCCCTGAAATAATCATACAGAAACCATATTAATTTAATCACTGTTTGGCCAATCACTTAAGTGTATTGCTAAATAGCTCTCACATCTAGTACTTATCCATTTCCAGTATTTTATATTATACTACAAGACTCATGGCCTACTGGCAAGGTTTCAGTGTGTCTGTCTCCGGCAGCAGCTCCCTGGCTTCTCTCCTGACTCTGCCTTCCTTCTCCCAGCAGTCAGTTTAGTTTTCCCCACCTAGTTCTGTTCTACCCTATCAGGCCAAACCAGTGTCTTTATTAACCAATGGTATTGACAGCATACAGAGGGGAATGCCACATCACAGTGTTATGACCTTTTACTTAGTTTACAAAATAGTAGGTTTTGATATAGCTTTTAGAATATTCTTACTCAAATATTGTTAACTATAATATAAATGTGTCTCTGTCTTGTGTGAGTCAATGCCAGCTTTCATTTTTTTTCCTTTAATTTGTAAAGGAAATCTAGAAACATTTGAAGCTGAAACAATAGATTAATTTACACTAATCCAAGTGACTCATGCTCAGCAAATGGCAGCTTGTAAAACATTAGAGACTTTAACTGTATTATATAGTGTATGTATACATTGCTCATTATCACCTCTGAATGTAGGCTTGAAAACATCTGAAATTGCAGACAGCTCCCAAGGAATGGGGATATCCTTAAAGACCAGTGTCAAAATTTCCTCTCTAATGTCTTGACTTAAAAATTATAAGCCAACATACAGCAACAACCCAAAAATTACAAGCTGGCATTCTTCCAAGTCAGTCATTTATAGTTTCCCATTGGATATTCATGATTTATTTTTCGGAGCAGTGAAGTAAGGGCTAAGGTGGCAGTATTGAATGTGACTGAGTGCTTCTTCATTTAGATGACTGTTAATAGTCCTAGCTCTCCTGTAACTGAGTTGTCAGATTTTGCTTTCTGATTCCTTACATGAAGAACAGAACAAATAGCAATTTATTAACAAACACTTACGAGTATTGTATATCTAGATTGAATCAACTGGTGCTAAGCACATAGAATGATGCCTAATAAATGCATGCTCTGTGTTTGTTGTTATTAGTGTAGATTATGAACAATCATTTGTAGATAAAAATAATTGGGAAGTCTAATGGATTTTGATCAGCCCTGTGGAAAATGTGGACACTGTAGCTTCCCAAAGGTGGCCTTTACCAAGCACTGATCTCTTTGAGAGAAGAATGAGGTTGAGATTGATGTGAAGGCCAACATGAATTTCAAAATTCATGAGTTGGCATTTGATCTTCAGCATGGTACTATATTAATTTAGTATATTATGTATTTGTAGCTGAATTAATCAAATGTACTGAAATTAATACAAGAAGAAATAGACTTTGGCATATTGTTTGATACTTGCCATTAATTAAATGCCCCGAAGCTTTAATAAGATACACAGTTAATGTGCGAATAATTTTTTTTTACTTAAAATTGTCTCTAATTACTCTTTAGCAGGTTCTGAAAAGTCCTTAAACAGGCAATTCTTTAGAAACAAGACAGAATTTTAATTCATTTGGAATCAGTAGCACATTCCAGCTCATTTTCTGGAATTAGATCTGATCATTTTCTTTGAGTCGATGATAAATTTTACTTCTCTCTTCTAAACAGTCAATCAGCATGTTGAGGACTCATCTGAAGTAAATTTTGTATTTTGATATTCAAGGCACAAGCCCAGGAAAGTTAAAAGCTTCCCTGTGAATATCTTGCACCTTCAATCTTCAAACTGAAGAAAGCCAGGAAGCCACAACACCGCAAGTATCTGCACCTCTGTGATTAGGATAGGGTATGGCAGGAGTCAAACATCATACGGGTTACCGCTGAACAGTGTTTCCTGATAGACAAATTCAAGCCAATCCTGGAAATGCAGGTCTGAGAAGAAACAGAGATGCTTAGTCTCCAGATGTTAGGAGCCAGGATGTATAGCATGCATGCTCTTTCCTGGACATTCAAATCTGATTCTTTCCCACTGAACATGAGGTTAGCTGCACAACTAGATGAAGGGGCACAAAGAGCTCCTGAAATGTATGATGTTTCACTTTGTCATCCAAGGACTTTCAACAACACACTCACCAACTAAAAAATCAACACTGAACCTAATGTAAGGAAATCTTTAATGGAGGACTCAGATGAAATCTTTAGTATCCAGAGTATACTTTTAAACCTTGTTTTCACAAGAATTACAGCAAGTGGAAATCTTAATTTTTATTTATTATAAAATTGTTAATTAAAAAGGCAACTTGCACAGCTTTACCAGTTAGAAATCTCAGAGCTAAGGATGTAGACCAGGATATGATGGATGTGATTCTGGGTCAGTCTTATTCCAGAGACCCCTTCATCCCCCACTGCCCTTTTCTGTCATTAACTCTGTCTGAGCTAGGTGAGCTCTTTCTATTGTATTTCCAGGTAGAATGGCTCGAAAGGACCACGACAATCACACTGAACTAGGTATAAGATAGGGACGCATCCTGAAGAGAGGCGAGCACAGCAGAAATCCTCTGTCTCCACACCATCACCACAGGGACCTTGTTGGTCCTGTTATGCAGCCCGCATGTTACCTGTCCTGGTACATAGTCAAATCTGACAAATCACTTCGTGTTTGATAACGCTGAGTGTTCTGAGAGTCTTCTCTGTCTTCAGGGGTGCAAGCCAAGCCTGCAACATTTCCCTCTTCTCTTTCCTCCCTCCAATTCCTCCTGCATGCTCCTTGCTCTCTTTCAAACTCATGACCTCATTTTAAAAGTTGTTGTTATGTGTGTAGGCTCATTTATGAATATGTATGTACACATATTCATAAATACAAGGTGCTCAGCCTGTATAATGTTATTCCCATGTGTGTTTTCAGGGCTGGCCATTTGACACTGGACAGCCAATCGATGTGCTCTTCCCTGAGGAAGCTAGATTTCCTACACTCTCAGCATTCCTTAGTTTCCTGGAGTTCTTTGTGTAGGGTTGAGGCCTTGTGGGCTTGGCCCGGATTTCAATCACTTTTATTTATTCGCTCTTTAGGACTATGAGATGTATTTGTGTCTCTTTGAGGTAATTTTGAAATTCTTCAAAGAAGGTTATTCCCCCCCCCAATTAATGAGATTTATCTATCTCATTTGGGTGCTTGTAGATAGCAAACAGTACGAGGCTATTCATTTGTATGTGCTCAGCTAGAGAGCTGCACATGCGTGCTGGATGATGGAGATAATGCTTGTTTCCAAATCAAACAACTTGAGAGTCAGTAGATAGGTCCTTCCAGCCGATGTATGGAAGTGGTATTTTTATATCAAGCATGATAAATGGAACCACAGAACAAGATTAAATTATATATTATTTCTCCTTCATACTGTAATGTTTTTTTAAACGTAACTCTTGGAAAGGAGAAAAAAATGTAGAGTAAGCTCTAAAGCATTTTCCTTTGGTTTTTTTCAAGTCTGCTTTGCTGTTTACCGAAGAGATGGCTCAACTCCTTGAGCAAATATTGTTTGAACAGTTCCCAGTCATGTCTGAAACAGTCAGATTCCTTGTGCCTGGAAAAGCTGGGCAAGAATTCACGTTAGCTGTTGTACAGCCATCAGAATGGGTGGCTCCTTGCTAAACACGAGCCTGTAATTTCTGGGCTGCTCAATCTCATTCCCATGCTAGGAATTCTGGATGGTGGGTGTCATGATAAAAGGTGTGGCCACTCCCTTCCTCTCCTGAAAGATACCACAGTAAAAGAGAAAGAGATCATTCCAGAAGACCTGGTGTATTTTAGGAGACTAGTTCTTGTCTGGTTATGTCAGCTATGCTAAGGTGAACTAGAAATGGAAGGAAGTTGATGGATCTCAGAATTCACCATGACCATGCAGCAGCAAAAGCTGTGCTGTCTTAAAGTCAGAGCCATCCAGTGCTGTCTGCTGTGAGAGTCAGTCTCTGACCCCAGCAGAGAGAACTGGATCAGAGCCTCAGAAGAAGAGCTGTGTCTGAGGATGTTACTGATGATGGAACTCCTGTGGGATTCCTAGTCTTCTGCCCCCCAATTCCGAAGGGCATCTTGGGTAAGATTTGGAGGTTCCTTGACTGTCTTCACGTTAAAGACTTTTTGTATAAGTATCTTGTTGCAAAGAAACAAGACCAGAGGAAACGTCCTGCTTGTGGATTTCCTTCCTCCACATGACTAGGCCGTCATTTTGATATGAACGAATAACTCAATGCTGGGAGATTTAAATGGTGTCTTTAATGCTAGTACCAAATGCTATAACTAATTTTGAGTGGCAACACCTTTTAAAGTTTTTGTGATTCTTGGTAGAGATTTGTGAGTGGTAGTCTGTTGTCATATTAGTGTTGCATTCTAAATACAAGTAAATTTGTAAATTTGCTAAGAATTAAAGAAATAAAACAAAAACAAGCTTTTATCTTTCTGTGTTCATTGCAAACCCTCTCCATAGTCCATTTCCCCCTTTCTTACCTTTGAGGTTAATACAGTGTGACTGCTCTCTTTAGTGAAAAGTTTTGAAGGTTGAGCCATTCCTTAGACCTGGTTAGTTTTCTGTTCACCGAGAGAGCTACCCAGAGCACACACAAGTCAGTTTCTCCACCTCACTCATATATTTTTTTTGTTCTCCTTTGAATTTTCTCAATGACTTGGCATCATGCTTGGCATCATTACAGCTTGATATAGTGTCTCATATTTTACCTCTTTCTTTACCTCCTTTTCCCATTGGGTAATAGTAGATTCTTAACTAGGGCATGTTGCGTAGAGACTCTCTGCTAATGCTGTAGCCACAGAGATATATGAGGTGAATCTAACTAACTATTGCCAAGTGCTTCTCCAACCAAGTTGCTGCATTTATATTTGGAAAAGACAGCATGTGTCAAGATTATGACATGCAAAATGTACCTTCTAATCTTGTTTCCATTTTTCTCACAGCTAGAGGACTACCATTGTTTTTCAGTGCTGATTTATCTTCAGAAAGAACCAAATGTCACGAGTTAGCTTGTTTGAATGTAAAAACAAGGGCTATTTTAAGACAATGACATCCATCCTTTAGAACTAAAAGAAGATATAAATCGATTCTGAGAAAAATTTAAAAACATTTTCAGATAACAGAGCACCCTACCCTCTTTGGATATATTGACATTGCTGATCAAGCTCAGGTCCTTGTGTATGCTCAGCAATAGTTCTACTGTTGAGCCATACCCGAACGCTTCAAAGTAAGTTCTTTCTACAAAGCATTCATATCAATGTATGTTTGCTGAACAAACCTTACTTCCAGGGCAGGTAAATTAGATTAGTGCATAAGGATGTTTTCTGCCACGTCCAGCAAGCTGAACTGGATTTCCAGGACTAACCTGGTGGAAATGGAGATCTGAATGAAGGTGTTGTCTGACCTCCTCATGAGCACTGTGGCGCATGCTCACATACATGGGGCTGGGAGAGGGAGAGGAGAAGTAAGCAAATAAATAAAATAAAATTTAAAATATTAAAAAAGTCAGTTTGTGAGTCATATCTTGCAATTTAGGGATAGAGAGACCTTTGGCTTAGATACTCAATTCTGTGATTTGAGCATCTGTAGTTCCCTGCTTTAGATGGTGGCTTCTTTAAGTTCCTTTAGACTCAGCTGCTGTTAAAATGGAATGAGGCATGGCTTACATGTGCATCTATTAATGTATTGGTATTGTTGTCCTGGAGTTTCCTGTGTTCTGCTGCTTAAAGCCTCTGTGATGTATGTTGAGATACCGCCATGATCTGGGAGAAGTACGAAACAGAGTAGAAAGATGAATTCTGTCTGAATCTATCAGAAGTCATTTTGCCCTCCTCTCCCCGTGAATATTTTCTGTAAATATATTAAGTGATGGTTATCTTACATTCTTTATATTGCATCTGTCCCTGTTTATGAAACGCCAATAACATTTTCAGCATGAGATAGGTAACTTTAGATGTTAGACAGGTTTGTGGATGTGGCAGAATCGTTTGTATTGCATTTAGAATATTTGTAGGGAAAACAACACACATTGGTAAATTTCAATTTCTACAGGTTGAGAATTGCTACAGTTAACTTTTCCCTTGATTATTCCTGTCTGCATATATTGTAACCTGAATAGATCATATGGTTTGTGATTTTCAAATTTTCTATAGGCTTAGATGTTCCTACCAGACTCCAGACTTCCTGATTGGCAAACCTTGAGTCAGAAAGCTTGCATTCTAACGGATCAAAAATTACTGTTAACGTCTTTGGTTTTAATTTCTTCTGTACTAGAATGAGTTTTATATTGCCATCTGGATTTGGCACGATTATTGCAGTCATGAATACATAGCAGCTATGCCTCCTAACTGTACAAAATCTGCCCAAGCCTGGGCCCTTCAACAGCCCATCACGGATGAAGCAGGTGCCAGTGAAGTCCAGGCTCCTACTGAGCAACTCTCGGAAGGAAGCTGATGTTTTCAAGGGTGGAGGAGTGACAATTTCTTCAGTCGTGTAGCCCACACTGAATTGACCATGTTCCAGAAAATATCCCCCATCATACTTTTTCAAGCAACCTTAAGTAGATTTGAAAAACAAACAACTATGAAAGAAGGGAAGAAAATGGCTGTGAGAGAGAGAGAGAGAGAGAGAGAGAGAGAGAGAGAGAGAGAGGAGAGAAGGAGGGGAAAGAAGAGAGAGGAGAAGGGAAAGGAGAATCAAATGTAATCAGGACGTATTGTTTATACATGTGTGAAGTTATAATCAAGGAACCCGAGTTTTAAATTACTCAAATAAACACAAAACCAAATGGACATGTATCATATTTACTTATTTGCTTATTTTCAAGTTTGCAATCAGATATTTATTAAGCCCTCAATTTACAACAAGAGTCTTACCATCATTCCTCATCTTGTGATTTAATCCATTAGATCAACCCACTTTTGCATACTTGTGATCAATTTTCCTTCTGGTCATTTGCTTTTGAGTCATACTTTCTTGGCAACTGCTTTTCAACAGTTTTACAAAACAAGTTTGTTATCTTTTTAGTTTGAGGTCGATAAGGGTTTTTTTCTTTTTCCTTCCACTGTTGACAAATGGCTCACAGTATATTCCTGCTATAATGGGTAAAAATATAGCTGGCTTTATTGTAGTGCCAGGCCTCTGTTCTGGAGACTGCCTGCACTTGGCAGATGTGTGAACGGATCAGAATGGGCAAGTTCTTTTGCTAATCTCTGCAAGATGCTGGGCTGGGCTTGGGAGGCAAAGAAACAGAAGATTGCTTTTCCTTTTGGGTGGGGGGAATGAAATCAAAGCTATGACATGTTTATATGGTTGGCCCTCATGTTCTCACTTTAAAAACATGTACTTTTTGGTTAAAGTACAGATACACTAGTTTAGATGCCGTCCTGAAATTTGGACATTTTTTAAAATACTTTTCAGTCAAGAGATTTTCCTATAAGCCAGAGCAACCAGAATTTGTTGCATTATATGAAAATTAGTGAGGTATTTCCTTGTTGGAATGTGCACATTGGAAAATTCTGTGTACTGTGAGGCATTGATATCACCAAGGAAACCAAGTGCTCTTAACGAATGAGGCAGTAGAACAGCTGTCTTGAGTTCAAAACCCAAATCTGTTACTTTAGATAAAGTGTGCCCTTTACCTTGGAAAAGTAATACATTTCCTTGTCTTTAAACTGGGAGACAATTGTAGGGATGATGCAGGCCTTGGAGGGGAGGGATCAAACACCAAATCTGTAGGATGCTTGGTCCTGAGAGGAGCCAATAAGTGGAGGTTATTGTAGACAGAGATTCCAGGATTTGCTTATCAATTTAAAGCCCCAAACCTCTGCCATGTGCAAAAGAACAGCAACCCTTTGAGAAGCTTCCTGAGTCCCTCGGTGACAACCAGTAGTTGCTTACATGTTTCTCTCTGAGTTCTTACGTAAAGTGACTTCTGATCATTTGTCCTAGCTTTTGCTTTCTGTGGAGGGAGATTTGCAATTGGTTTGTTGAATTTTCATAGCTGCATCAGAATTTTTATCTATTTGATCAAATTCTTTAAAGCAGCTTTGAAGTATGCAGCAGCTATAAATAGAACTTCTATGGTTGTCGGATAAATATTGAAAATCTTGTACAATATTGCCTGTAACATGCAACTTAAAAAATTTAATGGTTCTTTTAATAATTACATTCTACCTTATATGCTTCAAATGCTTTCTGTCCTGGCCACCATTTACGTGAGTCTATTTCAAATTGAGGAGTTGTCTTTTTTTAATCTGTAAAACTGCCTTCGGTTCTTTGAGTTCACCAAGGTGGTTTTCCCAGCACCAAAATCGCTACATCCAAGGAGCTTTTCTACTTCCCATTAATGTCCCAGAGGGCAATCCACAAACTTAACTGAAGTCTTGACAATTATGAATAATTTCCTTACACTGGAAATAACAGCTTTGAATAGATATCCCATCAAAATGGAACCATTTATTTTCTTCTGTGGTTGATAAATGGTACCCAAGGCAGAAAGAAGTACAACTGGATACTGATTAAGAATGATTGATCTTAAGGTTATTTCACTGGTTTTTAAACTATCAGAGTTGATTGCTTTGATAAAATTAAGAATGATTCATTTCTGATCTCTTTGGAGAAGTATTCTTTCACTTGCCTGTAGCCACCCAGCCTTTCCTATCCCCATGAGTTTGGAATCAATGAATTTGGCAGTGGGTTGGCCAGTGTGAGAAAACCTAAGTACTTCACTTCTGTTCTTCAGTTCTATACAAAGGAAGCAAAAACGTATCAAGATTTATGTGGTGATTGTTCAAATATTAGCAATACATAGACAATATGAAGACCAGGTCCAGAGTAGGCTGGTGTGCCTTGACTTTGTGTAAGCAGGGCAGCTTATGATACCACAGTGGCAGGGAGGAGTCTGGGCTATCGTTTGGATTGCTTGCTGAATCCTGTTTCTGGAAGGACTGCATCTAGCGCATAACAGACAGCTGTAACCAATAGAGATGGATTGACTCTCACGGCCTTTCTGATCTGAGGCATGCTCTCATTAATGCCTGTGGGACTTACTGAAGGAAACTCTGCGTCGCCAATAAATGACTTTTTCAGGCTTTAAAAAATACATGTTGCATAGTATGGAGGTTAGCTTTAGTTGTCAATGTGACACAACCTGGCATCATCAGAGAGGAGTGTCTTAATGAGAGAGTACTTACCTTGGATGGGCCTGTGTGCCTGTCTGTGATTGTTTTAGTCTCTTGATGTGGGCAAACTGAGCCCACTGTGGGCAGCGTTATCCCCCAGAACCTCGGCATGTTGTTTTGCACTGTGTAAGAGTAGATAAATGGGGCTGAGCAGAAGCAAGTGGGCATGCACGCATCTACTCTATCTGTGCTATTGGCTATGGGTGTGATGTAACACACCGTCTGAAACACCTGCCTTTGTGCGAACGCCATCCCAGCAGTGATATACTAGAACCGGGAATTGTGAGCTAAAAGAAACCATTTGTCTTCTAAATTACTTTTCATTAGACTATTTTATCATGGTAACAGAAAGGAAATGAAACACATTGTACTATCAGGATTGCAGTCTATATACAATAACATCTGAACAGCCTCGTATGAAAAAGTGTGTATGCCCTACATTGCCTCGAGGGAAGCTTATGAAAGACCATCCCAACTTGTTGCTATTGTTTCTGGTCTTGATTTAGATTAGTGTTTCCTAGGGTGAGAATTTTGAAGGATTTGAAATTTCTTTAAAAATTATGTGGGGGCAGAAACAAATAAAAATGATTAATTAACTTGAATTTTATAGCAACTGGTAAACTGTGCATTAGCTCTTATTCCTACCGGAAGCAAAGTTTGGAGGTGAAAGCCTTCATATGAAATAAATAAAGATTTACTTTCTGAGTTGCTTTACCAGACAATCTAGATCAACAGTGCTTCAGATGCCACTTGGTTATACAGAGTCTAAATTACCGAGCCTCCAGTTGTTGGTGCTTCTAAATATATCCAAACACTTCCAGGGAAGTGAACAGTACATGTGGCTGTTATTAGATGTGTTGGCCACAGGTTGTATAGTTTATGTTAAGTCCTTTAGTCAATATTGTAGGCTTTGTTAGCTATAACTACTCATCTTGCTTTTGAGAAAAAAAGATAAAATGTTCCAGATGGAAAGGAAAGTGTGAAGCTCCATTCAAACAAAACTTGTTTCAAATATGGGTCAAAATTGCACTGAAAGTGGACTTTTAGGTGCAGATCTCTGATTCATACCATGCGGACAAATCTACAGCTATAAACTGAATTGTATGGGTCAATTCTAAAAATAATGATCAAATCTTGCTAGAAAAACACACACATCATTGTCTGAAAGCCATGGCTATGTGAACTTAGAACCCACAATGATGTGGACATGCCATGTAGATTATGAAATTCAATTAAGAACATCTGTCCTCTGATATGTATGACTTGGAGCATGTGTTTTCTTATCAGATGTATAACTAAATTGTTTAAACCTTTATGGAAGATTAGGGAGCATTTCTTTTTCATTGATGAGAAAATAGCCTTTTGTGGATCAAAATTAGCAGTCTTTCCTATTGAGAATCCACTTCGCTATGGTCTAGGCTATTCTCATTTTCACCCAGCAATTGGACAGAAAAATGGAGTGGTGACCTGAATAGCCTTATGTCCTCAAGCACTGTGATTTCGCAGAGATGTTTTAAATGGCCCCCATTTTCCTCTCCTGATAGGTAGTGGGTTCTTTGTGATATTAAAGCAGCCATCTTTGCGACAGCTGGTGCTTCTTATTGCCACCAGGTTAACAGTGTTTGGAAATGGGCTTGTAATCAATTCATTTTCTCTTTAGAATTGATGCTCAGAAAACATCGCGGAGGCAGTAAGTGGCTGAGTATTTTGTTCCTGTCTTAACACAAGTCTCAATTCTTTTTCTTATCACTGTGCAGAACACCCAATTGAAACAACTTAGGGGAAGAGAAGCTTGCTCTGACTCATGAGTGAGGGGTACAGTCCTCAGGACTATAAAACTTTAGTAGTTGACATGGTTGGGTATTTTTGGTCTTGCCATTTTAACAGGTTTAAGATGGAAACTCAGAGTCATTTTTATTTGCATTTCCATGATGGCTAAGGATGTTGAACATTTCTTTAGTTGTGTGGTGGTTTGAATGTAATTGCCCCCATAATATTATAGGGAGCGTCACTATTAGGAGGTGTAGTTTTGTTGGAGTAGGTATGGACGTGTTGGAGGAAGTGTGTCTCTGAGGGGATGGGCTTTGAGGTTTCCTAAGCTTATGATACTACCCAGTGTCTCAGTCAACTTCCTGTTGCCTCCAAGATGTATGACTCATAGCTATTCCTACAGCACCATATCTGACTACATACTCCCCACCATGATGATAATAGACTGAACCTCAGAAACTGTAAATGAGATACCCAATTAAACGTTTTCTTTCTAAGAGTTGCTATGGTCTTGGTGTCTCTTCACAGTAAAAGAAAACTCTAAGACAAGGTGTTTCTTGGCCATTTCAGATTTCTCTGTTTAGATCTGTACCTCATTTTTAAATTGCATTATTTGGTTTGTTGATGTCTAGTTTCTTGAGTTCTTTATAATTTGGAAACAAGTCCTTTGTCAGATGTAGGGTTGGTGAAAATCTTTTCCCATTCTGTATTTTGTTGTTCTGTCCTTTTGATGGCATCCTTTGCCTTACAGAAGATTTTTGGTTTCACAAGGTCCCATTTATTATTCATTAATTTTTCATATTAGTGCCTGCATGATTGGTTTTCTGTTTAGAAAGTTGTCTCCTTTGCCAATTGTGGAAAAATAAATAAAAAATTACAAAAATTAAAACCTCTTTAAACATAGTTGCCATAAAACATGTGGAATTGGATTTAAAAAAGAATCTAGCAAGAAAGTAAGAGAAATAGAAGTATACATCTGTTGTGTGGATGTTTCTTCCAAATACACGTGACCATTGCCACCTTCAAAAGTCAAAGCATCAGTAACAACTTGGTCAAGAGAGGGGCAGGGTCAATAGAGTCACCAAGCTCTAGAGTCCCCTCTGCTTCCGAAGATTAACAATGGCTATGCAGAGAGGAGCCTTCCTCTATGGTGTAGTTATTTGTAAATGTCCCTGTATTTCTAAATAATCCCAATTAAACCCATTGGTTCAGTTAGCTCTACTTGGGCAGAAGTGTTTCTTTCATCTTTCATTGTCCTCTCTGTGGTGGAGGAAAAGAAGTAGGCTGTCAAGGAGCCTTCTTATAACATGGTGCAGTATCCTAAGCACAGGTCCATCTAGCGGCAGTCTGGCAATGCCATCTCCGTAATCAGAGAATAAATGTCCTTATTGTGAAGAATACAGTAAGCTAATATTTTAACTCTTACAATGCAAAGCATGTAGTAGGCAAAGAGATTACAAAGCAGAAGATAAGTTCTCCCGCCAGTGTGAAACATCCCATCTAATCTGAAGGCTCCAATAATTACAATGATGAGTTGCTGTGCTTCCATCGGGGGATGATGGAATACTGTCAGAACCCTTAGACAGGCATGTGTGTTACCCTAAGTGTTTAGCAGTTTTTTTTTTAAATCAAAGCACTATTCTTTGCCAAGGAAAGAAAGATTTTAAGCCAAGGAAGCACTTGTTGTTGTCAATTCATTTATGAAAATCTATTAATCATTTCATCTGTAACTTTGTAAGGTGTGGTTACTGAGAAGTCTTTAGTATAAGAACATTCTAAGCTTTACACTCAACAGTCCAGCCCCTGTAGGTATGTTCATGAGAGAAAGGGTTGAATATGGTCAAGATGTCATTTTCCTTAGACCTCTGAGGTCTTAGTGGACTGACATGTTTCTCTTTGCCAGTTACAGGATGAGATGACCACAGGGGGGTTTTCACGTGATTGTTGGTGGGCTTTCACGTGACCATTGGTGGGCTTTCACGTGACTACTAGGGGCCTTTCACGTGATCACTAGTGGACTTTCACGTGACTACTGGGGGGCTTTCACGTGATCCCTAGTGGGTTTTCACGTGATCACTGGTGGGTTTTCACGTGATCACTAGTGGGCTTTCACGTGATCACTGATGGGTTTTCACGTGATCCCTGGTGGGTTTTCACGTGATCACTGGTGGGCTTTCACGTGATCCCTGGTGGGTTTTCACGTGATCCCTGGTGGGTTTTCACGTGTCCATGGGTGGGCTTTCCCAATTGAGTTACGATAATTATTATAATTTCCTTTTTTAAAAAGCAACCGATGTGCCCTAATTAACATTGTCTCTGACTTAATACCACCTGAGTCAACTGAGAATGGAGTCTAAATTGGGGAATTTCCCAGGTCAGGTTGGCATGTGGGTATGTCTGCTGGGGATTGTCTTTTTGTTAACTGGTGTAGGATGGTCCAGGGCCCAACCCTGGACAGATAGATGATCCTGTGCTACGTAAGAAAGCCAGCTGAGCGTGAGCCTGTGAGGAAAGCAGCTACCAAGCAGTTTCATCTATGGTTTCTGCTGTTCTTCCTTGGCTGGGAATGAGTTCTTTGATTAGGAATAGTGCTGTGTGGGATAGCAAACAGGTCTGGCTTCAAGCTCCTGCTTGAGTTCCTGTCCTGACTTCCTTCAGGGCTAAGCTATAATCTGTGGGGTAAAATAGACCCTCCCTCCCCTGAGCTGCGTCTGATCGTGGTGTTTGGCACAACAGCAGAATGAATATGTTTTTCCTTATGTACGTGATCCTGTGACTCCACATTGTCCTCCGTGCTCATTAGTTTCCATGGAGGACTGCAGAGAAGAGTTGGTGGTTTAGAGCACACACTGCTTTTGCCAGGGACTGAATGACTTTCAGCTCATCTCTACAGGTGTGGGAGGGTCCACAATTGCCTGTTAACTCCTGGGGATCTGATGCCCCCTTCTGGCTTTTTCAGGCACTACATTCACATGCATGCCTCCCTGCCCTTGCCCACACACATATGTACACATTAAAGTTGAATGATTAAAATGAAAACCTCTTCCAGCTGGATTTGGTGAGCTCCCATTAGAACAGGCACACTGTCTCAGGAGGTGGACCAACCCCTCACAGTCCAGAATTCCTTGCTCCTCTTCTCCCTTCTTCTGCTCTTCAACTGGACCTTGGGGTCTCAGTCTGTTGCTCTGATGAGGGACTTTGTCTCATCTTCATCTGTCGCTGGATGACGATTCTATGGTGATATTCGAGATAATCATCAGTGTGATAGCGGGTCAAGGCCAGTTCAGGCCAAGGACTCTGTGCCCAAGGACCTAGCTTGGGACATCCCTGTGGACCCCTGGGATCCCCTCTAGAGCCAAGTCTCTTGCCATTCCACAAAGTCAGTATAAGAAGTAGGATCAAAACCCAGTGCCATTGTCCTTAGCTTCTCAGCCAGCCCTCATTGTCAGCCACATTCAGAGAGTCCGGTTTGATCACGTGCTCCACCAGTCCCAATCCAGCTGGCCTTGGTGAGCTCCCATTAGATCAGCCCCACCGTCTCAGTGGGTGGGCACACCCCTCGCGGTCATGACTTCCTTGCTCATGTTCTCCCTCTTTCTGCTCCTCATTTGGACCTTGGGAGCTCAGAACAGTGCTCCAATGTGGGTCTCTGTCTCTATTTCCATCCATCACCAGATGAAGGTTCTATGGTGATATGCAAGATATTCATCAGTGTGGTTTTTGGATAGGGCCATTTCAGGGACAAGCTGGGGACATCTCCTTGGATACCTGGGGACCCCTCTAGAGTCAAGTCTCTTGCCAACCCTAAAATGGCCCCCTTAAGTAAGATATATACTTCCCTGGGGATTAGAGCAAATTTAACAAAGCTGTCCTCTTATTTTCTATTACTGAGGAAGGTTCTGTACTGTGTTTCCATCCTCGTGTGTACTCTGGTTCAGCTAGTGAGTGTGCAGCTCTGCCTCTGCTCTCTATCTTGCCGTAGGAGTACAGGGATTACACACGTAGCCAGCACATTTAGTTTTCTGTCGGTTCTAACGATCACACTCAGGTGATCAACCTTGCATGGCAAATGTTTTTTTGTCCACCGAGCCATCTTGCCCGCCCCTTATTAACTTCCACCCGAGAACTCCCTAGTCTAGGCAGGGTTCCTCTCAGCAGGTTACTGAGGCTGAGGAGGTTAATAGATTCAGGTGGGATTGAAATGGCAGATTCACTGTGCAGAGTTGTGCCAAGGCAAGAGGAAGGAGGGCATGATTTGTACATTGCTTTGTCATCTCTGCAGCTCATCAGCAGCTGACACAATTTAGGTGTCTGTCAATGAGCCCTATTGCCTGACACTGACCTTGTCATTGTAACCACTGCTTTCTTAATGTCTGCTAGTTTGACACGGGCTGGACTCTGTAGAGTTGGTAAGTTAAAACGTTGAGTTCCCTGATATTGGTGCAATTCCTTTAAACTGTCACTGTGCCAGTTCCTCTGACACCAGTGAGAGCTGCGTTGTTTGTTTCTTGTTTCCCGTCACATTAGTTATAGTTCAGGTCACAGTTGCTGTTTATAATGAACGGCAGCAGAGAACAGATGGTAAAGTAGCCGTGGATCCACGTGCCTTCATCTGGGAATTGCTCCCTTTTACTGTCAGATGAGAAATGAAAAGGAATTTCTGTAAGTAAGTTGTGGGTAGGAGTGAGCATGAAGAATTTGAGAAGTTATTTTATATTTAAGCTGCAACTTTTCAAGATTAAAATAAGATTATAACATCTAAAATTTTCTTTTATATTTCAGGCAGGATGAGTTTAGAACTTAAAAATGCAGTGTGATTTTAATCACTAGATATTGAAATATTTCAAAATGTAAGTTTAGCTTCTTAAGATAGTCTTAGTTGTGAATTCAGATGATAAAATACAAAAGCCAGAGTTTCTGCTTTCCTCCTTTGTCTTTCTGTAAACCAGTCTCTCTCCCTCCCTCCCTTCCACTTTTCCTCCCCTTCCTCCTTCTTTCCCTATTGTGGTAACAGAATTCCTGGTATTCCAGATACTTCTCTCTTCTTAGGCGAAGCTGAGGACTTGACCTAGGATGCTTCATCATTAATTTTGCCCTGGTTGCTTCCCTTTAAGAATCTGCCCAGCACTGAGAGGAGCAGTGCTGTTCTGGCTGTGGAGCAGAACTGCATTTGCTATTGGAATAATAAATGGTACTGAATGTTCCTGCAGCTTTTATGGGAGGCATTGCTCCGCCATCAGGGTCACATTACCTAGATGGAAGCAAAATGTGATGGGCAGAGAAGGATTTATCTAATCCCCTGCGAATGCATCCCTGAGTGATTTGATTGTTCTTGGTGTCTTTGAGCAGGAGGACATGGGCATGTATAAATAGCTGGGAATCTCTTTTATATTTGTATAAGTAAGAAATGAAAAGTATTCTTTGCTTTGCAAATTTAGGCTTTTCCCCCCTTGAGTTCTTCAGATAAGAGAAAGCAGTGCATTTTCAGAGATCCTTAACTCTCCCTCCCACCCAGTGTAGCACTTCAACTGTGCTCACTGTAACCTGCTTATTATAAAGACCTTTTAATCGCAGCATCAAGGGACGTTTGAATAGTGAACAAAAGCTCCAAATATCCAAGCACTGTGCCTTTCTGTAAATTCTTCTATGCCTCATTTATTTTCTCTCTTAAAGTTATATATGTCAAGACGTGAAGTCTCCTTATGGGGAATCTTCAGAGATTTTCCTTGAATGAGTTCACATTGTGTCATAAACACAAGCTTCTTAAGAGACCCACTCTCTCTCTCTCTCTCTCTCTCTCTCTCTCTCTCTCTCTCTCTCTCTCTCCTTCTCTCTCTCCACACACATACACACAAACACACACACACAATTTCAGATGCCTTGTATCTGGGCTGCAGCGAGCTTCTCACTAGAATCACTAGAAGTGAGACTCATGACATACTGTTCTTTTTCAGTTCTTTAAATGAACAACTGAGGCACAGAGCAGATGAGTACCAGCCACATCTCAATCTCACATGTCACCACACTTTTTTTTGTTGAGACCAGCAACCTGCAAATAATGACTCAGAGACTTATTATTAATTAGGAAGGTTTGGCCTTAGCTTAGGCTTTTCCCCAACTAGCTCTTACAACTGCAACTAGCCTGTTTCTATTAATCTGCATTCTGCTGGATGTCTCAGTTCCCTCTAGTCTGTACTGCATGTCCGACTTCTCCAGTTTCTCCCTGGCATCTCTTGCATGACTAGATTCCTTCCTCCCACTTCATCTCTCTCTTCCCCAAAGTAACGTCTAAGTCTCCTGCCTAGCTATTGGCTGTTCAGCTTTTTAACTCACCAATTGCAGCAATACATCTTCACACAGAGCACAAATACTTCACACAATACTTACTCATGACACCGACCCACTGGCACCTGTCAGAGGAGCATCACTGAGAAGAAACACTGCACCGTAGTGGTTAATATCACAGTACTCCATAGCCCGAGGACCTGACCTGTGCCGAGCCTATAACTGGCCTAGTGCACGACTTTGGGGAAGCTGAATTTACTATTATTGAGCATTAGAATTTCCTCTTTAAAATGTAGATAACACTAGTGTTCAGCTCATGGTTTCTATGAAGACTGACTGAGAAGGCACTCAGAAATATTTTTCATACAGTAAGCAGTAAGTGCATGTTAGCTTGATTTTCATGTTCAGTATGATATTGTGATCACCATTGCTGTTTCCAGTGAAATCAGAATTCAGTGTGTGTGTGTGGGGGGATATTTCAAGGTAGCAGCTTTCTCATTTATAGCTAGGATACAGGTAAACAAAAGCAGTCCATGAGATTAAGCTGTGCAAACCAGCAGGGCGAGTCCGAACAGTGTTGAAAACACAGCTGCAGCATTGTGTGAGAAGCCTCCGCCTTGCCAAGTGTTGGTCCGTTCTTTCGAAAAGGTCATTGTGTAAGGAACTGCCTACCAGCGCTTTCCCTCACACAGGCATCTATTCATGTCATTTTCTTATTCACGCTTCTGGAGTGCCAGCCTCTGATCAAAGCCTTCAGTTTCTTGTTCGCCTCCTCCCCCCTCCAAGAGGCACTGGACAAGTGAACCTAGCTTCACTTTGTTTTATGTAGATGTTTGCAAGTCCACGATGCCCTGGAATTCTAAAGAAGAAATTTTTAGGCTGCATTCCAAGTCCTCTGGGTTCTCTCTAAGATGTCTCACCCCAGCCTGAAGTTCTACAGCTCAGCTTCCCGAACTGCATCCTAAAAGCTGAGCTTTGAAAGTGTTCTGGGGATATACTCTCCATATGATTGTTAACAACTTTTTTCCTTCGTTATGCAATATAATTTCATCTCAAGGCTATAAACTCTCCTTATATCTTATCCATACCATTTATATCTTCCTTCTTTGTATTTTAATACTAGACTTACGTTGAACTGCTCATTTAGCGTTTTTCCTTGGACATCTGAGAGATCTTGCTAACCCAACACATCGAAAATTAAACTCCAACATGCTCTTTCCCTAATTCACTTGTTGTGTATTGTATATGTAAAATTTTAGTTCACCTTTGCCTTTATAACCTTTTATATTGATGGGACACAATGTTTGACAAAAGAACTTACGGAAGGCAGGCTTTCCTGTAGCTCATCATGTGAGGATACAGTCCATCATGGAGGGGAAGGCATGGCAGCAGGTACCTTGAGGCAGATGACCACATGGCATGTGTTGTCAGGAAGGAGAGAGAGAGAGAGAGAGAGAGAGAGAGAGAGAGAGAGAGAGAGAGAGAGAGAGAGAGACTGATGCTCAGCTCCCTTTCCATTTTGATTCAGTCCAGGACCCCAGCCCATGGGTTGGTGGTGCTGCCCACATTTTGGCTCTGTCATTTCACATCAATTAACTTGATATAGAAACTCCCCACAACTGCCCACTCCTATTAACACAGGTGTCTAGCATGGTATCTGGGATCGAGCTAGTGCTCAATCAATATTTATCTAACTAGCTGCATGCAACGACTGCAACTGAGAAGGTAGAAGGCAGGGATGGTTTTCAGAAGGTCCTAACTAATATGCACAACCTCCTTACAGCCTAGAACTTTATCACTTCTGCACCTGTGAGGAAAGAACATGAAGAGGCGTTAAAGAATTGCCCTAAGTTTTTAAACTGCAGAGGAAGTAGTAGAAGTTTTGAATTTATTGCACCTAGGTTTGGGTTCAGACTATTAATGAGTCCTTTCTGCTGATTCAGTGGCGCAGCAGAGGTGGATGCTCTGTAGAGGGTATGAAGAAAGGATGAAGGTAAAGAGAGGAGAACAATAGCAAGGGCCAAGAAACTTCAGGTCACCAAAACTGTGGAGGCCTCTTGGTTCTTCACTGATGGGCAGCTGTTGATAAAACTGATGCAGAGAGGAGGAAGAGAATCAAGGTTTTGGGTCCCCATGCTTAATCTGTTGTGGGGACATCAATACTACTAGCCTAAATAAAAATATGTTGAGTTTCAACAGGCTGATACTACTAGATAGTGGATCAGTTGAGAAAAAAAGCTTATAAGAAGAATATTTTCAGATACTTTTGGGAAAAATGCAGTTTCTTTAATTTTTTAAAAAGTTTCTCTACTGTGTGGGACCCCGACCCTGTGTCAGGAAATCTGTTTCCCATGGGAAGTCGTCTGTCTGTATGTCCTGAAGTCTGCTTGGGAGGCATGTGGAAAGAAGAACACAGGAATGGGCTGAGCTTGCTAGTCACCTCTGCTTAGGCGCTACGTTTCCACTGGGAGCCTCCAGAAAAGATAACGGGGTTATTTTCACTTTGCCTTAGTTCCAAGACAAGATGCAGCATTTTTAGGATAATGTATATTTCTGCACTTTGCATATTTAGTTTAAGGAAGATGGCTTAAGAATAGAGGTGAAATAATTTTTTTCTCTGAAGAAAATATAAGGGAGTGAAATACGTGTGGATGTGTGTGTGTGCGCGTGTGTGTGCACATGCAGTGTGTACAGTGTGTGTGTACGTGTGTGTATGTTTTCTCCACAAGCTATTATTATATATCCCTTCCAAAACTGCCATTGAAATTTAATTGCTGTCTTAGCAGTGATGGAAGGTGGGGCCTTTAAGAGGTGGTTGGCTTATAAGTACTTCTTTGTCACAAATAGATTAACTCACCCCAGTGGAAGTGGGATTGAAGAGGTTTGGCCTTCATGCCTTTCTTGTACATGTCTCCTTCTGGTGTGTTATGGTATAGTAAGAAGGCCCTCACTAGATTTGGTATTTCCAACCTTTCTGTCTGTGTCAGATAAGCATTTGTTGTTAGTAACATACCCATGTCTGTGGCATTTTGTTATAGCAGCAACAAACAGACTAAGACACTGGGATTCTGTGATACTTGAGACAGTCTTACTTCCAGAGTTGACAGAGATCACAATGCGATGGACCCTAAATAGATGTCACTTGTTGCCCCTCTTCCTAGCTCATTTTTTTTAATTATGGGGAGCATCAGAGAACGAGTCCCCCAAAGCATGCCTGCTGCCAGGTGTTGGAATATACTGGGTCTCAGTGTTAGTGGGCATTGTTGTCCAGTTATTATTAACCCCCAAACATTTATATAAGAAGAATTAGCTACTCTTCTGGAAGAGATTAAATTACAGTAATTATAGTGGGCTTATAACTTGTAGGTATATTCACATTTTTATTCTGATATTCTAATTTTTCACTTGTGTACCTATATTACATGATACAATCATGAAGAAGTATGTGTATATTGAACAAAAACATTTATACAGTGGAAGGATGAGATAATTTTATTTTATTGGTATATAAATAGGACTGGGAGGCAATTCTCTGTGTATGCTATTGAATACACCTTTTACAACTTAAACATCCTCTGTACTCAGACTTGTAACACGAGGGCCGGCTTGCTGGGGTTTCTGTCCCACCTGGTACACCACAGCCAGCAAGCCCCAAAGAAAGTAACACAGAGATCTCTATAAGTTATAAAGCTGGTTGGCCCATTAGCTCAGGCTACTTATTAGCTCTTGTAGCTTGTATTAACCCATTATTCTGATCTATTTTTGCCATATGGCTTGGTACCTTTTTCAGCTGTCAGGCACATCCTGCTTCTTTGGTGATCTGTTCAGGGCTGGGAGAAATCAACTTCCTCCTTCCCAGAATTATCCTGTTCTCATTGCATCAACTCTACTTCCTGTCTGGTTTTCCTGCCTATACTTCCTGCCTGGCCAATCAGTGTTTATCTAAAGCATGATTGACAGAATACAGACAATTCTCCCACCAGGTCTTTTGAGTCTTCCAGGAATAAGCCTCAAACAATATCCCCCAAATAAACTACAATTTCCCATAATATCAAACATACTTGGAGAATTTGATGAAGTCTTAATAATCCCAATATTGAGTTTATTTTCTTAAAATTTGCACTGAGCATATTTCATTATATTCTTAAATTATCTTGTTTGAACTACTGTGGAACTTAAATATTCTCAAAATGACGATGCTGTAGCAAGACTTGGATGACAGTTTAGTTTCCGAAAGAAGTCTGGTCTTAATCCGGTCCCTTGTCTTCAGTTCTTAACTGAACCTGAGCACATCAGAAAGACCCTTCAGTACTCACATACATCACCACAGATAATTTTCCTACTCATATTTGCCAACAGTACCTTCCGTCTTTCAAACAGCCTTGGAAGTTTTATCCTGAGAGAAAGTCAAATGAATAAAATAACCCATTAGTTTAATGTTTTTCCTTCACTATTTCTTGGGCTCTTGTGTTTGTAGAAACACAAGCAAGTGTTCTCAAACTCCATCCATCATCAGAGGAAATCCATTCTTATGTGTGTTCAGCTTTTGCCTCAGCTTTTCCATTGGCGGTAGTCTTCCTTAGCACTTAAAGCAGAAAATGATCAAGGTAGCAAGGTATAGAGCATCAGCGTCTCATGAGGGTGTATTAGATATTTGTGTTGTGTTCTACACAATAGCTATATTACTGATACTGACTTTAAAAGTCTATGAGATTAAAAAGGACTCAGATGATGGCATCTCACACTTCTCTTCAGCTTCCAGCTCTTTCTTTCTTTCTTTCTTTCTTTCTTTCTTTCTTTCTTTCTTTCTTTCTTTCTTTCTTTCTTTCTTTCTTTCTGCCTCAGTTTTGATGGTCCCTGAACTTTGGCGGGGGGTAAGAGACAATGAGGAAGGGTATCTGGGGTAGAAAGGTGGGAAGATAGAGAACTGGGGCATAAGGAGGTGAAGGACTGTGGGGTGAGGAGATTGGTTTCTAAGAAAACATAAGAAAAGGACATGAGGTTTGGAGGGGACATGTTGGGGGAAAGTTGGAGGTGGGGAAAAGGGGTGGATATATCATATTTCATTATACACTTATATGAAATTCTCAAGAATAAGGAAAATTGCATTCATACACACGCACACGTATGCATGCATAAGCATATACAATCCATCCCAGATTGTTTAATAAAAGAAAACTAAAAACAAATAAAACCAAACAACAAAATACTTAGTCCTTTTGTCTTCACAACAGGGTAATTATCACTGTTAGTCTTGATTTTCTGTTTAAAATATTTCACTTTTTATTTTTTTATTTTTTTTTTTTTTTTGGTGTTTCAAGACAGGGTTTCTCTGTAGCTTTGAAGCCTGTCCTGGCACTAGCTTTTATATACCAGGCTGTCCTCAAACTCACAGAGATCTGCCTGTCTCTGCCTCCTGAGTGCTGGGATTAAAGGTGTGTGCCACCACCACCCGGATAAATATTTCACTTTTAATTCTGAGTCAGAACAGCTTCTTTTGCTCATGAAAATAATGCAGTTTAGATCGGGAATTTCTCCTATAGGCTTATGGTTTTAATTTGCTCCCTTCCTGGTGGCACTGTCCTGGAGACAGTAGGCCAGGTTCAGCTTCTAATGGTGATATTTTCTGCTGGTTCAAGGCTGCCATCCTGAAGCCATGAGTCAAAATAAACATTCTGTCCCTTCTGCTGCTTGTGAGTTATTTTGTCTACAGACATTAGTCTTCTCAACATTAGGATAGCCTTCCCTTTGCAGCTGTCCCACAGTGCTTCACAGCTGCTAAAACAGCACTATACTGCAGAGCTACAGCCTCACCCCGACGCAGTCACCAGGCTTCTGACACAGAAGCTGTATGAGAAGCAGTTGTCCTGGAATACTGAGCACCACTGGGTGCAGGGTTCTCTCTGTGTATATGTTTATGCGTGTTTGCTACAGAGGGACTCCCCATACATACTCCCATAAACCTAATGCATGCCTTTGAAACACATAAGCAGTCCTCAAATTCCAAGTTAAATATTCAGGGGATGATCTATAATTTTGCTCAGCATAAATTTGAATTTTATGTATTTGTGCAAATTGCAGCAATTGTCCCAATCACTTATTTTTTAATAACAGTGTTCTATACTATTTCAAAATCACAGCATTATTGAAATTTTAGGTTAGTTAAATGCTTGTTTTTGGGGTTTCTATCCTGTGTGTCACTGAGTGTCAAAATATGCCTATTTTCTACCCATTGAATTCCAGGTATATAACTTTTCCCTTTTTGGTGACAAATCAAAATGTCTCCTGGCATTGCTAAATGTGCCATGGGGGACAAACTCTCCCATGATTAGAAGACTCTTGGATGATGAGTGGAAGTTGAGCCATCATAATTCATCATATAGAAAATTCAATAGATATTCTGTTATACCTTGTGATTTATTCCTAAGAACCTATTCCATTCAGAGAATTACAAAATTGATTTATATTATTTTTGCTTTCTAAAGTACTTATTGATATGGAAATTGAAGTAGTAAAATTCCCCATTGCTTTTAAGCAATCTGACCGCCAAGGTCCCTTTATTCTTTGGGTTGAACACTGTCAACTTTTTTTCTGTTGAATATCAGTGTTCTTAACTTTTTCTGTTGAATATCAGTGCACTTGCTTGATGCAAGCATTCCTCTTTATTGACAAGACTTATTCAATATTTGAATGTGTGATGAAATGGTGAGTAGGAACAGATTTTCTTATGGAATATGAACAGAAGACTGTTAGGATTAATCTTGCTTGTAAGAGTCATTTCTCTTGCATCATGATTGGCAGCTTGTGGTTTTGAATGCTAATCCACCAAGATAGTTTTCAGAAGAGAAACTGCAGCTAAGTGAAGGATTGATAATGTGTCAGCCTGGAACTTCTTAAATGACTTTATTAGGTTCTAGACCCAAATGCTCAAGAGAGGAGTACGAACAGAGCAGGGGCCAGTGTCAGAGGGGACTTCTCTAGCCATCTTTCTTGACCTTTGCATTCCATTTATTACCCATGCTGGCACTATCCTTTTTGCAGAACTGGCAATGTCTCCTTTAGGGCTTCTAGACTGAAGTGGAATAAAAGAAAAGGAACTAGTTCTTTTGGCTGCACAGTTTTGCATGATAGTTGAGTGTAATTTTAAGGCAAATCATAATCATTGGTCTACTAATAGCATAGGGTATACTCTTTAAATGGAGGTAAGAAATGGTGGGTGTTTGGGTTCCTATACATGGTGCTGTATTGAATTATCTCGGGTCAAGAAAAAACCAGGCTAGGTAAAAGACCAAGTATATTTTTCTTTATTATAAGGGGCAAACTCATGACACAGAAATGAGAAGTTCAGGCTCAACTATGTAACACAGAAATGAGACACACACACACACACACACACACACACACACACACACACAGAGAGAGAGAGAGAGAGAGAGAGAGAGAAGAACCTTGGGCCCAAAAGTCATGCCTTAACCTGATCCCACCCCTTAAAGATTGTTGGCTGACAACAATCATCTCTCCCTTTTGTCTAAATAAGAGTAATCTAAACCCAATACAAAACTATATACAATAGGAGCAGATATCAAGTATAAAATTACAAACAACATAAATAATATTAAGCAAGGAATACATGCTAGGTGTTTAATAAGCATTCTGAACACATTGTGACTCATTTAGAGTTCTTTTATATCTGAATATGTCCTTATTGCGTATCTGTAGTCCTTTTTTGACCAGGATGGCTTCTTAAAATGCTAAGCTGTGGCCTGACTAGTAGTAAGGCTGTTTTGCCTTTTGGCTCCGCCTAGATCAACATGGCGGGGTGGAGGTCTGTTTAGCGTGCGCATTGCTCATAACCCTATTTTTAGGCACACAGCGAGTTCATGTTGCCATTAGTAGCACTCTGCTCACACCATTTAAATGCTTGGTCTGCCAGAATTCGTGCTGGCAGCATGGCCCAGGAAGTCTGTTTTAAAACCGCATTTTTTTTTTGTGCTACCACTGAATCAGAAAGACCTTCAGCAAGCAGAGCCCCTCCGAAAAAAAAAAAAGTGTGACTAGACTCTGTTTTTTAGTGTCTAGAATTCCTTTCCAAGCCCTCTCAGGTTTTATGTGTATTTAGCTAGCCCCACGTTGGGCACCAATTGGTTGTAGGAGGCCGCTTGTGTATTCCCTGCTGCCCAGACTCCTGAAATAACCACATAGAAACTATATTAATTAAATTACTGCTTGGCTTATTAGCTCTAGCTTCTTATTGGCTAACTCTTACATCTTAATTTAACCCATTTTTACTATTGTCATGAGGCTGTGGCTTACTGGGTAAAGCTTTGGCATCTGTCTTTGGCGGGGCTACATAGCTTTTTTTGACTCCACCTTCTTTCTCCCAGCATTTAGTTTAGTTTTTCTCGCCTACCTATATTCTGCTCTGCACAGGCCTAAGACAGTTTCTTTGTTAACCAATGGTATTCACGGCATACAGAGGGGAATCTCACATCAGTGTTGTACTATAGTTCTGTGAAAGAATAGAGCTAATAGAGTGAATATATATGCTGTCTCAGCAGTTCCCGAATTGTCACTGGAATTGGGGAGAATTCCTAGAGAGCTGTTGGTCTTCTCTCCACATTGGAATCTTGAAAATGTAGGTTCTAGTCTCAGCAAAGGAAATTCTCACCAGAGGATAGATGAACTTGCCAGTGAGACTGAGGACAAGCAGACAAAAAGCCAAAGCTTCCTTCTTCCATATCCTTTTATGTGGGGTGCCATTGAAGGTGTGGTCTAGATTTAGAGTCTTTTCACTTAAAAAAGCTTGCCTGAAGATCAGATTGTAGAGATAAGGCACTAGTAAGTCATAGAGGCCAGGCAGTGGTGGCACACACCTTTAATCCCAGTGCATGGGGAGGCAGACAGATCTCTGTGAGTTCAAGGCCACCCTGGGCTACACAAAATTGATCAAGTCTAAAAGGGAAACAGAGCCAGATGGTGGTGATCACACCAGTACTTGGATGCCACAGGCCTTAATCTGAGCACTAGGAAAATGGAGACAGGAAAGGATATTGCTGGGAAGAGAGGAATATAAGGCAGGAGGAGACAGGAGAACATTGCATTCAGTTTGAGGATTCGTAGAGACAATATCTTGCCACTTTGATCTGAGCATTTGGAGAGGTAAGAATTCTCTAGTGGCTGGCTGCCCTGCTCCTCTGATCTTTCAGCCCTCCCCCCCCAATATCGGACTTGAGATTTTTATTTAATAAGGCTAATTAGGATTGCATTACAACTATGCCCAGTTTCTTGGGTTTTAGTTGATTTCTGTGGTCAAGATGAGTAACCAGGATGACTCATATTGAATCATTTCAAAATAATCCAATATTGATGTTATAAACATCATCTAATTTTACTGTTCTGTTAGTAGTTAAGAAAGTGATACCATAAAAATCAGGAGGGTTTTGTAGAACTTTCTTAAATAGTAGTTTTCCAACCCAAATATATTTAAATATATGCATATGAAATTACACATACCTTCAATCTATCAAAAGTAGTACTATAACAGTACAGTAATAGAAATACAAACACCATTGCATTAGAATTACTGTGATAACAGAACGGTGGATATGGTTTTCCAAGCAATTTCACAACATGGCGTTATGGAGGAGGTGTGCAGGAAGTATGGTTTCTTGGACCTCTGTCACTTCAGTGTATGGACTGAATAGTTTTGTTACAGTGAGGGGGAGCTATAGAGGTACTGAACCACAAAGAGTTCTCCATTCATCGGCCCCAGTAGTTTTCAAACTTATGGCCCACAAGCAAAGAGTGTGTGTTTTAACAGAACTGGGGACTAGCCTCCAAAACAGAACTTATGCAAATATTTTCTAATGAATTTGCCTCTATTCTGCTTTCTATTTTTTTGTTTTATTTATTTAGTTATTTATTTATTAAAGATTTCTGTCTCTTCCCCACCGCCGCCTCCCCTTTCCCTCCCCCTCCCCCAATAAAGTCCCCCTCCCTCGTCAGCCCAAAGAGCAATCAAGGTTCTGCTTTCTATTTGAAATAAATTTATTGGAATACTCTTTATTTCTTTTTTCTTTCTTTCTTCTATTAAAGCCCATTTATTTCTTGCGTTTTTTCCATTCATCTTTTTTTTTTAATTTTACATACCAATCCCAGTTCCCTCTCTCTCGCTCCTGCTCCCTCTACCTTCCTATTGTGATGTTTTCTATGACAATGTTTTACTTACAATGAGATGGGTCACTGTGATGGAGATAGTGTGCTTCATAGAATGTTTAGTATTTAACCCTTCACAGAAACAGTTGCCAGCCCCTGAGAATCATTTAATGAGATATTTGTAAATCCTAGCACACAAAGACATTAAAAAAAAAGGAATTGCTGTTATGCACTGACAATGGTGACTTAGACGACAAGATGATAATGGCGCTATTGGTCAAGCTCCTAATACGTTATGATGATGTTAATAATGACGTGTTGACAGTAATAAAAATATAAACAAAAGCTAGTTATTTCTTGAACTACAAGCTTTGGATTATTTTCTCTTTTTGTAGAAGCAACTCCCTATATTGCCTAGATAATATACACTTGATACTTCCCCTTTGGCTTGTTATTGAAATTCCTTCTGAAAACTGCTGTGAGCTAGACAAGATCATGATGTTTAAGGTCTAGTCACTGCGTGTTGGGGCTACTTCAGAGGATACTCTGGCCTGTTTCTTTGAACATCTGCATAATGCAGCCTCTAATCTCGTCGTCTCTATATTTTTTTCATGCTGTAACGTTTTCACTTTTGCAGTTCCTTCAGATACTATTAGCAGTGTCCATTGGAGCCTTCACCTATGTGAGGCTTGATGGTGCGTTCTGGACATTTTCTTCATCCCTGATATCCTTCCAGGAAATATGCTTGCCTTGTTTCTGGAATTTTAAAAAACCACATTTCCAAAGATCGAACAAAGCAAGAATTCTTGGCCTACACCAATAAGGGTCTTATTAACTGATAATTTTTGCTATGTCTATAGCTTAAAAATATTTCCTTCATTTCTGCCACTCCCGGACTTCGAATGTGCCTTAAAGTAAATTGGATTCACTTGAAAACTTAGCATCCATTTCTTCTCTCAGTTATGAATTCACAAAGAGATCTGTCTCTCCTTTTAAAGTGGTTTCCCTGGCAACAGAACCACCCTGAAATGATCAGAGCGGTTTGTCATTTTTGAAGTTTGACTTTCTGACAAAGCTGCCTGACTCAGTGGGATGAGGAAAACATCACCTAAACACAAACACTTCCGAAATATGCCCGTGGTGAACCACACTGAGGGGAAAGTCCACTGAGGTGACGTCTCTGTCGATCACATGTCAGCCCCCATCGGCACCACCCTCCTCCACCAACTGGCAAAGGGAAATATCTCTTGAAGTAGCTATCTTTGTAGCAGAGAACAGATGGGGGTGATTCTTAAAGTGGATCGATTACCATAAAGATATATTCTGGGCAACAGTGGGTAGACAGAGAGTGGGAGGACGGCAGCAGGCACATGAAATGAACTCACCTTGTGATTGCTCAACCTTGCTTATCTGCAGGCTAAAATAAACACATGGGCCATCAAAGACAGATACTAGGAACACAAACACTTGTCTTCCAGCCAGACAGGGAAGAATGAGAACTACATGGGTCTTATTGAGTTCCTAGACGGTTTTAAATAGGTTTTACTACCTTTACAATAGGATGAATAAGAATATTTATTTCGTATATATCCCTGGCATCCCCCAACACTATGTTGGTGTGTCATTTCCCAGTGATCAGTCAGAACCACATTCACTTTGGGTTTCCTTGTTTTCTTCAATCCTATTCCAGCTCTTGCAACTAAAATACAATGGAGAGGATAAAAGAGTAACTGGCATGGAAAGAGGGGTACATTAAACCCCTCTGATTTTTAATATACGTCTCTTCTACCCACTAACAAAAGTGAGAAAAAGATTTATAGACCTTATTGAAAACTTTGAGATCTATAGTGACTCTCAAATGCAGACACAGAAGAACAGATGGATGCCCCAAATAGGGGCTCATCAAAGTTCTCCTAATGAGTTCACACTGTTGTTGCAATATGAATGACAGACAAATGAGCAGTATTGTCCTGCTTGCTGGCCTTCAGATGGAGCATGTCTGGATGCCCTAGCAGCATCTAGCATGGTAGTAGGCATCATATAGATTTACTTGACAAAAACAAAACAAAACATGTCCTAATAACAGGGTCTCTTATGCTCTGAGTGCCCATTGTTTGGAGTAGAAGAGAAGTATTTGAAAGAGGTTTTTTTTTTTTGTTGTTGTTGTTTTTGTTTTTCTTAGAAAGGAACATTTGAATACCTTTGTTAAAGTGCAAGGGGATTATTTTCCTGTACTCGATACAGATCATATTTCTTTTAACATTGATTTTATTGAGATATACATTTTTCTCTGATCCCCTTTCCTCTCCCTTCCCTTTTCTCCCCTCCCCTTCAACCCTCTCCCATGGTTCCCATTCTCCCAATTTACTCAGGAGATCTTGTCTTTTTCTATTTCCATGTATGTCTCTCTTAGGTCTTCATTGTTGTCTAGGTTCTCTGGGATTGTGAATTGTAGGCTGGTTTTCTTTGTTTTATGTCTAAAGACCACTTATGAGTGAGTACATATGCTATTTGTCTTTCTGGGTCTGGGTTACATCACTCAATATGATGTTTTATAAATTCATCCATTTGCCTTCAAATTTTAAGATATCATTTTTTTCTGCTGTGTAGTATTCCATTGTATAAATATACCACATTTTCCTTATCCATTCTTCAGTTGAGGGGCATTTAGATTGTTTCCAGGTTCTGGTTATGACAAATAATGCTGCTATGAACATAGTTGAGCATATCCTTGTAGTATGATTGAACATTCTTTGGGTATATACACAAAAATGGTATTGCTGGGTATTGAGGATGTTGTTTCCTAATTTTCTGAGAAATTGCCACACTGATATCCAAAGGGACTGTACCAGTTTATACTCCCACCAGCAATGCAAGAGTGTTCCCTTTACCCCACATCCTCTCCAGCAGAAGTTGCCATCAGTGTTTTTGATCTTGGCCATTCTGACAGGTGTCAGATGGAATCTCAGAGTTGTTTTGATTTGCATTTCTCTGATGGTTAAGGATGTTGGGCATTTCATTAAGTGTCATTCAGGCATTCTAGATTCCTCTGTTGAGAGTTTTCTGTTTAGGTTTGTACTCCATTTTTTTTTTGTTGGATTATTTGTTCTATTGATGACCTATTTCTTTAGTTCTTTGTATATTTTGGAGATCAGTTCTCTGTCTGATGTGGTGCTGGTGAATATCTTTTTTTCATTCTATAGGCTGCCATTTTGTCTTGTTGACCATGTCTTTGCATTACTTGGGCTTTTCAGTCTCAGGAGGTCCTATTTATTAATTGTTTCTCTCAGTGTCTGTGCTGCTGGGGTTATATTTAGGAAGTGGTCTCCTGTGCCAATGCATTCAAGTGTACTTCCCACTTTCTCTTCTATGAAGTTCAGTATGGTTGGCTTCATGTTGAGGTCTTTGATCTACTTGGACTTGAGTTTTGTGCATGACAATAGATATGGATCTATTTTCATTCTTCTACATGTTGATATCCAGTTATGCCAGCACCATTTGTTAAATATGCTTTTTCCATTTTATATTTTTTGCTTTGTTTTCAAAAATCAGGTATTTTTAGGTATGTGGATTAATATCTGGGTCTTTGATTCAGTTCCATTGATCCTGTTGTCTGTTTTTATGCCAATACCAGGCTGTTTTCAGTATTGTAGCTCTGTAGAGTATGAAGTCAGAAATTGTGATGCCTCCAGAAGTTCCTTTATTGTACAGGATTGTTTTTGCTATCTTGTTTTTTTTTTTTTTTTGCTTTTCCATATGAAGTTGAGAACTGTTCTTTTGAGTTATATGAAGCAGATCATATTTCTTAAGTTAGTTAGAGAAATAACTAAAACAAAGAAGGGTTCTTTAAATATTTAACAAGAATAGATTATATAAGGCTTAACATTAAAACTAGTATTTTTGAAAGTGAGTATAGTGACTATAATGGTCACAAAGACCTGGAATGCAGTTCTTCTTTGAGAAAGATCTTGCTGTTAAACCAATTCAATACAGGATATAGTTTGCAGTTTCTACCTAATGCTTCTTTTGGGGATACCTCAATTATAGAAAGATACTTTGCTGAGTTCACATCATCCTTTTGCAGCCCATACTAGGTAAATCATTGACTATTTTGGCTGGGTACAATATACTTTTATTTGGTAGTGCTTCAAACTGACACATATTAGGAAATATATCCATTAGGAGGATCTCAAGTAACCTGTCAGTTAGTGCAGGCTGTGGTGGATCTGTCTTCCAATCATTTGTTTCTTTGTCCCACTCTGTTTCTGTCTCCTTGTGATGGTTAATCTTAACTGTCTTCTTGATTGGATTAAAACCCCTTGGGAGATTAGTGAAGTGCACCTTTGGGGTCCTGGAAATAGGCTTATAAAGGTATTTGAAGAAAGGATTACATCATGAGGGCTATTGCCTAATGAATAGATTAATCCATTGGTTTGTTCTCTATATGATGGCATTATTGGAGATGGTGAAAAGTAAGAAGTTCAGGGACTAGATCTTGTTCAGGTTAATTCCTTTGCGTTTTCTTTTTCCCATGAAATGCACAACTTCTGTCATCATGATGTTCTGTTGTGTGTGTGGTGTGGGGGGGGGGGCGTGGACCAGAGGCTATGTTCTCTGAAATTTGGCACTAAGTCTGTCCCTTAACTCTGCTGCTTAGGCTTTTGGGTTATAGTAATGCAAAAGAAAGTTATGTACCCCATCCTCTTACCTGTATCTATTGACTCCTCAAAAACAGCTAGCATCCTGAACATGTCTTGGGTTTGTTTCTTGCACACTTTTTGCTTAAGTAATTCAAGAGATGAAGTGATCCTCTGTGGGTTACCGGTGAGGTGGGTCAGAAGATTCATGCTACAGTGCATTCACACGAGAGGAAGATGTTTAATCAGCTCATAAACTAAGTGACTGCCACACATACATGATTTTTTTATGGTAGAATAAGTTATGAAAGTGTTAGAAGTGCCAAGATAATAAAGCAGAGACAGGCGAAGACCGTGGTGATGCTATGAGAAGACTCTCTTTGCTGGACACAAGGCTGCATAGTAGGCAGCAGTTAGAAATCAAACCATTGTTAACTAATTTAAGATTAGCTATGGCTATAGACAGCAGAGAAAACCACAGGGAAAGAATTTATTTCCCTTTCACATTAGATGATTATTGTTTTGGCATAATCAGTTCTGAGATTCCTCATGGTTTCTTCCCGCTCATCTATCAATCAAAATTCTGTTATCTGTAGAGTGAAGCCCTGTCCTTAGGATCTAAAAAAAGCTGCTGGACTTCTAGTCAACACAGCCAAATTCAAGATGGTAGGATGCAGGGCAAGATAAAGACAGGCATACCATGTCATTTTAAAGAAGTTTGCTTCTAATCATGTGTCAGTGGTTATAAATAGACCACAGGGCCCTACAAACTCATCAGGGTGGTTGCAAGATATAACCTTTAAATGAGGCAGTGACATTCACATCTTAAAATAATTGTTTTCAAATTGCACTTGAAATCTAATCTACTGTTTCATATGATGAAAATATAAAAGTTAAAACACGGTGTTTTAAATCAGAAAGTGGCAACAAGACATTCCTTGAAATTACAGAGAAATTATGTGTGTGTGTTGAATGTCAAAGGACTGTAGTTCTGTCCCACGGGAGATCATTACTAATCATCTAAGATGTATGAAATGTTTTCCATGTACCAGGCACTATGGAACACTCTGTCTCAGCCATTGTATTCGACAGAGCTTATGACATCATTTTAATGAATGACCTATTACAGCAGATAAAGAAATGAAGGTTTTGCAAGGTGAAGAACATTGATTGGAGTCCCCAAACTCATGCCCTTCTAGAAAACTCATACCCTTCTGCCTTCCACTTACATTGTAGTGTTCATTGAAGGTCCACAGGTGAAATCTCACAGGGGGAAACCTGGAGGTCAGGGCAGATGTAAAAGTCAGGGTGGACTGTGAGACTCAGCCAGCTCCTTTAACGATGAGAGAAAAATATACAAAGTCAAGGATCAAAGAATTCCAAAGATGGAAGCAGGCGGGTGGTATGTAAACATTGTCTCTAGGAGGAAGGGACCTAGCAGAGTCACTGGAGGAAAACCACAGAGGGAAATGTCAATCAGGTTCAGGAGAAAGATTTTTGAAGAGGAAAAGGGCTAAAATTATCCACAGCACAGAGTTTTATAAAAGAAGGAAAAAGCCAATGGTTTGAGTAGTAGAAGGTTTTGTATTGATTATAGTTAGAGCGTGAAACATGTATGGCAACTATAATGCTAATAACATTGGCAAGAGAGAGAACAAGAAGGAAATGCTATGGACCAGGTGTATCTCCCAGGGCTCGCTTGCATCAGGACACAGCCCTGTGGCATCACTACTCTGCCCATCTATGTTATGGGTGGGAACAGTGAGCAGTGAGACCCCTACCCTGGGTCACACAGCTCTTCAGTGGCAGAGCTGACTTCTGAATTCCTGCTTATGACTCTAGAAAAATGAATGCATTTTTTGTTGTGATTGTTGTTTCTCTGCTTGTCTTTCTTTTTTTTCTTGGTGTAGGATGTTGACCTCAGGGTCTAGTGAGGCATATAGACTATCACTCAGCTGTGCTCCAATTAAAGGCTTCTTTTTATTTTTTGTAAAAGGATGGAAAAAGCCCATAGATTTCCCCCCTGAGATATATTAATATTGGGTGCATTTTCATGGGAAATATTAAATGTATTTAACAATCACTCATTCTTCCTTTAAATAAAATATCTTGAAGAGAAATCTATTTTGATCCATTTTTGTGTATCAGTCTTTCAAGGCCATGCATTATATTTTTAAAATAATTTAAGTGAAATTCTAAATTCTTTTGGAAAATATTACGTTTTTATGAGTAAGCTTGTCTTAATAAAGACAATTTAAATGATACATTCTGGATCACAGTAAATGTCTCTGGAAATAAAGAAGGTATTCTATCTTTAGCGCAAAACATTTTAGCAACTCTCTCCACAACAGTGCTCTTTTGTGTTTTGAATTCCTTCATGCCTACAGATTGCTTAACTGAATGTCATTGGGACATCTAGAACTTATTTACACATATTTGAAAGTCCCCCCCCTATCTCCTACACAGTCATGCTGATAGGAGAAACCCACCACGTGTATATAGCAGGCATGATACAGCAAGGGCAGCTGTTGGAATCTGAGGTTCATAGATTGCTACTCTGCATCCCTAGCCCTTCTTGGACAACCAGATCAAACCAGATCAACACCATAATATACTTTCAAAAGACTGGTAAGAGCTTCTTAAAATCTTTGCATCATGAACACTGCAGATATGTTTTTTTTTAAAAATAAAATAATATGATCGAGTTAAAAGCAAGAAGCTAAGGTTTCTTTTAAAACTGTATCTATTAAATTTGGTAGTAATTAAAATCAGAGGATTTGAAGACAATTGGTTTTTCTTGTTGCCTTACCAATTAATGGAATCATAACTAGGGAGAAAGTGTCTTTATACACAGACCTAAAAAGGCAAAGATATCAAAGCAAGAAAATCAATAAAGATTGGGAAATAAAGTGATATCAAAACAGTGATTTTTTTTTAAAGGAAAGTACTTTGGAATATACTCAGTACCAATATTTTGGTTATGTCATGGACTTGTGCTGGCTTTTACTATGCTCTCAATGTTAAATTGCTAGCTGATTGGGAAGCTGTATTACATTGTATGGTAACAGCAACACTGGTATCCACCGCCGAGCGCTTACTGGATGAGGCTCACGTTAGGAGCTCCCTGTGTCTATTTTTACTTAATTCTTACAGAAGTCCTAAAAATTAAGTTACCTGGTTTGTTTTTGGAAATGAAGGAGCCATTTTCATCATGTTTTAATAATGACTCCACTGTAACCCGTGGGCCAGTGTAATGTGTAGAGGCTCCCTTTTCTTCTCCCTGGGTGAGGTGGTTGCTCTTTCAGTCCTTTCGTATTTACAAAATACCTCTGAGCAGTGTTATTCTGTTAGCTTGGAAGTTTTATTTTTTATATGCTTCTTTTGGTACTTCATTATATACCTTGAAAACTACAAGTAAAACATTTTCTCATGTCATCTTGTTCTATGTCTTGCTATATCACTTATGAAATCTCACCTCTTTCTGATGTAGGTCACTTTCTGTGCCCTAACGTGGCTGACTGAGAGACAAGGGAGTGCCAGAGGGGTGTTCAGTTACATCTTCAGCTCCTGATTTACATTAAAACCCATGTTTTCTGGTCCTTAACTGCTAACACACAACACCTGTGCTTCTTACCTTTCCTTGGGGTAAATACACACTATCCACTCACTCAGCAACAAAGAAAATCTACTAAGCACGGGTACCGGGCTGATAACCCAAAGTGTCAATCTCCTATTAACTACTGATCTTCTATGAGTCAGTTAAGTTCCATGAACTTTAGTGCCTTATAAAATGATCATTAAAAAGTCTCAGACATCATAGGATATCTGTGAACATTTCGTGAGACAGCATTTAAGTCCCTAGCAAATACTCTATGCACAGTGGCAACCTAATCAATATTATTTTCTCCATCTTTTTGGAATAAACAAATGAAGTTTAGCAAAACCCTCTAATTGATCCAAACAGCACATTTGTATGTTTATCATTTATATAATTTCTTTTTTTCCTGTCCTTATTATTATTTTTTTTTACTCTGGAGTAGAAAAGCAAATTCTAAGAATCACCATTTCCACTGGAATTTTGTTTTGCATGAAGACATGTGCATTTGTACACAATTTAAGCTGATTCATGTGAACTTGCAGGTGAATCAAGTCATACTAGGATGATCTTTGATGTTGGTTTTACTTAAGTACAGTAGTTCCCATGTATCTTAAAGCCAGGATTAGCCAGCATGTTCTCGAAGCCTCAGAAGCATTCTAGGAAACAAAAGTCAGGCAATCTTCTAGAAAATTTAAGTCTGACTCTGAACAGCATTATCTCCATTGGCACAGTTAATAAATTGGTGAAGCCAGACATCAATATAGAGATCACATATTACCTTTGATTTATTCTTTATTTATGTGCATGTGTGTTTTGCCTGTATATATGCCTGTGTGTCATGTGCATGCCTGGTACCTTCTGAGGTCAGAGAGGGGTTCAGAGTCATAGGACTGGTGTTACAGACGTTTGTAAGCCACCATATGGGTGGTGGGAATTGAACCTTGGCCTTCTGGGAGAGCAACTGGTGTGCCCTTAACCTCTTAGCCATCTCTCCAGCCCTACCTTAGATATTTTATTAAGATAAATATTATTTGCTAAGAATTTTGGTAACTGACCATGTTGCAATCCCTACACTGGAAGCTGTGTGTGATGACTTTGGAAGTCTTACCAATGCCAATGAAGTTTTATCCTTTGGTGAGCTCTTCTCAGCTTTAAAGCTGTGCTTCAAAACAACATGCATTACTTTCATAGCTAGGACTAAACATGAAGACACTAAGTGTAACATCTATGAATGGCCTATATAGTTCGATGGGCTGATAAACTTTGACTAGCAGCAGTTTAAGAAAACTATTCATTTGAGTTCAATTCTCTTGGGTGGGAACCATGTTACAAACAAAAAAATCTCCTCTGGCCCTGGTGCTGTAACTCATCATGTATTGAGTGAGCATGTCTAAGATAAGCTTCAGGAATGGGGAACAAAAGAGTGTCAGGAGCCATTTCCCCTCTAAAAATCATTACAGGAATCACCCTTGGGAGTCTGCAGAGAACCCCACACCCATAATTATGTTCTATTGAGAAAACCTGCCCCACACCCAATTAACTTATCTGTTAATGGAAACCGCCTCACATTCCAGCTATCCAGGGAACTAGGTGTGGCAACTTGTGACTTCTGGCCTACCTGTCCGAAGGTAACCTGGCCTACGTGACCGGGACCACGCGCATCCCGTGCCCTGCCCACCAAGTCCTCATGCAGGGCCTATATAATCAGCAATCATGACCCTAATAAAGGGAGGCTTTGACAAATCTGCTTGGCCTCCTTCTTCTGTCTTAGCTCATTCCCTTCCAGGTAGCGCCCCTCCGAGACCCTGGAATAACTGATTGCAGGGTGGGTTACAAACCCCTAGACTGAGTGACCCACCCAAAAGCAATCGACAAAAGAGAGACAGCCTGACCCCAGCTTTTGGTAGGCAGGTGCAAGTGCAAATCCTTGCACGTGCACTGGTCAGCAAGGCCTTTAATCTTCCCGGCACTCATTTTTCTTTGTTGTCTCATTAACATAAAATCTGGATGCTGCATGAGAAACACAGCAGATGAAACACTGAATACGAAGAGCAGCCTCATAAAGCTCACTAAGTGGTATGTCTATGTTTTATATGTAGAGTGAAATCTGGTCTCTGGTTGAGTGTTTGAGTTGGCCAGCATGTCAGAGCGTAGCTGCCAAGAAGCTCTGATCTCGAGTAAGGAAGCTTTCCCTATCTTTCCTCATGGCTGGGCCCCTTACACACAAGACTTTGATGACGACTTCTCTCCTGTGTTCCTAAAACAGATTATATTTTGTGTTGTGCCTTCAAAGTTAAAAAAAGAGAGAAGACTATAGTGCTTAACACCTGTCACTGTGCAGACACTGAGGTTCTTGACATAGCAATCTCTGAATCTACATGAGTGCACCACTACACATTTAACAAACATGTGTTGGCTTTTGGAAGTGAGAAGCACTATTTTAGGTGCTAGAAATACATAGGGAACCAAACTGAGAAGTTTCCATTGTTCGTGTGATGATATCCCAAGTGGGGATCCAGATGCTAAAGGATTTGCTGTCTGCTATCAATGTAGGGTGACAAGTACTACACAGAAGTCCAAGGTGAGAAGGGAGTATACCGAAGGAGGTTCCTCAGGACCTGTCATGTCAGGAAGTGTTGGACACTGATATTCTCATGACGTGACATAAAATACCTGCTATACAATCCGAGTTGCTGAAAGCTTAGAGAAAGGAGAAATATCTGGGGGAACACTTGTGGAAAGAATTCCAGACTGAGCATGAAGGACCATCGGCACTCATCATATTCCAATTAAAAATCTCTCCTCTCCCTCCCCTGTGTGTGTGTGTGTGTGTGTGTGTGTGTGTGTGTGTAGGCTTTTTTGTGTATGTAGGACCTTAGGCACTAAACCTACTTCAATTAAAAAAATCTTTCCTCTCCGTTCCCACACTTGTGTGTGTGTGTGTGCGTGCATGCATGTGGGCTGTGTGTAGACTCCTGTGTATAAGTGTGTTTATAAACATAATGGTACATATATGGACGTCAGAGGACAATCTTGGCTGCCAGAAACAATACTGAGAAATTGATTGAGCGTGGAGACAGTTCACCGCATCCTCCCTGTGGAGAAATGGTTCTGACCATTGGGCACCTCTTTCAAGTTCGTCTGTGGATATGCCATATTTGTGTCATCTGAATATGTAATTACATCAAAACTTAAATCTTGAATTCTGACCAGTGCCTTGAAATTTCTGATACACTTTAATTAAGGAAGGGTATTATTATTATTTTTTTTATGTAGGAGGACATAGCACAAGGGAAAGAGAAGCCATAACAGTAATGACAAATGCAGACACAACCTAGTTGCTCAATGTATACAAAGTCAAAATTGTGTGTTATTGAGTTCCCCCAGGCTGTTGAGAAGACATTGGAATTTTCTTGAACCACTGTGTACCTATAGATTGGGATAATACTGATTACCCCATTATAATCATTATTATCTGAAGGTAGAGGATGAGACTCTTAATCTCAGGGTCGTGGGTTCGAGCCCCATGTTGGGCGCCAGATGAAGGTGAAGGCGTAAGTCAAAAACAATCCCACACCAGTTTAGAATTATGATTAATAGAATGGTTATTTATTTAAAGAGGAGAGAACTTACAGATCACCGTCCCAGACAACAGCCCTCTGCGCAATCAGGAAGGGAGTCTAGTTGCTGGAAGCAGAGCAGGAAGTAAGAAAGAGCGAGAAGGGAAGTGGCCGCTTTTTTAAAGGGAGAGAGACCACGTCCCAATGGGCTGGTATCTCAGTGGCTATTGGCTAGAGGAGCAGAAGGACCTCCCGCAACAATTATCAACTGTCACCCCAAAAGAGAATAATCCATACTCTTGGTATTTCTCATCACCAAAGGGGCAAATTCATCCAGGATGGAAACAGAATAGCTGTGTCCTAATGTTGGTCTCCAGAAAGAAGACCAGAGAATGCAAAACCTAAGAGTGATTCTTCACTGGGTGCGATCTGAGAGCAGTTTCATGTGTGGCTTTAGCTTAGTACCTTACTCATTCCTATCCTTTTCTTTACCTACCTTGATGCCATTTGCGAAACTGTCGTCTTCCTGAGCCTATGCCCTTGTTTGTGATGCCACTTGTGAAGCATTTCCTCCCTAGGATGACACACCAGGTTGGCAGTAGGGTGGGTGTCTCCCACTGCATTAAACAGTGCATACCATGCATCAGATGCTTAAGAAGGCAAATGAATGGGAGTGCTCCTGTGTGCATGGGAGCAAGCACAGAGCCTGAGAACAGTTAGATGGAGCCAGAATGGCCTTGGCAGGTGAATCTGTTCAGCTGTAGATGTCTTGGCAAACTTTTGGTGGGATAATCTGTTATTTTTCTCCAACTCGATTCATATATCAGGAAGAGAGATTACTAATTCTACATTATTTATTTTAAAAGCAGTATCCTAAGAGTCTTTTATCACAGAGGAAATGCAATAATATTTGCTTGTTGAGAAAGGGAAAGCATGTCTGCTTCAGCCATAAGCAGTGCCAGACACAAAAGAGAGTTTAGAATTGAGGGTGTCTGTTGTGAGCGTCAATACATCCCAATTTCAGCAGAGTAGTTTTGGTCGTTGGTGGGAGAGAGATCATTAGAAGTTTAGATTTATAAAATAGTCCATGGAGAGAACCTAGATGCTTCTTGACCAGAGGTAAAGCACTATAATTATAGCTGACATTCTACTATCCTCCTCCCTTCAAGTAAATTACAATATTAGGATCTAGAGTTCTCTTTCCCTTTGATCAGGGGCCAGCAAATGATGGCCAAGTGAGAATGGTTTCTATAGAAATTTTTCTAAATTCGTGTACTCTTTGGAGCTATATATGTAACTATCCAGATGGCTGACAAATGCTGCTGCAATGCGTGGCTTTTAAGTTTTTATTTTAAGTAAAAATTATGACTTCTGGCACTGAAATAGTCTTAACAGCAGCAATTATTGTTTAATAAGACAATAAAAGAGAATTATTAGAGAAAAGTTGCTAAAGGTTGAAAATAACAAACTCACAGATTAACTGTTCTCCTGTTAGCCAGTGCTAATGGAAGGAGTTCGATAGAGCTAAAGGCTAAACCATTTCCTTTTCAAAATTTGTGCCTTATTGCCTGCCTTGTTCTATGCTTGGGGAAGACAATGGAAGTAAGAAAGATCATGGGGGGAAGAGCAGAGTGACATATAAGACAAGAGCATTGGTGTCAAGTTCATTTAGAATAAATGGAACTATTAACAAAGGATTAGACATTACTGACCCAGGGTCCATAGATGAGAATAAGAGATGAGTGTGTCTAAGATTTGGTGGTAGGCACTCTTTGAGCTTTTGTCCAATACATAAAAGTATACATATGCGTTTCTTCATTCTTATTCCGCGATGTGTGAAGTTAAAATATCTTGATTCAAAGTCTTCAGTGATCTAGATTTGACCTGCTTTTCTGGTCTTTTGAGCCTCTATTTCCATGTTACTTATAAGATTAAAAAATCCCACAGTGCCAAGGGGAGTAATATACATGAAGCATTGCCTGGCACAGATCTATGGGCTTCCCAAGCTGAATCTAACTCTAACCCTCTATGGGGCAATGCCATACTTACCCATATTTCACAGGTGAGAGGTTCAGAACTGCTCTGAGGTCCCCTGGCCAGTGATGACTTGTGCCCCATGCTTGGTGACCATTCTTGGCACTCTCTTCTCTTGCTCCTCCAACAAGGGCTTCGCTAAAGCTCTTCTACCTTCTAAATAAATTCTCGTAGATCTAAAAAGACACCGTTTCCACATTCTTAGTGTAGCCAAATCATTATAATTCTTTCACTGCAAATATCTGTGATCTTGTGACATTATGAGCTCTCAGTAGAATGTCACTGTTCTGGAATCACCTGGGAAGTAACAAACTTCAGTTGGGAAAATGCCTCCATTATATTGTCCTGTAACTAAGTCTGTGCAGCGTTTTCTTGATTGGGTATCGATATCACATGGCCCAGTCCACTATGAGCAGTACCTGCCCTGAACAGGTGGTCCTGGGAGGTATAAGAAAGTTGAACGTGAGCCTGAAAGCAAGCCGGTTATTATTGTTCTTCCATGGTGACGACCTTGAGTTCCCTCTGTGGTGGACTGTAATCAGGATGTGTGAGCCAAATAAACAATTTCCTCCCTAAGTTGCTTTTGGTCATGGTGTTTATCAGAGCAACAGAGAGTGAAGTGGGACAGCAACCCACCAGCAAGAGGGCACGGCTAGACCATGAGGCTGGTTGAGAATTCAGGTGCAGAGACTCCATTGCGGAGCCCCCTGAACAGAAAGTACAGTTCTCCATGTGCCCCAGACGGTGTGGTGTGCAGCGACATACAAGAGCTCTAGGTTGGAAGTCCCTTTTCGAACCTTCTTCACTTTGCATCCTTGTTATTTATATACCAGATTTATACTCTCAGGAAGAATGAAAGGTTTTTGGCATCAGGTACACATCACCTCTTGTGTATCTGTAGGTGTAAAGGCCAGAAGATGTGTGTCTTTAGTGATGTAACTGCATATACATTCAGAAAGTTAGCCCATTTTAGGTCAAAATGTACTGTTATTTGCAATAGTTTTCCCACTTCTTAGTAGATTCATTTTGAATAATTGTTGCATTTGTACTCACAGCTTTCATAAATTCAGCTTATGACAATGTTGAAAATGTTAACTGTACATGAAACAAACCCTTTATCTTTTTGCATAGCTTTCAGTATATTCCCAGCTCCTTCCATACTACATCCTTCACCCACTGCCTGTGCACAAATATAGTAAAGGTTTGTAGGAAAAAAGTCCATGCTTAGAAAGTAGAAATACTCAAAGCTGATGATGACAGTCAATCGCATGGGAAACACTTGCGATTTGTTTATCAGTAGTCAGGACAGTCACCGTCTTCCAGAAACAGTGAAAGGGAATCTGGTTTGACAACTATTTAGTAACAAGCTCTATCTCAGAGCTACTTTTGTTTAACAGCAGAAATTGAGTCACTCAGATGCTCCCGTGTCTGACTGCTGACCACACACCGAGGACTCGCCACTGAAATGACTGACTTTCCCAAACGATCACTGTGTTTTCCAATTCTTTATTTAGACACCGTGTTTGCATGTGTTTGTACCTCGGAATGTTCTCCGCAAGTGCGGCCAACTGATCCCTGAGACTGGCAGATGCCAGGTCCCTCCAACCAGCTTCTCATTGCTGTACAATCTGGCTTTTCCCTCCCTTCCACAGAATACATAATTGGACTGCGTGCATGAAAGGAAAAGAGGGGAAGCACATATAGGTGGCAATTTTTCACTTCCTCTGATCCATTTTAGCTCTCAGTGTGACCTCTTGTGAAGTTCCAAATGTAAAAATTGTCAAAACAAATTCTTTGGAGATGAAAAATACCCAACTCACTGAAGAATCTGCTTCGTCTCCTTTTAGATTCCCCCTCCCAACCTGCGTCTCTCTCTCTCTCTCTCTGTGTTCGCATATGCATGTGGGTGTATGCGTGTGTGTGCATATGCATGTGCGTGCATGTGTGTGTGTGAGTGAGTGTATGCGCGCGTGCGTGTGCCTGTGTTGTTTTAGTAACAGACTCTCTTCCCACCTCAGTCTTTGATTTGCTCACTCCCTTATGTGATGAATCAATGCTTCCAGAACAGGGGCTTCTGAGTGACTGCGGGAACAATCACTTCCAAATGACCTCCTGTATCTTAGCGGGGAACATTGAGACCACACCCAAGGTAAAAGGAAACCTTTGCTTAATGCTTTCGGAAACTTTTAAAGGCACCGTGTTCCTGGTATATGCCAGAGGGTGTGAGGGTAAAGCTACCCGGGTGCCGATAAATTTGTCTGTGTATCGAGATGCGATGCTATCTCCAGTTAGAGAAACGGGTAACTGATAAAAGCAAAACTGTTGTTCATCGGGTAAAGAAAACGCTAAGGATGCGCTTGGCATAGAGTTAATGCTAGAATTCTTGTGATGCCTTTTCTTAGTAAGAGGCTAGTGGTCCTCTGTGCTGCCGTGGTCAATTTGGGGGTTGGAGCGGGGAGAGAACTTTTAGGGAAATAGGAGAAACAAAAGCCCCCAGCCTGAAGCTGAGCAAAGGCACACACAGCCTGTAAAACAGTGGCGAGAGCCATTTCTCACGTGACTAGCCTGTGTGTGGTGAGATGGGGTCAGTTTTACCGATCTCGGGTATTTCAAGCCAAATTTAGGATACTATCTTAATCCATTTAGTTCTTATTTCTATTGTTAAAATAGTTTTCCAGTGATCAGATGTTTAAATGGCATTGGCAGCTGAAAGTGTTAATTGGCGATTAAGAAGTGAATGCCATTAACTCGCATCTGCTTCTGCTTTGTTGGAAAATGATTTTTTTTTTGTCACCATAGCGATTCATTTTGGGGCTCTGTTGGATGTGCCACGCAGTATGTAGTAAATGGTAAATGGCTTTTTCTCCCCCCCACCTGAACAAGGGATTCAGCAGTGTCTTTTCAAGTGAACCTTAGATTTCTGGTAAGATACAGGTGATAGGCAAAGATGGTGAAAAGAGCCCCGTGCTAATTTTGCTGTACTTTTTTGACAGGAAATAACAAAGGGTCGCCCTTTCCTGATGTACTGGGCACGTGTATATGGACAGGAATTAATCCCTGAATTAGTTCTACTCAGTAGCAACCCAGGGAGATAAGCCTATATACATATACATAATATATACATATATATGAGATTTATATACATGATATATATATATAATGATTCAAATATAAATATTTGAAACATCATATATTTGTTCAACTAAATTAAGGAAGTGGAATTGTCTTCCTACATTGGTGAAAAAAATTGACTTAGGGTTCAGAGGTTCCTGTGGGGAGATAAAGTTGAAGGAGACTATCTTGCTTCTGTTCGGTTGCTTCCTTTTTCATCTTGTAGTCTTGTTTAGAAACCTCTATGTGGTTGTGTGATAAGAGCTCATCTTGTTCATTAGTGCACCGGCTTCCCTTTTTACTTGGCTCTTGTTTTATTCACTAAAATTATGGCTTCCAACTTTAAAAAAGTCTATAGGTTGTGAAGTAGCGTTTGTAGAATTCTGCACTTTAGAGAACCAAGGCAAGTTGAAGCTGAGCAGTGGTGCAAGGTGATTAGAGAAGTAAGTTTTGATCACTAAATATGTTTTAGAAGTTATGGCTACTTGGTATTTATCATCTATGGATTTTGTAACCCTAGGGTATTTATACTAAAATCTTTCATATAGAACTGTTTATTGTCCTTTAGATAGACTTCAGTTAGACCAAGTTATTTTATGGGAAAATGAGGGTAGGTATAAACAACTGGAAGTCAGGTCACCCTTTCTTGATTCTTATCAAATTACTGTTTCTCTAAATGAGAAGGTAGGATGATTGTTTGAATAAATATAGCTACAAGTAGCAATGTAAGAGAGGACGGGTTTATTCTGGCTTGTGATTTGCGTGCGTCGTTCAGCACGCTCACAGAGGCATGGCCGGCTGGAGTGTGAGGCAGCCTGCTAAACTGTACTCTCATTCAGGAAGCAGAGAGAGAGAGACAGATGCTGCTGCTGGTCTGGCTTCGTTTAGCTTTCCTTTTGTTTGGAACCCCGTCCATTGGATGCTGCTGCCCACATTCAGGCGCATTCCTCCCCTATCAGCTAAGCCTTTCATGAGGCGCTCATAGCCACACCAGCAGTGTCTTCTCAGAGATTTCAAAATGCTCTCCAACTGATACCTCAGCTCAGCCACTCTCCATTCCACTCTCCATTCCAGAAGGTCACTGACAAGACATGGAAGCGGAGAAAGTCCATAGCATTGTGTGTTGCTGATTAGCGTAAGACATTTTCCTGGTCTTGTAACGAATCTAACCTTTCTTTCCGCTCAGGAAAACTATGACTTATGGCTTTCTGAGGATGAGCTACTGCTTGGGAACTCTGACCCAACTATGTTAGTGGCTAATAACAAATAATCCTTAATTTTAATTTTATACTTTGTTCATATTATTTCCCCTCCCCAACTCTTCCTAGGTAATTCCCCTTCCAACACACACACCTTTATAAACTTTCTCTCCAAAAAAAGAAGAAAAGAAAAGAAAGGAAGGAGAAAAGAAAGAATAAACACCTGTTTATTGGCGAGAATGGGGCACAAAGTCACCCACTATCACTGTGCTCTTTCTTTCAGATCATCTTCTCAAGGTCAACGCCCAAACTTCCTAGTCATCCAGAATTCCTACACTATTATTTTTTTGTGAGAACACGTCTTACTTTTTTAGAGTAAAATATAGAGTTTAAAAATGACCAAATCGAGCACAGGCAGTTAGGACTGAAGATTCAGATGCTTGGGCAGTTCCTCTAAAAGAGGTGTTAAACCCACGTGTTTGACAGACAAGTGTCAGAAAGGATGCATGACAGGAATTCAGATGGAGCCTGGCTTTCTACTGAAAATTAGAACATCCAGCTCACACAAATCATGGTTTCACAGAAGGCAAGGTAGGGGTAGTTTTCCTCTAGGATGGTTAGATTGTCAACCTTCCCAAGTTATGACTGAGTGGCTCTTTCCAGTCTTCCTCAAGTGTCTTTCAATTTCCAGAAAACCATAATTATTTTTTAAAAAAGTGTTGTATCTTTGTCTATATGCCCATGTGGTTTGTGCAAATGTGAGCATTGGTGCCTTGGAGCCCAGACGAGGGTGTTGGTTGCCCTGGAGCAGGAGTTTCAGGTGGTTGTGAGTTGGGAATCCTAACTCAGATCCTCTCTGAAGTTTAAACTCTGTCTTGAAATTACTTAAAACTATTTGGTCCCTTAACTTAGTGAATGGATTCTCATTTCTTGTAATTATTTAGATAAAAAGTTTTACACTCATTTCAAATCTTGCCTATCTCTTATCGTTCACCTCCAATTACATACTTTCCTAATAAGATAACTAGAATTTAATACTTCCTATCATTATTACATGACAGTAATTATAATCGTTCATTGTGAAATTGCCAGTCTCTGAAGTTGCTTACTTTTTTGGATAAGCAAAGGGTAAGGCAGTGTGCCCAAGTAAGGGCCAACTGTAGTAGAAGCATCACAGAAGGATCCAAGAACATGAAGGAGAACAGATATGTGGGGTGGGGAGGGTACAAGGTGTGGGTCTAGGTATGGGATTCAGGGATCTGAAAACACAGGTCCTTTAGCACTATGTGCATATCCTTTTCTATTTGTGGGTAGTCTGCTGTTTCCTATTCACTGTTATAGCTTTCCTCCTGGGGCCACAGAACAAGCCCTTTACTTTTAAGTAAATTCAGTATAAATGAATGAGAAGGCACACCCTTTAAGCAGGAGCTGATATTCTGATAGGCGTCTTTCACTTTTCAGCATGAATAGGGTGCCTATTGGAATTTTCCTAATGAATTTGTTGGTCGTGAGTCAATAATCTGAGCCTATTATTTTAGAGCTAAGTGGATGGATGATACATTTGAAGCAGAGCAGGTTCTGTGTTAGAATGGCCTCTGTACACAGTAGGACTCAGCGAGCTTGTGCTGAATAGCTTTCCAGATTGCTGCTTTCTTTTCATGTGGATTTTATTGGCATCAATACAGATGGCAGGCAGCTTATCAAAGTGAATGAGATAAATATGGAACACGAAGAATAAAGCCAAGAACCCTTGACAAGGCTGAAAGTCTAATTTCTTACATATCTCATAGGTCTCTCCTGGAGATTCTGAAGCCAAACCTCTGATCTTCACATTTGTCCCCACTGTCAGAAGACTGCCAACCCACATTCAGGTGGCTGACACTTCCAAATTCCTTGTTAAAATTCCTGAGGAATCACGTGATAAGAGTCCAGAAAGTGTAAATAGGGTAGGATTATTTTTCTTCTTTTGAAAATTTGAATGACAATCTAAAATTATCTATGACAATGACTTGGAAATTTCATCAATGTGTATTTCTTCTGTTCAAAATAAGATGATTGTAAAATCTAAGGATGATTAAAAATATGCTTCTGAGGGCTGATGGTTTAGCTCTACAGTGGAACATGAACTTAGCTTGAGCTACATGGGTTTCATCTCTAGGATTGCCATATGTATGCATATGTATGTAGTAATATATATCTAAACAAATGTATAAAGCCTTATGTATCTTATCATGTGTCCCCAAGCATGTTGCCATCCCAGTCCTTCTAAATAAAGTCATGTGTCAAGAGCTTACCATAGCCAGAACACGTTCCAGTTTCATGGTTCCAAGTTCTCTCTCTCTCTCTCTCTCTCTCTCTCACTCTCCCTCTCTCTTTGTATGTGTTGTGTGTGTGTGTGTGTATGCATATGAGTGTATCTTCTCATTTAATTATATTCAAGAAAGTTGATATTATCTTGTTTTGATTGTGGGCCTAACCTTTAAAGGCTGAACCATTACTCTATCTCAAAAGTTGATATTCTCACCTCATTTTATAAACAAAGAAAATAATAATGACTTCAACTGGCAGAGGATCAGGCTAGGAACATATTCCAAGGGGATAATAAGAGCTCGCAGGAGTTACTAGTTGTTGAGAAGACAATGAAAGTAAAGGCAGGAAGTGTATGGCGAGCCCGGAGGTAGTGGTAAATGCCACGAAAGAAGCTACATTGGAGTAAAAAAAAGAATATGAAGAAAGCCACAGGAAGCCACATCAGACAAGTTTTACCCATGCCATTTAGACTACATCAGTGTCCAGAGCAGCCAAACAGTTTGGGCTGGGAATATACATTACCTCTTCAATTCTGCTGTATGTGATCAATTTTTGACTTCTGTCTCTGTAGATGTAAGCCATACATGTTAGCATATGTTAAACTGACCACAATAGTTGAACTTGTTAGTATCTAGTAACTTACCTTTTGTCTTTTGAACTAGTTTGAGCTTTCTAGAAAAGTAGTGCTAAAAAGAGGACCAATCATAGAGCAGTTATTAAAACAAGGAAACTGGCACTGGGTCTTTTAAGCACCTTCTGGCCATGGCTGTTATTTTAGAAAAAGAAATTTGATATTTTAATAAAACTATATTAATTCAGGTCTTGTAAATATTTTGAATAGTCATAGGAAAATGTACAGAATATTGAAAATTCCCAGTTCTAAATGACAGTCCAAAAATGAAATAATGTACTAAAAAAACCTCTTTATATTAAATTTGTCTACATTTTTATCCATGAGCACGCATATCTTGTCAATGTTGGCATTAGTCTAGGCCAGAGGTGGTCTAGACTGGGTGTCTTCCTCAACTGCTTTTCAGCCATATCTTTTGAGACGGGGTCTCTCACTGGTGTGACTAGAGAGGCCAACTGACTGTTTAGCAAGCCCCTAAGCTAAAGTGGTGGTGTAATAGACCTGTGTACACCACTTAACTTTTCCCTTGTGGGTGCTAAGGTCTGAAATCGAAGTCTTCACACTCCTGTAGCTCTCATTTAACCCACACACAGCTCTCCAGCAGCTGCACCTTAAAAGCAGCTCCATTCACGAGCCTGCCGATTAGCTTAGATTGTTTATTCTGATAATTGATATACTTTGAGTCAACGTTACATTTTCTTTCAAAGTTTAAAAATTTATTTTATTTTGGCATTTTTAAATAGGATTCCCCCCAAAAACTATTGTTAGTAAAGAACATGCTGGTTGTCTGACAATTTACTAAAACCTTGTCCAATTGATGTGACTGCCACTTGGTAAATATCTTCACTGACATCTTTTTTGGTCTGTACATCCTGGTTCCGTTCCTCTCTCTCTTCCTCATGATTTACTGGGAATCAGTAAACTTTACTTCTTGATGTTAAGTCTGAACTCGAAGTCTTCTGGACTTGAGACAGTACAAAGAGATGAGCTAGTCAAAGGATGTGTGTTTCAGGCCCTTTCTCTCAGGCAAGCTTGGTATTTTAATGTATTAAAAATCTTTCAATGAGTGGGTTAAACTTTTTAGCATATTTTAGCAAAAAGATGCATGCATCACCCCCATGTCAATATTTTTATCTTCCTGTATTTGTTGCAGTTTGAGTACAGTGATCATATGACCTTCAGCTGTGAGAGCAAGCAGGAGAGAGACCAGAGGCTACTGGCTTCTGCCTCAGAGGAAAGTGGAAGGAATTCACAAGGAAAGAAACTGGATACGAACGACCCACTAGGAATGCAGAAAGGTGACCTCTTCAAAGCAGAATATGTTTTTATTGTGGATTCTGATGGGGAAGATGAAGCTACAAGCAGACAAAGTGAACAAGGCCCCCCAGGGGGAGTAGGCAACATAGCTACCCGGCCCAAGTCCTTGGCTATTTCTTCTAGTCTGGCCTCTGATGTGGTACGTCCCAAAGTACGCGAGGCTGATCTCAAGACCTCATCACATCCTGAAATTCCTTATGCAATGGCCCCTCAGCAAAAGCATGGACAGGTAGGTTTCAACTGAGTGCCATTTTCAATGTCTTTTGTTGTGAGTGTCTGAAAACATCTTCCTGTTTAAAAATATATATGACTCTCAAAACTATATTAAAACCTCCAAATCCCAAGATCACAAATAATCACAGTGTAAATAAGCATTGAGAAGTTGATGAAACTGAAAATTATGCTGTGAATCAGTTGGACAGAAAATATAACACATTTAGCTAGAGTAGATTTGGGGAAATATCTTTTGCTTTTGAGCAATTCTTGGAGAAAGCTGACATTATAGAGGGTGTGTGGAGGAAGAAGCACATTTCCGACATGAAATATCTAAGAAGCTTTAAATGTATCTTAGGAGTAAACATTTATAAAAGAGTAATAAAAGGATAGGCCAGGAAATAGGAGTATGTAAAGGAATGTAAATCTATCTGTATGATTATGGAATATGCAAAGACAGAAATGACTTCAATGAAGCTGAGGAGAATATCCTACTCTGAAATTTATCTAAGGTGGAGAGCCACTAGTGTCATAGGAGAAGCCCCTTCTGTGATGGGAACAGAGTTTGAAGGAAGACACGGGAAGATTCTGATGTTGACTGGCTACCGAGTGTAACTGAAAGGCCAGGTGCCTCTGAAATGCAAGGTGTGGTTAGAAGGCCAGGGACACAGAGGCTAAGGAGGTGCAGAGAGAGGTCTCACTGCTTGGCAGTGGAGAGTGAGCTGGTTCTGAGACCTCCTGTTTAGGTTCTATCAAACCAAACCCTTATAAGCATTATAAAGTGGCTTGAAAGACTTTTTTGTTGTTGTTGGTGAATTTGTCTTTGTGATATTGGGATTTAGCAAGATTGTAGAGTAGGTCTTCCATGTTTATTGTCGCTCATGTCTATGCCTGACGCCGACGGTAATGCCTGATGCTGTAATTTTTATTACTTCAAGCACCCAATGTTGTAGGAGGCCGCTTGTTTGTTTACGGCTGCTCAGCCCCCGAAATAATGTCACAGAAGCCATATTATTATGTTATTATCTTTACTCTGTCTCTTTAAAGACTTAGTTTTTTTTAAAACCATTTATTTCCTTTTATAACTCTCTATCCTCTTTTTCTTCTCTCTCCCAAGCCTACATACATTTATTCAACACTGTGACTCGTTTAGAGTTCTTTTATGTCTGAATCTGTCCTTGTTGCATTTCTGTGATCCTTTTCTGACCAGGAAGGCTTCTTAGAATTTTAAGTGCTTCTTAAAAACCTAAGCGGCGTTATTATAACTAAGGCTGCTTTACCTTTTGGCTCCGCCCAATCCAACATGTCAGAGGAGGGCTGTTCATTGTCTCTGAGAGCCGTTCTCTCTGCCCCAGATCCCGGGTTGGGTTGCAGCGGGTCTGTGTTACCATTAAGCACATTGTAGCAGTCTGCTCACAAACCCCATTTAAATGCTCCGTAGCCAAACTTCCAGAAAGAGTCAGTGTTCATGCTGGAAGCAGGGCCCAGGAAGTTGCTGACTACTGCTCAATCAGGAAGACCTCTCTTAAAGGAGCTGTAGCATGCTGCCAGCAAGCAAAGCCCATCTGGGGAAAAAATGCAGCTAAATTTTGTGTTTTAGTGTCTAGAATTCCTTTCCTAGCCCCCCCAGGTTTTATGTGGATTTAGCTAGCACATGTTGGAGAGGCAATTTGTTGTAAGAGGTCTCTTGCTTGTTTCCCAGTCACCTGGCAGCTCAGACTCTAAATAATCACACAGAAACTATATTATTTAAAACAGTGCTTGGCTCATTAGCTCTAGCTTCGTATTGGATAACACTTATATCTTAATTTAACCCATTTCTAGTAATTTGTGTATCATTACATGGGCGTGGCTTACCAGGTAAAGTTCTGGCATCTGTCTCTTGTGGGGCTACATGGCTTCTCCCCAACTCTGCCTCCTTTCTTCCAGCATACAGTTTAGTTTTCCCCACTTAGCTCTACTCTAGTGTATCAGGCCAAGCCAGTTTCTTTATTAACCAAGGGTATTCACAGCATAAAGAGGGGAATCCCACATCAATCCATTATATTTCACTGCCTGTCAATAGTGAAAAATGCTCACTGGGGTGTGGAAGGAGGGCCCACTAGTTTGTCCCAGCCACCTGGCTAGCTTACACCCAAAATAACCACACAGGAACTCTATTAATTAAATTACATATTGGCCTATTAGCTCTAGCTTCTTATTGGCTAACTCTTGTATCTTAACTTAACCCATTTCTATTAATCTATGTATCACCATGAGGTCATGGCCTACCAGCAAAGTTTCGATATGTCTGATTCTGGTGGCAGCAGCTCCATGGCGTCTCCCTCTCCACCTTTCTTCTTTTAGCATTCTGTTCTGTCTTCTCTGCCTACCTAAGTTCTGCCCTATTAATAGGCCAAGGCAGTTTCTTTATTCATTAACAAAGATATGCAACACAGATGGAAGGACCTCCCACACCACTGGGGTATAGCTATTTTGGATCTAGGTCTAAAACAATACACACACACACACACACCACCACCACCCCTTTTATCCTCTTAAAATTTATAAGGTTATATTTTGTTTCTTCTGATTGTATGTTTGTTTCTGTACTGTTGGCAAAGGTTTCTCTTTTGCCTGGTCCTGTAGCCTTCAGGCCCAAAGAATCACACCAAGGCCTACATAAATTATAAACTGGTTGGCCTATTAGCTCAGGCTTTCTTATTAACTAACTTTTACATCTTACATTAACCCATAATTCTTGATGTGTTAGCCTGGTACCTTTTATCAGTGAAGCATTCTCATTTTGCTTCCTCTGTGCCTGGGTGGTGACTGCAGACTGAGCCTTTACTCTTTCCAGAATTCTCCTGTTCTGGTCACCCTGCCTATAATTCCTGCTTGGCTACTGGCCAATCAGCATTTTATTAAGCCAGTACATGTGACAAGTCTTTACAGGGTATAAGATCATTGTCCCAGAGCAGTGTACTATGCCTGTTGTCCATGGAAGCTAGCAAGAGCACTAGTCTTCTGGAACTGGGGTTATAGATGATTTAAGCGGCTATGTGAATGTTGGAAATTGAATTCTTATCTTCTGCAGGAGCATCCAGTGCTATTAACCACTGAGCCTTCTCTTTAGCTCTAACATATTACTTTTTAAAAATTTATTCTCAGCGAGGTACTGTATCAAAGTACTGTAGTAATATACCTCAGGGTGTTCTCATAAGGCGGTAGACTCAGACATTGCTTTCTGGCCTCAGGAAAATTGATAGATAAGCAAAAGGAGTATCATGGATTTATGTTGACATGGAAGACAGCTGAATGTCGTCACTTTGATAAAAATATGTAGCACAATAAAAATAAATGTAAACAATACATTCTTATGAAGAAATTTGGAGATTTTTATTTCTTCCTTTTCTGTTAATAGATCTATTTCCTTGAACTGATTATTTATTTTGCTTTTGTGTAATCAAATACAGAGAGGTCAATGTGCAGGGTGAATTTATACTTTGGAATACTTTTTATTCCTAGAAGATAGATTAAGTCACCTAAGTGTAAAACCAAACTGTAGAAACTAGCCTCATTCATTAGTAGCTAAGGTTGTAGTTACAAATTATAGGGAGGTACTGGATCCTGATATCATGAAACTGATATCTGTTTTTATGTTTTGTTTCTTATGATGACACGGATCATGAAGTAATTTAGCTGTTACACACAGGTGTAAACGAACAAGAAAGGACCAAAGCAGTAATTAAGATAGTAGTGGGACTTTGTAAAAATTTCACAACAAATGCAAGACTGGGTTGCCAGATACTAAGATCATTAATTTTTTTTAGGTAGAATTTACAATCAATAAAGTAAATCTCTGATTTTTCTTATAAAGAATGATTAATTCTTATATAGAACTGCCTGTAAGTTAGCATTACTGGTTAGCCAGAAACAAGGTATCCCTAAATGGCTTCAACTCTTTACCCAGTCTTTGCCTTTCGATAGTCTAGACTCTTAATCTAGCCATCTGTTGCACTGTTTTTCTTCAACTCTTGTGAACTGCCACTCAGTACAAACAGCCCACTCATTCTTTGCTGATCTCCTTGTTTTTCTCCTGAATGATGTCTTCCCAGAACCCACATTTTTTTTTTCCTTTTGGATACTGCTTAGCTTTAGCTAGACCACTTCCTGGAGATGAGCTAGTGATCTTTTGTTTTTGTAATTTTCTTTGATGGTTGATTTAAGAAAAATCTCTACCATTATTCCTTTCCACTTTTAACAATTAATTTTCTTTTTTGTTAATTTTCTTTTTTCTTAGTTAGATTGTAAATAGCATGAAATAAAGGCTTATCTCTTGTTAATACCTTTAGAGGAGTACTTTGTATGAAAGTGCGCTTCACTAAGGTATGGAGAAAACCTAAATATTGTTTTAAGTTCACATTGTGTTCCTCTCTGAAGTCCCTGTTCAGATACTAACCCCATGAAATTTTTTCAGTGCCCTCAGTGAGAACAACTCTCCCCCTGTGCGAGTCTGATAGTTCTTTAACACACAATTTAAAAATGGACACAGTCCAGCATGTTTGGTTATTGTTTGGCACATGTATTACCTCCCTTTACAGTTTGTAAAGTCCTTAAAGCTGTAGCACATATTGATTTCATTTGTAGTAAACATTTTGTTCCATATTGACTTAATGTATTCTGAAAATACTAATATAAAGTTTGTGGTTTGACGTATACCAAATGTGTTCTTTGAAGTGTGTCTTAGGGTTTCTACTGCTGTGAAAAGACACCATGAGCATGGTAACTCTTATAAAGGCAAGCATCTAATTAGAGTGGCTTACAGTTTCAGAGGTCAATTCATTATCCTTGTGGTGGGACATGGCAGCATGCAGGCAGACATGACCCCAGAGAAAGAGCTGAGAATTCTACAGCTTGATCCACAGGCAACAGGAAGTGAATTGAGTACCACACTGTGAGTAGTTTGAGCATAAGGGTATTCAAATCCCACCCCTACAGTGACACAGTTTTTCCAATCAAACAAAACCATCTCCGATTCCATCAAAACCATTCCCTTTGGAAGTCATTCTCTTTCAAATTACCACATTCCACTGCCTGGCCCCCAAAGGTTTGTAACACATCATAATGCAAAAATGCATTTAGTCCAACTTCAAAAGCCCCCATAGTCTATAGCAATCTCTAACTTATTTAAAAGTCCAAAGTTCAAAATCTCTTCTGAGATTCATGTAATCTCTGAACTGTAATCCCCTGTAAAACCAAAGTAAAAAAGCAGATCATATAGTTCCAACATTCAATGGCAGAGAATATACATTACCATTTCAAAATGTAGGGCAGAGAGCATACTGATAAAATACTGGACCAAAGCAAGACTGAAAACCACCAGGGTAAACTCCAAAGTCTATATTTCCATGTCTGATGTTAAAATGTTCTTCAAATCTTCAACTCCTTTTATCTTTGTTGCCTGAAACACACTTATCTTTCTTGGGCTAATTCCACTGCCTGTTAGCAGCTCTCCTTGGCAGGTATTCCAGGGCTCTGGAATCTCCATCATCTTGGGGTCTCCAAGGCAATCTTGGCTGCACCTTCACAGTTTCACACAATGACCTCCATTCACCTCTGACACATGCCCGGCCTCAGTGGCTTTCCTTAGTCATTAAGGGAAATTCTGTTACTCTTTTCTTATGTCCGTCACTCTAAAACCAAATCAGGTAGCCAGCTGAAGCTGCCAAGTTCTGCTGCTTGCTGGCACTGGAACATGTTCCCCTTGTTCAACTATATCTTCACCAGCATCCTTTTTCCATGGTTTCATTCAATGCCTAAGCTTGGCTGTCTTGAAACTGGAACTGTAGACCAGGCAGGCCTCAAACTCAGAGATCTGCCTGCCTCTTCTTCTGGAGTACTGAGATTAAAGACATGTATCACCACACCCAGTTTTAAGCTTTTCTTAAATTCCTTTTTGCAAGTTGGAAACTTAGCTGGGTGGGATCTTTCCCTGAGGTAACTACCCCCTTTATTCCATTTCTTAATCTGTTTAGCTTCTTGAAGTCAGGATTTAGCTCCAAGTGCTCCTCTTTTCAAATTGTACATTTTGTACTATTACTTTCTCAGCTTGCTTCTTTTCATTACAAATCCTCATAAGAATGACCACTCATAACAACCACATTATATATAGAGTCAATACTAAGCTGTTTTGAGATTATCTTTGCCAATGGAATTAATCCAAAAGTGTTCAGTTTAGTCTCAGGTAGACTTTTTTGAAAAGGTCAAAAACCAGCCACATTCTTCACCAAAGTTCACAAGAATAATCTCTAGGCAACATACTAAAATAATTCTCCTCTGAAACTTCTTGAACCAGTCCCTCACAGTTCAAATCATTCTCAGCACCACTGTCTTCCATGCTCCTACTAGGATGAGCCATTAAGTAATGTTTAAAGCATTACATGGCTTTCTTAACCCAAAGTACTAAAGTCCAAATTTCCAAACAAAAACATATTCAGGCCTGTAGCAAGGAGGCTGTTTGTTCATTCCCAGCTGTTCAGCCCTGATATAATTACACAGAAACTGTATTAATTAAATCACTGCTTGGTGTATTAGCTCTAGCTTCTTATTGGATAACTCTTAGATGCCTGAGTTGTTGTAGTCAGTGTTGGCAATGTTGGATTCCTTGGGTTGCGATTTTCCTTCTATTACCGTCTGTAGGGCTGGATTTGTGGCTACTTATTGTTTAAATTTGTTCTTATCCTGGAATGTCTTGTTTTCTCCATTGATAGTGAACGATAGCTTGGCTGGGTATAGCAGTTTGGGTTTGCATCCATGGCCTCTTAGCTTCTGCAGTACCTCTATCCAGGATCTTCTGGCTTTCATGGTTTCCATAGAGAAGTCGGGTGTAAGTCTGATCGGTTTACCTTTATAAGTTACTTGGCCTTTTTCCTTTGCAGCTCTTAATATTCTTTCTTTCACCTGTATATTCTGTGTTTTGATTATTATATGGCGAGGGGATGTTTTTCTTTGATCCAGTCTGTTTGGTGTTCTGTATGCTTCTTGAATATTCAAAGGAATATCTTTCTTTATGTTGGGAAAGTTTTCTTCCATAATTTTGTTAAAAATATTTTCTGGGCCTTTGAGCTGTGA
>NW_026067900.1:10596742-10651371 GCF_014885135.2 Alexandromys fortis | reverse complement strand
GGGTGAATTCTTGCCTTGGCGCCTGCCCATCTCCTCCTATCGAAGCTATCTAATGGGTCTTTTAAAACCAGATCAGGTTTCCCTGTTGGCCAGGGGCTCCTCTTACAAAATGCTGTAGCTCTGTTTCCTGGCTCCTGCCAGGGGCCAAGTTCCCTCTCGCCCCTCAGAAGGGTCTTCAGGAACAGGACCAGGCTCCCTGTTTGCCAGGGACCTCGCCAACCAAAGGCCTACCTCTTTGCTTTAATTGTAGTGGGGCGATCTGCTCTTGGTGTTGTGCACCGGTCCCCGCTGTCTGCCGTCGCCTCTGGATAACTCTTAATTATGAATTTAACCAATTCCTATTAATCTGTATATTGCCACATAGCTGTGGCTTACTTGCTAAAGTTCCAGCATCTGTCTCTGGCAGGGCTACATGGTATCTCTCTGACTCTGCCCTTCTTTTTCCCAGCAGTCAGTTTAGTTTCCCCTGCCTAGCTAATTTCTGCCCTGCTATAGGTTCAAAACAGTTTCTTTATTAACCAATGATATCCACAGCATACAGAGGGGATTCCTACATCACAGACCTATCACAGCAACACCCTAGTCCCTGACACCAACTGTCTTATTTAGGGTATCTATTGCTGTGAAGAGATACCACGATCATGGTAACTCTTATAAAGGAAAACATTTATTGGGTTGGCTTACAGTTTCAGAGCTCCAGTTCATTATCATCACGGTGAGGCATGGGAGTATAGAGACAGACAGTGCTGGAGAAGGGCCTGAGAGTTCTATATCTTGAACTGTAGGCAACAGGAAGGAAACTTAAGTGTCACACTGTGAGTAGTGTGAGCATAGTAGATCTCAAAGCCCACTTTCATAGTGACACACTTCTTCCTACAAGGTCACACCTTCATCAAAAAATCCATACTTCCTAATAATACCATTCCCTTTATGAGTCATTTTCCTTTAAAACACCAGAAATTGGAATGTTTAAGTGAAAATATGGTTGCAAAAAATCAATAAATAAACTGTGAATAAAAAGCTATTGAAAATAAAATGAATAATTGAATAAAAAATCTTAACTAAAACTTACATAGGAGAGACATATATTCATGAAAAGTCTAAAAGAGCAAGAGGCTTTATACATTTGTTCAGATACAACTTGGATATGAGAACTGTGGAGAGGATGTAGACAATAAGACCAAAAAAAATGGACAAAGTAAAACATTAAAGGTTACAGTACAGAATTCTGTATGCATTTGTTAGATCCAATAATGTGCAATATAGCAATACTTTGGTCAGTGATAGGTGCACATGCACTTGTGGTCCTAATCAAAATTATAGTGCCGAATGCTGTTGTGGAGGTCTAGATTCTAGTTGTGCTCCCTGTAATGACTGCACAATCATAAATGTGGAGGTCTAAGCTCTATTTGTGCTTTTTATAATGTTTGCACAATGATAAAATCAGGTAATGAAGCATTTCTTAGAATGTATCCCTATCATAAGTGACAGCAAGTACTTGCATTTGATAAATCTTAATATTCCCAGGCTTCAATTTTTATAAAGAACACCTTATTAACACCAGCACATTGTATCACAGTCACTTTTGTATGTTTTATCCCATTAGAACAGTTGGTTGTCAATGCTTTTTCTCCCTTCTGAGCCCCTAACACAATACTCAAACTAGTGAGAATACTTAGAAAATATCATATAAATGAGTAATCAAATGATCCTGGGAAATACATACATACATACATACATATATATATATACATACATATATATTCCATATAGATATATGGAAAAGACAGTATCATATTAAAACTCCTGAGTATTCATAGCTGAGTGAGAGCTATAATAGGGCATGGAAGATAGCCCTGGTTCACTGTCTCATAATTACTGATGTTGCTGTTATTTTACTTCCTAAAACAAATTATTGTTAGCTTAGAGCCTGAGGAATTTAGATGTTGAATACTGAAATAAGTTGGAGTATTAAACTTCTTACTGGATTCTGCTAACTTTTGGAAGGATTAGCTTTGACCCCACCAACAAGTTTCTGCAATATGGTGTGTTTACATAAAAAAAGCTAGGAAGCAATATGTACACGATCACACCTAAAAGACTGCATGCAAAACAGAAAGTACAAAAGTAGTCTAACTATGCACAAGTAGATGACAGGTGATTAAAATCTTAACCCAGTAGGTGGGCTTTCATGGTGGGGGATAACATTTACATATGTTCATTTTTATAGTTAAAAGAAAAAAATACAAACATGTAGTTTTATTCATTTAAACCTCTGTTCTGCCACCTTACCATTTCTCTTCCTGTTTGAGTTTGCTCCTTTAGTATTCTCTCTCTCCTTCCACGGCAAGGACAGGTGCATACAATGTAAGGGATTTTTTCTGAGTTACTGAGAGACCCCAGGCTCTGTCAAATGCTGGCAAAATCCCTATTACTCATGAATAGTGGTTATTTCCATCAGATAGCTTGGTTTGTACTAGTGGTCATACACAAAGGAATTATTTATGTGCAAATCAGGTTGAGTTGGAAATTCCTCAGGAAATGCTGTAGGCATTGAGGATAGTCTTCTGTCTTGGTGATGTCAGAACTCAATTTTCTCCATGTCTGGGGAGGCAAGGACTACATCAGATGTTAGTGTCCTGAGCCTAGCGCAGAATAATGATAGTGTGGTATGAGTTGAGATTCCACAGAGGGGCACACGCAGGCCCTGGTGCAGCCAGCGTTCCAAGTGATTGCTTGCAGTAGATTTGCTATTATAGCACTGATTAGGTTCTGAGACAAGGGACTCAGTAAAAGCCAGAAGGTTGCTGTCATTTTCACCACCCACCACAGTGACACTTACTGTTCAAATCTGAAGAGATCAAGAGAATTTCTCTTTGTGATTCTGTGAGGATGGGAGAGTTAGTAAAACTATAAAAAGGATGAATACTTAAAGAGAATGCCAGTGCCCCTGTGATTTAGAGTATACATAAAAAATTCATCTTCTAAAATGTGTTAGGTTAAAGGTTGGTGGAGAATATTAACTTTGCAAGTTGCAGTGTGGAAGTGGAGAGAAGTCCAGCTGAGATGACTAACCGTGAAAGAAATCCACAGTGCCTTATCTTACCCAAATGTTTATTGAGAAAGGTGCAGGGTGTCGACCCCACTTTCATGTGGTGTGGGCATTGTTGCAAATCAAATGCAGAGGTCCTATTATGTGAGAGGGTGGAGCCAAGTTTTCTTTTACAGAAGTTTTGTGTAGACAGTGGTCAGGACTGTAATGACAGTTAGTGGGATTAAGAAGGAAGATTTTCCAGAGCTTTGACTGTTGACAGAGGTTTGTGTCCCACCCTGTCCGGCAGCCATTTGTCCCAAAGAAATACACAGAGGTCTACTACATTAATTATATACTGGTTGGCCTATTAGCTCAGGCTTTCTTATTAACTAATGTTTACATCTTAACCCTGTATTGTCTGTGTTAGCCATGTGGCTTGGTACCTTTATCAGCGAGGCATTCTCCTCTTGCTTCCTATGTGTCTGGGTAACAGCTGCAGACTGAGTCTTTTCTCTTCCCATATTCTCCTGTTCTCATCACCCTGCCTACACTTCCTGCCTGGCTGCTGGTCAATCAGTGTTTTATTAAAACAATACAATATAAGTGACAGGGTACAAGACCCACAGCAGTTGACAAGAGACCAGGTTTGCTAGATTGTTATCAAGGCCCACAAAAATGCTAAGACTGAGAAAAGTATTGTCAAAACCAAAAGTGGAAAATAGCAAAAAGTTAGGGGATGAGACTGAATAGCAAGAGAAGAAATGATGGGAATACTTTTGGTTCACAGTAGCACTGATGAGCTAGATGTTCATTGATTAGATTTTAAAAGTTCAAACTGGTGCTGAGTTATATGGATTAAAGCTAGAATTAGGAATATCAGACAATATTATTTTATTGGTTCAGATAAGAAAGGCTGAGAATCATCCTGGTAACATTATATGTGTTCCTTAAAGAGAAAAACAAAACAGCTATTAGGTAGGAGGCCACCTTTCTATGATGCAGTGATTGATGTGTTAGGACAATGGGGCATTTTCTACAAGGTTGTGATGATTCTGGGGAAGGTTGTGGAGGATCAGCATCTGGCAGTGTCCACATCTCAGAAAGCAGAGCAGTCATTTCAGCTTTGACGTAGACACTCTCAGCTCTCTTCGATACTTTAGAGTATCACAGTTAACTTTAGATTTGCTAAAATGATCACAAGGCAGCTCTCTAATAGCACGGTTGTTTAAAGAACTTAGGACTTCAATGATACACTATGAAGTCATTAAGTTCATCTATCTTATGATAATAGCATATTGCAAGCATATTCTCCCATTTAGAGTTATGATACTTCATCCAAAAGTAATGACAGCCTTTTGAGAAGAGTGTCCTGAGAATGAGTTTGGGAGAAGCATGTGGTCAAGGGCTCAAGGAAATGAGAGTGTTGGGAATAATCCCAGTCAACACTAGAGAAATGTTCAAATAATGTGGGAGAGAGAAGGAAATGGTTGAAAACACAGAGTGGTTATTAATGGGGAATGAAGAATGCAAATATCTTGTATATTTCAATGAAGACATTTACTATTGCTGGTGTTAGCAAAGGGTTTAGAGGTCAAATGAATGGCTCATTCCAAGTTACTGAGAATTTAATGAACGACCCTCTCTTCTTTATTAATGAAATTATTCATTTATGTCTTGGACTATTTTTTATAGAAAAAGAATAAAAATAATATGGGCTCAGAAATTTGATTTTTTTTAAAAAAATTAATGATGAGTCCTTTGTATCTGGAAAGTATATAAAATTATGGTGCTACACTTACATGATAGTGCAAATTACAATCATATTACTGTGCATTTGCAAATTACTGGTGGTTATATTGTAAATATAGTGATAGGCCAACTAGAAAATAGAAGTAAAATTACATGTAGACCAACATAGGAAATATTATTAGGCATCAGTGTTTTAGGATTTTCTCACTAATTAACTCTTAAAACGTGTGGCAAAATTCTGAATTATTATTAGGAAAAATATCCCATAGTGCAGTAGGCTGTTTAGGCACTTAGAAGACCTCACCTGGAGAAGGTCGCTTTTAATAACATGTAAAAGAAAATTGAGGCTCTGCTCTTAATATGCTGGTAATTTGGTAAATAATTGTGATAAACTGATGGTTTGTTGCATATGCTGAAGCTCTTAGAAAACAGCATTACTAGAAAAATAGTTTGATTCTCATGGCAGTCAGGAATAATTTACAAAAAATATCTAGCAAGTTCTAACAACTTTTTCAAATAAGGTACAGTGTGCAGAGATATCCTGGAGACTTGAAATATCCCCATTCTTCTTGTGAGGAAAAAAATCAGTCATGGAAATGCTGAGAGAAGGCATCAGATGGTTCAAACACATACACATGTGCATTAACCCATGCATGTGAGCACATGCACATGTGTGCACATGCACGCGTGCGCGCGCACACACACACCTTGGAAGAACAGGAACTTTGACAGAATGATTTTTTTTAACATTAAATGTGACTCCAACTACAAATTACTGAAGAACTCGAAATAAAATGTCATCCTTTAGTAACATAAGCATTGTGTTGCCCATTCGGTGATGTTTGCATTTAAATATCCTCCCAACCATATGAATCAGTTGCATAAACACCAGCTAAGCAGTGTGCTGAGATAAACCGCCTGGGATGATTAAGCTTTCTCAGTGTGATTGAGTTCTGTTTGCTTTTCTATTTTTGTTGATATTTTGATACTCTGGACTCTGTCAATGATTTCAAATATTATTTATGTGACAAAATAACTTGCTGATCTTTATACTTATAAAAGGAGTATACGGGGTGTCTTTGCACAGAGGCTAAGAAGTTTGGAATGAAATGTTTGAATTTGTTAGATTTAAGTGTTCTTAGGGCTCAGTACTATATGTCATGAAGTTCATTAGTGTGTATGTTAGAAATTTTATTCACATGGATCTGAAACAAAATTCTAAAATATGTCTTATCTACAAACCAAAATGTTCCAATTTAAATTTATAGGCATTTTCCTGCTATTTACTTAGTGCAATATATATGTATATATTAATATTCATCAATATTTTGGATGACTAAGATTTTTCAAGTTCACTAGTTATGCATACTTTATAGTCTGATAAAATCAAATTAATAATTTTAAAGTCTCTGTTTATAAACTTTGGCATGATTTTAGCATTTGCCTTAAATTCTGAATGACTTAAGTGGTATAAGAATACATACAGGCTATTCCACAGGCTAGCTCTCCTTCTTAAGAAAAATTATGTTTTAAAAATTTCCCCATTTTTTTTTTTTGGTGTAGAATTGAAAGTTGCCTCGTTTCAAATAGATTATAAAATGCTCTGGCTTCTTTTCATAAGAAAGAGAGCCTATTGGTTCCAGAAAAGCCCAAAACATTGGCTAAGTGTTCGCTAAATTACTGTTTTATGTTCATCCTGGCAAGCGACTGGGGGAAATAAGCAAAGTGTCCTCTCTATTTTGGATATGGACTTCACTCTCTCAATTTATTATTGCGTGTTTGTGTTGGGTGCTTCATCCTTTGAATTCTGGGCACCTTTTCAGATTCATAACATATAGTCCAAGTCTTTAGAATGTCAAGCAATTGAAATACATCACCATTTAGGATTCTAGTCATTATCAAGCTGTGGTTTATACTCTTTCAATGGCAGAAAATCTATTTCATTATACAAAATGAAGTATGAAATTTGTAATGAAGACAACTTCAGTCCTTTCAGATTGTGCAATTCCAAATTTGCACAATTATTTTAAATAACTTGGGTAAATTATTTTTTTTACAACAGAATTATGAAAAATTTATATTGATTTTTTGTTTGGAGGAATAAATGGGCTATAGGATGTACTACTTCACGATTTATTTCTTGTTTGAAATTCAAAGCCATGTCTCATTAATAACCATAGACTCCTTCATTATTGATAAAGGCTCACAATGTCTCATCTCATGTAAAGTAGTACAAGGGCTGTTGGCACAAGCACACAGTGAAAAGAGTATTTTGATAATTTCATAAGTAATGTCCTATTTCAATCTATTTTTCTCTCCTCTAGCTAACTTCTCCCACTACCTCTGAGCAGCTTGCTCATAAACCACCTGCTTTCTCCTTTGTTTCTCCAACTAATCAGAAAACGCCACCTGTCCCAGCTAACGTCAGCGGAGCCTGTGTGCTAGAGGAGTTTCACACTCGCAGGCTGGATGTCACAGGGGCCTCGGTTGAAGAAACAGCTACGTATTTTCACACTACTGCTCGCGATTCCCCCCTTTCTGCATGGAGGGATGCTTCGTCGCTAGTATTTTCCCCTTCCACTCAACTGCCAGGTTCTAGTTCATGTGGCTCAAATGTTGCTGATCACACACGTGGGCTGGCATCTGAAGCACAGAAGAAAGCATCGACGTCGCATGTCCTTAGTCCCAGGGAAGATCTGAGAACCTCTCCTTCGTCTGCCTCGGGTGCTTCTCTGAAGTCCCCTTCAGCTTCCTACCTACCTGTCCGCATTGTCATGCATTCACTCTCTCCAAGTCCCAAACCACTTACCTCATCTCCCCATGGCTCTTTATCCACTGTCTCTAGCCGAATGTCATCCACTGGAAACCTTTCAAAGTCAGGGCTGAAGTCCTCAGTACCTTCTCGGCTCTCTCTCCTCACTGCTATCCTCAAATCAAGCCCGTCTCACCAAAGGCCTTTATCCCCCGCGTCATGCCCAACCTTCTCCCTCAACTCCCTGGCCTCTTCCACACTCACACTTGATCAGAAAGTAAAGCAATCTTCACCCACACCTAGGAAATCTCTCTCAAGTTGTTCCTTGACAGCTGGTTCAACAGAACAAGAAGAACACAAGGCGTCTGCAGAGACCCACCAATCCTACCACCCCCCTTTCTTGTCCAAGTCTCCCCCACTTTCTCAGTTGTACCCCCTCTCTCCAGCAGCACCTGACAGTAGCATCTATGCTTCTAGGAATGTAGGGAAAACACCAGAAGGTACACTGAGGAACAGCACAACACTACCCCAGTTACAGAGCGCCACATTCGGTTTTGCTGATGTCCCTTCTATTACATCGAGTTTATCCCCGCTTTCTTCTTTGGAGGGCAGACAGGATGGTGACCTCAGGGCTCCAGAAAGGAGCAGGAATATTTGCAAACACCCTTCTACCTTCTTATCCTCCGCACCTCCTGCTAATGAAAACACTGCCCTTTCCTCTCTAGAGAAATGTTTCCACCCCTCCCCAGTCCTCTCGGAGCTGATAGACAGATCCCAAAGAGCCTGCTCTCAGCAACTAGCAGGCCAGGAACTGCGCCCTTCTGTTCTGCCCGCTCCTCCTGTCTCCCGTGCTGGCTCTACGCCTCATGCCAACTTGGGACGCTCCATTCTCCCGCCCGAGAGTTCACTTACCCAGGGACTCCAGCCTAGTCCTTCAGTACTGCACCCGAGTTGTGGCAGTGGCGCAAGAACTGGAACGCCTGAAAGCACAATGTCCAACCACAGCTCACTTGTTCCAACCCCGTCACTTCCTGTCTCACTAACAAGAACCAAGGAGCTGAGCACACCTTGCGCATTGTCCATGTCAACAGGCCCTGAGAATAAGAAGCCCAAGGTATTTTCTTTTTGCATGTTGCATGTATATTTTGAAATATGGAAGAAACTATGACTTTGACTTCAGGGAGACATACACACACACATGCACACAAATATATATATGTTTCTGGGTATGGGTTGCAGTTTTGGTTCCAATTAAAAACAGATAGCATTGTATAATATGTTACATTTCTGGTAACTTAATAAGAAGTGTCTCATTATCTATTGAAATACTTTGGACTGAGAGTATAGTTAGTAGACATAATTAATATAATGTATATAGTATAGATCTAGGATCATGATAAAACCATTATCAGTTTGAAATTGTTCTATTTCCTTTGCCTTTGTTTATTCATTCAAAGAAAGGCTTTTTCCCCCACCTTCCTTTCCTTCCTGCAAAGCTGATTTTCTTTTCATTGCTCCCTGTGCTGCCAGTTAAATAAAATTGGATGTTACTCTACATATTGAAGGCAAAAGGGAATAGAAACTTTTTTATGTGTAAAAATATTTAATTTATTGCAAGTACTTAACATCTAACATTATCCAGCATAGAAAGAATGAACGAACTGAGCACGAAGAAACAGAAATAGAAGTAAAGTTGGTTTTGAAATGTTCAGAAGTAGTCTGCTGAGCGAGGGTATGAGATGGCATTTATTAGTGCGAGAGAAGGAACATTTGAGGAGGGACTCCATGATTTAGGCTTGCTGGAGCATGCAGTTCTACTCTAGGCCATGGCAGCTTCCCGTCTAGCCTCAAAGGACTCAGGAATGGATCCTATTGCCCTCAGGATTTGATAGTCGTTGGGCAAGTAAAGTAAAACTATGAAAGTACCTGTATTAGTAGCACAGGGACCTTTTAGTTCCATATACTTGAAGAATACAGTCTATAGGTTTTTGAGTATAACAGAGAGTGACTTCAATTCTTTTATTACTGAATAATGAATGTGAGGTTAAGGAAACAGATAAACTCACAAGATATTGTTTCAACTGAAAAAGTACACATTAGACACTGTGTGCCTACCACTGTACTAGCTTTAAGAGTCTGTGATAATTTTAAAAAGAATTAATAGATAATTATCTTGAAAAAGTTGTTAACATTTGAATATAAATGCATGGTTGTGAACTTTGTGTATCATGTACTAAAATTTTTCCATCTAATCATTTACTGAATTGGGTGATTTGCTGTTTTTTTTAAAATTTAAGTTAGGGTATCCCTACATAGATCATGAGCCCTTGAATTTGTAATTCCTGCTTCAGCCTCCCCAGGGCAGACATCCATCCCCATGCTCCGCTGCTGAGAATCATTCTTAGTGCTTTCTTGATGTTCTGGTTTGCTTTGTAATTGCTGTGATAAAATGCCATCACCAAAACCAGTGTGAAAAGGGAAAGGCTGATTTCACATTACAGCCTATAGTTCATCATGAAGGGAACCCAGGTAGGCACTGGGGCAGGGAGCAAGGAGGAATGTGCCTTCCTGGCCGCATCCCTATAGTTGCTCAGTTTGATTTTGTTTGTTTCTTTTATTTTTTAAGACAGGTTTTCTCTGTGTAACAGTCTTGACTGTGCTGTAACTCACTCTGTATATTAGGCGGGCCTCAAACACAAGAGTTCCGCTGCCTCTGCCTCCCAAGGTCTGGGATTAGAGGCATGTGCCGCCATGCCCAGCTTCTCAGTTTGTTTGTTTGTTTTTTTTTTTTTTTTTAATACAATCTAAGACTCCCTTTCTAGAAATGGTGCCACTCACAGTCATTGATAGAATAAAATGCCACGCAGACTTACCCATGGGCCAATGTGATGGAGACATCTTCTCAGTTAAGATTTCTTCTTCTCAGATGACCCCAGCTTGTGTTGAGTTGGCAAAAACTAACCAGGACACTTGCCATACACTTAAATTACTCATTATCTTTTCTGAAAAGTTATTTCACTACAGACTTGTCCAAAGTGTTTCTATGTGTGCTCTAGTGTTCTTTGCTCACATTTTATCCTATAGTGAATATAGACAGCATTTGATGAGGATAAGCCTGGAAAACTTTTGATGAATTAAAGGCCCATATGTCAAAGATCTACTTTTCCATGGCTTGCTTCCTTCTCCCAATCTTGGAGCATTTCAATACTAGGTTTATTTGTCTGACCTTCCTTAAGTTAAGGAAATTGTAGTCACAGCTGTGCTTTTTGAAGTTGGTAACCATGAAAATGGCAAGAACTATTTACCTCTCAGTCAGAATAGTAATTTATACCTTTGTTTGCAAAACATTTTAACAGACAAATTTATAACTTCTGCCAGGAAGATGTTTCTGAGACATGCTCTTACTTTTCTTGTTAGTTTTTATTTCCTTCTTACAACTGCATTTCTAGTTTAAAGTTAGAAAGCCAACTCACCTTTTATTAATAACTACCCTTCTTGGGAATATAGAAATTTATCCAAATTGACACCAGCGAAGATGAACTGCATTTCAGTTTTGGTTTTGCATCTGACTATTTTGTTTAAGTTGTTGAAATTACTTTACAGAAGGCAGGGGGAAACGAGAAAATGCTCTGAGTTAGCAAAGAATTTATTCTCTCTTACAAGTTATTTCTTGCCTCACTCCTCTAGGTTGGGACCAATCCAAGCAAGCTGCTCTTTTTTGAAGTAAAAAAAAAATCTTCAAATTTATTTAAGCTTTATGCACCAAACCAATAGGAGTCCTCAAACAGGTAGTCAACAGACCGAAACAGAAATGCTTGAAGGATATCAGTTCAAAGTCTGGGCTGTAACTATTGTCCTTTGATATTAAAATAAAATGGAATGGCTAGAGAACGCTGAGCTGAATTCAGATAGAAAACTTGTTTGAAGCTCCTTGTCATTGTCATACTTGTACTGCATTAATATGGTGTAATTGACATGCTAATTTCAGATATAGTTTTAAAATAGTCTTTTTTGTTCATTGCCCTGGACAGGATGGGCAACTCTCTGAAAGTTACTAAGACTATTCCCTGATCAACCGCTATATTGTTTGAGACACTTTTCCTCTTTGGGAAGATGGGGGTACAATATTCACCCAAGATTGTGTTTGAGTGCCAAATATAATTGGTCGTCATTTTAAAAATGCTTTGACTTTTCCCCTCCTAGTGAGCTGCCATGGTATTTCACATAGAGTTAGAAAGACTATTATATCAAAATCTCATATAATCTAGTACTCACTGAAAATGGTTACAAATTTCTTTCAAATGAGTGTTTCCAATGGTCTGGCTTAAAGCTATTTGGACTTAGCTTGTTTACAGGATCAGTTGGGAGCTTTTACTGCTTCATGAGACTTCATAGCCAGTGTCCTATTTATTAAACTCTCATTCCTTTAAGGCATACAAACACTTCCAATTTTGTTATAATGGAAACTTGGTGCAGCAGGCAGGATGTGGATTTTCCCCATTTTTGTAGAACCAAATAAGATTTTAAATATGAGTGATAGGAAACATGATCTAAAAAACCCATCTGGGTGACCCAGTCAATAAACATGTACTGCCCATCTAATATGCTTCCCTAAACTATAAACATTATATTAAACTAAAAGAAGTGCAAAATTATCTCCTCCAAGAAGGTATACATTCTGTAGTAGAAAGCAAACAATCCATTTCCTAAATTGAAAGTTAAGTATCGTCTTAGAGGGTCATGAATGATATAAGGAAGAATATAGACTAGAAAGGGTCAGTACAAAAAGGGGTACTGTCTCAAATTTGTGTCGGGTGGTTGAAATTGTTTCTTGGAAAAGTTATCATGCAGGAAGTATGTAATGAGGAAAATCCCTGAGGCCAAAGAGTATGTGATTGATAGGTAGAAGGAACAGATTCAGATCGAATATTGGGATGTGTAGTGAGCAAGAGGATACTGATGTAAGAGGAAGAGAGACCAGAAGCAAGAGTCTATCTACTCTGAGGTCTCTCTGATGTTTACTTTGAGGAAGACAAGAAGCTGTTGGAAGTTTTCTTTTTATTGAAGGTACTGGAGGTTTTTTTGGGGGTGGGGAAATTCATACAAGTACAATGTTTACATTATTTTCACATCTCCTGTCTTCATTAAAGCTCTTTCTAAATTTTCTCCCACTCCCTTCAAATTAATGACATTGTATTAAGTATCATATGTATGCTTGTATGTAGATGGGTTTAGGCCTGAATACTTGGTCTTAAATACCTATCAGGGAACTTATTCTTCAAGAAAACTGATTATCCCTCTATCAATAACCATTGATTGGCCATAGTTCTTCATCTAGAGGTATAAGCTCCCGAAATTTCCTCCATCTACGTTGTCATACTGAGTGGTATTTAGACAACCATATTGCTGAGATTTCATGGGGATGACTTTCATGCCAAGTCAAGAAGACACTGTTTAACAGTAAGCATATTTGTTCTTTGGCTCTTAACAATCTTTCCTCTCCCTCATCATCAATGTTCTCTGAGCCTTAAGATGTAGGGGTTGCATTGCAGATGTAGCAATTGTGGTTGAGCACCCCCTGACCACTTATATTTTGTATTTCAACTAGTAGATCTCTGTAATCTTCCATCTGTTACAAAAAGAACCTTCTTTAATGACTGGTGAGAGCTACAATTATCTGTGGGTATAAGGATACATAGTTAGAACATAGTTAGAAATTATGTTGGTTTAAGGAAATGGCATTAGTAGGTTCTCCTCTAGGGTCTATGACCCTAGGGTAGTTGGCAAGGTTTACAGTACCAGGCATGGATTCTCTCTTTTGAGTGAAGGCCTTGTGTCTGTTCATCCCCTAGATGATAATGCCACTGTTGCACCATTGGCTGGTCAGTCATTAGTGGATTTGTAGTCCATTAAGCTGGGTGGGACTACTGATTGCTTTTCTCCATTGGCAGCTTTTATAGCATTTTCAGATGCTTTGAGAGTCAGTTCTTGTTACCATTAACTTCACAACCAGCATGAGCAAGAAAAGATCTGCAAACAAGTTACGATCCATTTTCCTTTCTAAACCTAATATTGCTTTACACTACATGGTATATATTTAAGAACTATTTCTTTATGCTTAATTGAAAGTGAATTACAAATGACAGATCTATAGTGAATGTCATTGCTCTGTGGGAAAGATTTAGAAAACTACTTAGAGCTGGCTTTTCATTTCTACTGTGAAGCTGAAGGCAATTATTTCCCTTCATGTTTGCTATAATTGTGTAGGCATGCTTTGTATTTGTGAGTGTGGGTGAGTATGTATATAGTCTGTGTATGTGTGTGTGTCAGGGCAAAAGTGGGTAGAGATTGGAGTTCAGCTTTGTGGAGTTAATTCTCTCCTTCAAACTTCATGTGGGTTTGGGGGGATCAAACTCAGACCCTGTGAAGTTCGCAGTTACTTTAGCCACTAAACCACGTCTCTGGCCCTGTGATTCCTGTAATATAATTTATGTCAAATGATATTCTCTAGAAGAGTTCAAATATATACCAAAGAAGGAAATCAATGAGTTTTGCATAGCACCTGGAAGCCTTGCATTGCTGGGAAGAATTATGTTCCAAATTAGAATAAAACTCCATGTTTAAATAAAAAAATATTAAGGACACTCAGAGAAAAGATGCTGAGTTTGAAAGCATCTTTTATGGCAATAATTACTTAGGTAGGATTTCTATTGTGAAGTGACACCATGATCATGACAACTCTTTTATTTTATTTTTTTATTGATTTTTATTGAGCTGTATATTTTTCTCTGCTCCCCATGACAACTCTTATAAAGGAAAACATTTAATCTGGGTGGCTTTCAGAGGTGTAGTCCATTATCATCATGGTGAGAAGCAAGGCAGCACACAGGCACACATGGTGCTGGAGAAGGAACTTAGAATTCTTACAGCTTGAGCCAAAAGCAACAGGAAACAGTCTGTCTCACTGAGTGTGGCTTGAGCATATATAGGACCTCAAAGTCTGCCTCCACAGTGACACACTTCCTCCAACAAAGCCATGACTTCTAATAATTCCACTCCCTTCAGGGGCTATTTTCTTTCAAACCACCACAAGCATGATTTTTCAGACTGAAAATCTGGGAAAGGCACATGGTTAAAATGAGCACTGAATGCCTCAGAGTAGCTACTCAATAGGCAATTGTTGAATGAATTTATTAGTTGAACTCTATATCTAATAATATCGACAAGATGTTCTAGTGTCTACCACATTGGAAGAACTCAGTACTTAGAGATTTCCATCTTTGATGTATGTATTGCATAATGATAAAGATAATACATCTAGCAAAAATGACTCATGAAAGAATATAAAAATTCATCTCCACAGTTTAAAATGAGAACACAATTCTCTAAGATGAAATTGAATAGAAATAATACTCAAGTCTTGGATACATCATTTGACTGCAAATTTTCTTGATGAGTCTTCAGTTGCAGGGTTCTATAAATTTATGTAAATATTCACAAAGAAATTGCATTTCATTCTAAAGCCTTACCCAGACACATTGCTGTCTAGAGGTGACAGCATTGCAGGATCAATGAAGATGCTAGGACTGTAAGTGACCTCAGGTATCCTCTAGAAATTGTTTCTCATGCGTAGGAGGGGGTGAAAGTACAGTATGCAGGGGAGCTGGGAGGCTTACAGAAGATTGAAACGCTGTTGCTTCTTATAGCAAGGAGGCATCTAGAGCAAAGAAAGTAGTAGCAGGTAAATAAGTAGAGTCTATTTCCTAATGAGAGAAGTGCTGAGATGCAGAGGTCTCTGCGTGTATGTTGTTGAATTTGTTTTTCTGTAGGAGAGGTTGGATATATGCATGAATAGACAGGGATCTGTGTATGCATGTAAATAAGTGCATTTGCTTGCATGTGAGCATGTGTAAGTGAGAGTTGTGATAGACAGGCTACAGTAGCTTCCTGACATCCTGGCCTTGGGTTGCTAATTTCACTATATCTAATATAATAGAAAGGAAAAGAAGAAAACAGAACAGGAAACGAGCGTGTTTCTGAACTGTGCACTGCTGTTCTTCCTCTGTGTCACTAAAGCATTCATTCTCCCCAGTCCCTGATTAGGAAAATGGATGTGCTAGATTCAGCCCCGTCATACAAGTTTAACCAAGTTTATTATAATTACATCCATAAAATTCAAGTTTTGTTTTGTTCTTAATTGAAAAAATTTTTCATACGGTATGTTCTGATCACACATTTCCCCCTCTTCAACTCCTTGTAGATCTTCTTTACCTCCCTACCTACGCAACTCTACAGACCCTTTCTCTCTTTATTTCAAAAACATATAGGCAAACAAGAAACCAACTAACAAAAAACCACACAAGAAACAAAATCCACAAAACCACAAAATTGGAAACCACAATATACAAGCAAAAGACCAATAAGACAAAAAATTTTCCTAAACAAAGAAATTTGAGACAAAATAGCTACAAAAGTACCATTGGCTTTGTTTTGTGTTGGTCATCTACTGATGGGCATGGGTCCTACTCTAAAGTTTGTTTAATATACCTAGTGAGAGTCCGTTGGAGAAAACACTCCTTAAAAGCAGATCTCAATTGCAGATAGCTTTTTGGTTATGGTTGGGAGCCTGTGTTTCTTTTCCCATCTTAGCCCTGTAACTATGTCTAGCTCAAACTGGTATAGGCCCTGTACCTGCTTCCACAGGCTTTTTGAGTTCCTATGTGTAGCAGTTCTATCGTGTCTGGAGTATGCTGTTTCCTTGGAGTCACCCATCCCATCTAGCTCTTAGAATCTTTTCACTTATTCCGTATAGTTTCCCGAACCTTAAGAGGAAGTATTTGATGAAGAACTCCCACTTAGCACTGAGTATTCCAAAATCTCTGTCTCTGTATGTTGCCCAGTTATGGGTGTCTGTATTGGTTCCCATCTACTGCAAGAGACAACATCTCTGACAATGGCGGAGTGAACCACTAAGAAGAATGCCACTATAAGTCATTTTATTGCTATGTTTCTTTAGCAGAGCACTAGTATTTGGTGTTCCTCTAGGACCATGGCTTACAGTCCAAAGTTTGTGGCCACCTGAGAAGTGTCAGACATGGGCTCCGTTTCTTGGCAATGGCCTTAAATCTAATCAGACACTCATCGATTGTTCCCACAATGTTTGTGTTATGATTGCAGCAGTATATCTTGTAGGCAGGTCACCATTTTAATTCATAGGGTTGGTGGCTGGGTTGTGATGGTTACCATTCTCCGTGGTGTGCTGAATACTTTCTAGTACTATAAACACTTTTCAGTAGAGGTGAAGGCTCTAGATAGGCAACAGATCAAATTTCTGTATTCAAGGAGATGAGTAAGTACAGTCATCAGCAATAGGATGACATAAATCATCAGTTTGAGAAGAGCAACCAATAGCTGTGGCATTAGACTGGGATGTTTGGGGCTTCTTATAGGGGCCTTTTGGTCAATGACTCAACAAGATGTAACTCATTCCTGGCACTGGAGGTTTATCTTTGTGGTAAAGATATCTAGTTGGGGCTATGTCTCCCCATTATTTACTTACTCTACTTAGATTTCTTTCTCATATAGATATATGCAGAAGCCTTTCCTATAGTAGGTTTGCATATTGGCCTCTCAAATAGCCCTTAGTTGTAGATGGAAGTGGGCACGACTTAATGCTAATTGACCCTCGCATATTCCCTCACTCACTCCTTTCTTCCATTCCCCTTCCCAATTAATCTTCACACTATAGTTTTTTACCTCTCTGTAATTATATGTTCTATTTCCCCTTAGATTTTATTTTTTGACAACCCCAGTTTTCATTGGTTAACACGTTCTTTTGCTTTTCAAGGAGCTAAGGCTTGGAGTGCTGTGCCATTTTCCCCATGGCTGTGAGCCACTGAGAAGCTGCCTCAGGCAGGGAATTGGGTATAATAGGAGTCTTGAAATTAGCTAATCAACTCAAGACCCAGAATAATACCAAACCAGGGCTTTTAATATTGGATTTTATCTTATCCAAATTTCTACAACTTCATTGATCTTTAGCTCTCCCAAGCAACTCACATAGCTCTGTTTGACTTAAAACTCAAGATGTTTTTAATTTCCTTTGTTAATGTCCCTGCAATAGAAAACAGAAGTATTGATAGTATGAAAAATGAGATTAGGACCATGAGATTTGGTCTTATTTCAACTATGGTGTCAAATTTCTGATATTGCGTAGTTGTTGGCCAAAGTGCTCTGTTAAAAACTGCTGTTAGCCAGGTATACAGCTCCATCCAACAATTCCACCAATTGGGAGGGGGAAGCAGGAAGATCGTGAATTTCAGGCCAGCTTGGGCTATATATATGGAGGTCGAGCCTATCTTTGGCTATGTAGAGAGACCTTGCCTAAAATATTCAACCTAAACCAACTTAAAACTGTTAGTAAATTTTGAGTAGTAAAATCTCATTTTTATGAATGATGCAAATATGTATCAGGAATGCAATTAAATTTATAGGCATATTTACCAATAATGGCTATATATTTGTCTAAGAATCCAACTCCTAAATCATTATAGAATTATAATTCTATGATATAATGCAGTTACTCAGAAATTTGTAGGAATGGATAATTTAAGTTAAAACTAAATAATATATAGCTGTTCAGGATCTGTAAGCTAACATGTTATCGTGTGTTTCTTATCAATCTAACAAAATATTAATGTGATGGACTAATTTCTTTTCAAAAACAAGTTGTGGACAATAACCCCTCTTTTCACCTGATAATGTGTCATTTAACTTGATAGAAGTACCTGCAGTTATGTCATATTCTTCGCCCTTTTCATCTCCACTCTTGCTTTCTGGTTATCCATTCTAGCAATACAAGACCAAGTCAAGCTACAAGGCTTTTGCAGCAATCCCTACAAACACATTGCTCTTGGAACAGAAGGTCAGTGTTGGATTTGAAACAGAGTGATTTTTATGTTTCTAGTATCTAGTATAGTTTTGTTACGTGTATAAAATTTCTAATGGGAAAATGCATGTTTTTACTGAAATAAAAACTGCTCCTAGATTAAGATACTGGGACGAAAGCATTGTGGTCATGATGACTGACATCCTTTTCATCATGAGGGTTGAATATGATCTCAGTTGTCTTGTACACTGTCAAGAAGACTTAGAGTTTTGATTCAGACTTCACTAGATCCTCCTTCTTTGGAAATTTAAAATCTGTTATGTTTGAACATTTTTTTCCTCTGTCTGCATAAATCAAAGTCAAGGTGAAATGAGATTATGTGCACAACTACCTACCACAGTCATTGATTGGTCAAGATTTGATTAACATCAACTTCCTTTATTATGTTATATACTTACCCAGATATAATATTCAAGTGTCTACTGTAGCAATATAGACTCTACCACCAGCTAAAGTCTTCATCCATTCCTGTTAACCACTTGTTCTATCTCTGCACCCTACTGAGTAACAGGGAGATTAGAGATCATCCCTAGTGATTAAAAAAAAAAAACCATAGCTTTCGTATGAATCTAGGTAGCTTTGCTTTGCTTTTAAACATCACCAATTATAAAATGACATAATGAATAATGATATATATTTTAATACATTAATCACATATCACATATGTGCCAACAAAATTACATGAAGGATTCATATCAGAATCAAATTGTTAACCAAGTGTGGAAAATTATTGATGTCATATGTTATTTTATGGTGGTTTATTTAGGATATTTAGCAGTTATTGCATTAAATCTATTTTTTTACAAGGTTAATGATAGTGCTTCAAATACTGTTGCTGTCATTTGTCAAATGTTAATTGTTTGTCAGCCAGGTGATATTCTGATATACAGGTTTATGAATCTGCATTCTTAGTCTCTTAGCATGATCCAGAAAATGAAACCTTTGTAAGACGTCTAAAAAATAGGAACTATGAGCCAGGCAGTGGTGGTGCACACCTTTAATTCCAGCACTTGGGAGGCAAAGGCAGGTAGATCTCTATGAGTTTGAAGCAGACTGGTCTACAAAGTGAGTTCCAGTTCAGCCAAAGCTGTAATACAGAGAAACCCTGTCTTGAACGCCCCCAGCACCCACCAAACCCAAACAAAACACAACAACAACAAAAATAAAACAACAGGAAACATCCCAAACCAAACCATACCAAAACAACAACAACTACAGTAGGAACTATGTGGGAAATGCTTAGCATCATAAGGTCAATATTAAGTAGGTGACATTTCCTATAGATTGTGTCTCTGTTAATAATTCCAAACCATCCACATGTGGTCGAAAGTCTGTGTTCCATATGTACAAATGCATAGATCTGCCTGGCCATCTGCTGGAGAAACATCTGAGAGTTGGTCTCTAGCTCCTTTCCTGACTTTCTACCTTTTATAGCTTAACAAAAGTTAAAATAAGATTAAAGTCTTAGAAGTGCATGGGAGGCAATTCTTCTCAGTTGCATCTTATGTCATTGTCTGGGGTTGTCATTGTGAGTCATGGGGCAGTGTTTATAGGGATACAGAACCTCTGCCAGTTTCAGATTTTAAAGAAATCTGAACACAAGTGTCTGCCACCAGAGATCTGGGAGACATTGTCCCTTGCAGTGAGGCGAAGAAGACATGCAGCCTACTGTGTCCTCTAACTCAGACACACTCCCTTGGAGAAGGAGGGGCTGCCTTCTCCTGTGCTAGTAACATTCTGTGCAGAAAACTGATAGGTAATGCTTCCTGGTACTCTGTGAGACATGGCTCCAAGTCATGTTTATTTTAGAACCTCTGACTTTCTAGCTTTCTTATCTCTGAATGAACTATTTTATAGAGGATATATTATCTGTTGGATATTAAAGAAAAAATTCATTAACTTCCAGCTTTATCAAAAACCTATATCATAAAGGCATGTGGGGATATTGATACATATTCAATCAGTGCAGTTCATATGAGAGAGATCGTGTTTTTTTATTTTAAATATAAAATTATATAAGAAAATTAGTATTTTTAACTTGGTACAATAAGATGTACATGTTGTGACACATGATTTAAAATAATGCTTCTCTAAGGAGGAGTGCATTATTGTGTAAACAGTAATGTAGTCATTTGGTCATGGTGAATTGTTCCAGACTATAGATATTTAAATTAAATGAGAATGATTTTTTCTTTCCTTTCCTTCTCCCTCCCTCCCTCCCTCCCTCTTTCTTTCTTTCTTTCTTTCTTTCTTTCTTTCTTTCTTTCTTTCTTTCTTTCTTTCTTTCTTTCTTTCTTTCTTTCTTTCTTGTTTTTTTTCGAGACAGGGATTCTCTGTAGCTTGGAACCTGTCCTAAAACTAGCTCTTGTAGACCAGGCTGGCCTTGAACTCAGAAATCCGCCTGCCTCTGCCTCTGGAGTGCTGGGATTAAAGGCGTGTACCCGGACAATGATTTTTTTCATTTTCAGATCATTTATAATTCTACATTTTGAAAAATTGACACCAGTGATCCCTAGGATTTATTTATACAATACCACCAATCTTCCTCCCTTTAGACAAAAGGGTCTCCCATGAACAATAACAAAACCTCCAAAGTACACCATCTATAGTGGTCACTGGTCCCTTCTGATTTTCATGTGCAAGGGATCTAATATCTTGGAGACAAAAAGGACCTTAACAAAGAATAAAAAAATGAGATAGTTTTCTCTGAGCCTTTCTCCAATATTGTCATGCTCAGAGATGGAGCCCACCCGGTCATATATAAGCAACAAATAATTGCATTGCTGGAACAGGAGAAAAATGGAGCAGGGAAATTGTAATTTTACATATTTTTTAAATTATTTTTTCTTATTGTGTGTTTTAAACCTGACAATTATTTTTAAATAATTAAAAAACATTTTACCCATTTCCCCTCGCCTTTCTTTTCTCTTTTTTCTCTTTTTTCTTCTCCTTTGTGACTTTCCTTCTCGTCAATGGAGATTTAACTCAGGGTTTCATGATTGTTAGACAGTGTCCGACCAAGGGACATCTTCCGTACAACAAACATTTCCTGTGAAGTTATGTTCATTTCCAACAACATCTAAGATGACAGTGCATTGCTTTTTTCAGTGTTGTAGTTAAGAAATAAATCTGTTAATTTATTTCTTTGAATCCAACTATTTAGACAGCCTAACTCATTACGACATTGAAGTCAAGAATTTACTTCTTAATTGAGCGAGAAAATTAAGAATGTAACATTTAAAAACTCATTTATTTTGGTTGGGGTGAGGCTTACAAGCTGCTTTTCCTCTCTGTGTTAGAACATTGACTGCCTTGAGCACAAGCAGGTCTTGTGCATGAAATCGCAGATGCTATGAGTTCACGAGAGCAACAGCTCTGTCATGTCCAGAAGACATTGTGTGCCGTGGTCCTTCCTGACCTCTGGCTCTCACAATATTGCCTCTCCCTCCAATGCAATGATCCCTGATCCCCAGAGACAGGGTGATATTATAGTTGTCTCACTTTGGCTAAGCACTTTGAAGATATTTATTCTCTCTTTGACCAGTTGTAAGGTTTTGTGTAAACTTCTGTTCACTGCACAGCAAAATTTAGATAATGAGGACAATTAGGCACTCTGTACATTTAGCAGAATAATAATAGTAGGTATCCCAGCACCATGATCTCCCAAACCATTAGTTCTTGGCCAAATTTACAGCACCGTGCATTGGTTTCTTCCCATAGAGTGGGGCTTAAATCTAATCAGAAAGTCATTGGCTCCCCTCATAACAGTCATGCCAATATTGCTTCCTTGGGGATATCATCTCATATCAAAAGTTATGTTCTTATAGCTCCCAGAGTTCATAGCCATGTAAGACTTTGATGATTTGTCTCTCTTGCAGTCTAGACACTACTGTCTAGTATTTTGAAAGCTATCTAACAGGGAAGAAACTTTCTTTTTAGTATTAACTTAATTTCATAATGTCCTGTGACCAGCAGGGTAGTATCTTCAGCAACAGGGTCTTACCTTCAAGCTCTGGAGGATGGCCAAGAGCAATTGACATCGCCTGCATTGTTTGCATGGTCTCTGACTAACAACCCTAAGGAAGGTATCCCATACCCTGGCACCTTTTTATTTAAACCTATAACTTCTTGGGTGAATATTATTCTCTGTACAGGATAATTTCAATTAAAGAATTTTCAAATATATATATATATTTTATAATATATATTTGCACATATATGCAATTTACAGAATGGAATATTTTCAATCATGGAAGTTTGTCTCAATTTCTTGTCGTCCCATAGAACACAGCTGGAAGGCTGATCTGGGAGAATCATTACAACATTGTTTGGGAGCTACACTGTGAGTTGCCTTGACAACAGAACACACATATATAACTCAAGTCTTACATGCTTCAGTAGCTAACCCTCTCTCAAGATAATTATATGCACAGTAGATCTTTATGCCTAGCATATTGTGTAATTAGCAAATAGAATTATTTTTGGAAAATAAAGTTATTTTAAAAACAAGATTTTCAGCAAATTAGAACTCAGCCATCTTTTGTAGTGAGATGCTAAGCTATCAGTAAATTATGGGATTAGTTTCAGCTCCATTACTTCTGGATGAAACCCATTTTCATTCAGTTTTGAAAGGACACATTTTATTGGCAGGCAACATAAGGTTTCTTAACTTGTCTCATCAAAACTTAAATTTATACCCTTTTCCATTTCTAGCATTTTCCCCATAAGCATTTATGAAAGAAGTGTTCTTAGTTCAATCTTCTACCATGATTAAATGGAAAAAGATAAATGCGAGATACTATATTCTAATGAGGTAACTCCAACCTCTTTGGTTTAAGCACCTGTCAGTAATCATTTTCTCTCTGACAGACATTATCATGGGATACCATGATCTATAGACCTGGGTAAGAATGACATCTCTAGACAAGTGACTTTGTTATAGACGTTAACTTTAGTCACAGTGTGTGCTATTGTCTATTTCAGAAAGTGTTTGAGGTATCTCCAGTTTTTTAATCACTTAAGTCTGAGAGCAATAAGTAAAATTGTTGTAACATACTAATAATCAAAATTAATAAATCATTAATTTTTACTATGAAATTGCTTTAAGGAAATAAAAAGGATAGACTTATCTATATGATGTAAATTATATGCAGTTTATTGTGTTATAAGAGAATAATGTTTTCTACAGAAAGATACTTTTTTTCTTGAAGGAAGCTCATATTGTCTATACCTGACTTTCTGAGTATCTATAAGGATAACATCTTTTTCTAGTGTTAGATACAATTTCCCCAATACATGCTATTCTATGTTCCATTTTAAAAACACATTGAATTATAAAAATTTGTGTCTTTGTCAGATTCCACAGCAGTTCAATTTTACATAAACGAAGTAAAATTATGGGAATAGTTGTTCAAATGTAAAGTTAAAATATTTTACCATAGCAAAAGGGTACAAAATAGTTATTCAAGATCACAATGGAAGCATGGATAAAAATAGCAAGGCAGAGATTTAGTTTAGCCCATTGTCAAATCAATTTACCTTACATTGTTTAATATTTTAAAGGATGGGTTGCTAATTGCAACCCGATTAATATAATTCTTTAGTCAATGTTTTAAAGAATTCTGTGGTTCAACAAACAATCTGATTATTAATTTAAGATGTGACCTGTACTACAGAGACATCTGTTGGTGGAGACCCAAAATAACCACACAGAAACTGTATTATTTGCAATATTGCTTGGTCAGTGACTCTAGTGTATTTCTAGCTAGCTCTTACATCTTGAATTAATCCATTTCTATTAATCTGTGTATCACCATGTGGTTGTGGCCTACCGGTAAGGTTCTGTCCAGGATTTGGCAAATGTCTCCTCCCATAGCTACATGACTTCTCTTTTTCTCTGTCTACTCTCTCCTCCTCTATCTGCTTGGAATTCTCATCTTGCCCTATTCTGCCAAACCACTGGCTGAAACAGCTTTATTCTTTAACCAATAAAAGGAGCACATAGGCAAAAGGACTTCCCACGCCTGACATCATTTGTTTTCCTGTTTTTGTTTGTTTGTTTTTCACACTGGCGTGCATGACTTTATTTTTTATTTTTAATTAATTAATTAATTTTAAAATACTATCTTTTTTCATTTTACACACCAATCCCTGATTTGGATATGGTGTAGGTGGAATAAAGTCAGGTGGACACAGGAGACTGTGTTGAAGGATGTACATCCACATTCAAGTTTGGAGTTTGGGAATAGAACTGGCATTGTTGAGGGTGCATGGTGGGAAGGTTCAGGTAGACTCACCTGGCTAAACCCTGGAGAAGAATATGCAGGATCTGTCTGAGTGGAAAGGTGGATGCAGTGTGGGAGGGTCCTGTCTGCAGGAGGCAGGCTGAGAAGTCCTGGAGGAAGCTTAGAGATTGGTTGTTGTATAGGCAGTGTTGATAGGATTAGACTAAGGCATTTGATATAGCACAAGGGCTGGATCTTGGAAGCTGGAGAAGGTGCATAGAGGAAAGGATCAGGAGGATTCATTTGGCTAAACCTTGGGGAAGGATCTGTAGAGTTTGGCTGGGTGGTAGGACAGAATAAGATCTATCTACCGTACTTTCATTCAATAGTCACAAAAGACCTTCTGCTAGAAGGGATTATTTTAGATTTGGTGACCTTTATCAACTGGACAAGACAGTTGTGATAACTTCTGTATTGCAAACTTGAGGATGTGATGCTATCTTTATTACCTTCATAACTCAACAAAGAATTTGGCAATCAGCAAAGTCTCATACAGTCCCCCAAAGCAGCACAACTAGGGTGTGTGATTGACCTTCAGCTCAGACTCCATCCAGTGTTTCTCAGGCTTGTTCTGATCCCTTCCCAGCAATAAGAGCAAGCATGTTTACTGAAATACTGAACAAGTGGTAATGAGTTTGGATTCTTTTCTGTAATACTTTTTTTGTTAGTTGCTAGAATATATTTATATTCTCATAAAATGAGAATTACATACTATTTTATTTTTATGAGAAAATATTAAAGGGAATTGGAAGCAATTTAACTTTGAGAAGAACTGAATAAGCCAAGGCTCACAAACAGCCCTATTCTTTGTGATGCTGAGAGAGGTGGAGGGATATTATAGGGAGCGGAGCACCGATTGAGGGAAGGACCATTCTTCAATGCTCTTATTGAAAGGAAAGTCAGGTGTGAATCCTCCTGCAAGGAAGCTTTGAGGTACTGAGTTTGAGACTAGTGGCAAGTTTGTAAAACCTAAAAATGCAAACATGACAATAAAATATAAAGCACAACTACCTTCTGTGTGGGCAGAAGAGATCAAATCCACTAAATCTTTCAGAACTAAAGACACCAAGAGAGAGCTCCTCAGATTGAATAGTTCATAAACATGTCACATGACAAGAATATACTTTTGGGGGGGTTGGTTTTTCGAGACAGGGTTTCTTTATAGTTTTTGGAGCTGTCCTGTAACTAGCTCTTGTAGACCAGGCTGGCCTTGAACTCACAGAGATCCTCCTGCCTCTGCCTCTTGAGTGCTGAGATTAAAGGCATGTGCCACCACTGCCAGTCTGGGAATATACTTTTAATGGTCCCAGTTCTTTAAATTGTGGTTGTATATTTCCCATGTTCCTTTGGCTTTTTCTAATGGAGGCTTAAATATGTTTAATAAAATATTGTATCATGGAATAAAAATGATATTTTATGGCTATTAGGAGTGAGTCAAGATGATACATTTGACAAACTACTCATTATAGTCAATTAACAGAAATAAATTTTAGTAAAACTTTAGGACATTTTGGCCCCCAAACCCTTCTATTTAACATAGAATGGGCAATGAGACGATTCAAAGTCATAGGCTTTCTTGCCAATGTTCATTGTCTTTTATAGCTTTAGGAGATCATTTTGACATTCATATGTTGTAGTTCAATATTTCAAGTAGCATAAGAATTATGTTTGCCTGAAGTAATTTTCCATAGACCAAACTATTGACTTCATTTTGTTTGGGCTGAAAAGAGTTATTTCATGAGTGTTGATCACATGCTACAGCCTTTGATGGCAAAGGAGTTGAATAGTAATATGTAATGAACATTTGTTTGTTAAAACAGTTTAAATCTCTTCTCCATAGTATTTTACTGAGAAAACTGTGATAATATTCTTTATCTGATGCATTTATCTATTAATTCTATTTCTCCCTCAGTTTGTTATTCAATCTAATCTAAATATCTTTATTGATCCACTGACCCCAATAAAACAAAAGGTCTAGTTGAGTAGAGTACAATTGAAAAAAGTAAGGCACACATATGCATCAGAAGGTTCAAGATTAATGTTGGGAATTGTCTGCTGTTGCTTTTATACTTTAATTAATTAAGGCTAAGTTTCTTAACCAAATTCAGAGGTCTCTAGTATTGCTAGAGAGTTTGCTTTGTGAGTTCTTTGTCTCTACCTCCTAAAACTGGAAATACAGGGGACCTCTAGGCTCACCCTGCATTTCTGTGGGTTTTAGGGATCTAAATCTGGTTCTCATAAATGAGTGGCAAGCATTTAACTGCTGAGCTATCATCTCATGATTCAGTTTTCTTTCATTTTTTTTTAAACTTGTGTCAATTTTATTGAAACCATTCAGATATTTTATACCTTTCTCAGAAGCAGAATATAATGGCAATTGCCGGGATCAATACAGATGTAGTTTCTAGGACACAATAAAGTTTTCAAATTACACAGGGTACACAAGATTAATTTCTAAGACCATCAGTATTCTTAAGATATGCAAAATGTATTCCTAACCAGGAAATGAATAAATTTTGGACTGCTGTGATGTCAAGAAAAGACATTTGGGTCTTCACAATGAAGAAAAATTTCTATGTGAACTGAGATTTAGAGCAAGTCAATACCACAAAATATAAAAGAGACAAAGTTCAAGGAGCACAAGTGATTCTTTGTGGTTAAAGAGTGACAGTAAGAAGTGCATGGAAAATCATTGCTGGGAAGGGGAACAGAGCCATAAAACAGCTTTCCTGCTGTGCTTAGCCTTCTATGCAGAGTCTGGATAAAATTTCTTGTATCTCTTCTCTCTATGACTTACTATAATGAAGATCATGTATAGTCTAATACTCCAAATATATTCAATATTATATGTGGCTTGTCATCTGGTAAGTTGGGAGAACCTCCAGTGTCCAACTGTAACTTGCCTTTCCTTTACATACACATAGATGTGACCCATTAGCCAGATAACCCCTCTTCTCAAAAGACCTCAAAAGTGCTGTTCCCACTTATGCCTTAGAAGAAGCTTTCAGTTCCAGTGGGATTATTTCAATAATTGAATCACATGCCTCTGTGGAATCAGGTGACACAGCATCCTCTTGATACTGCAAAGTCAGCAATGAAGGACTTGAGTGTAACCCTTCGTTTTATTTTATGGCATCCTTCTCTGGACTGTGGCTACCTGTGATCATGCACATTATATGTACAGCACTGTGGTGGTATCTGTCCAGTACGACATTGTGTACTCTGCTATTTTCCTAACGTAAAAGGAAGTTCTCTCTTACCTACAGGGTGACTAGCTGATGGGAAACACCATGTTGGGGAAATTAAACTGAGTTAACTTTTAATAAAAATCTCTGTTCCCACCTCACTATTTCTCATGACTAATCATAATTTTAGGAAAAAAAGAAAAAGAATAATTACTGTAAAGGCGACTCTTGCCATAATTAGTTTTCCAAATTTTGCTTGGCGATACAGAGAAGCAAAGTTGGAAAACAAAAGTTTTCAGACAATTCCTATGGAAGGATTGCTGAGAGGGGGAGGAACAATCTTCTCCAAGGAAGAGCAAGCAACTAGTTATCCAATACCAAATGGTCAGCCCTGAAAACACATAGACAAGTAACATGAGAAGACTGGGAAGGTTGTATTTAGAAGCAAATATGTATATACATATATGCATGTAACAACTTGAGTTTGAAACAGAACAAAGATAGGTGTTGGGAGGGTTTAAAGGAAGCAAAGGGAAGATTCTAATTATACTAGAATCTCAAAATTTAAAAGTAACTTATTAAATTAAGAAATGATGAAATTTATCTTTCATGACTATTTGTCTGAACTCTTAGTATGTTCCATGCTCAAATCCTATCCTAATTCTACCAGATATGGTACCTACTAGTGAAGATTAATAGTTTCAGATCTGTGTAATCCCTTAATCTGTTAAAAACAAACAAACAAACAAACAAGGTTCTGATGAACAGTGAGTACTGTGGTTCCATGACTGATGAGAAACGTTGGAGTCAGGATATGAGAGCATCAGGATAACAGTGAAGATGTAAGGACTGGGAAGTGAATGCAGATGAGGAGACAGGGTAGCTTTTTATCTAAATATTCTACAATCCATTCCAGTAGAGAACTGTCTTTTTTGTCTGTTTATAAACCTACCATGACACATATAGGTGCAAGTGATCATTTTTCTGTTGAAAGATACTGCCTAAAGAGATCAGACATCTAAAGGTCTAATTACTTTGCTAATTATATTTTATAACCTTTTATAATTGCCTTCAAACTCATTCCACATATTTTTAAATGACTTTAATGATAATAAATTGTCAAGCTTTGAAAGTGGATTAGGACTAGATATCTTGAAAAATTCCCTGTAGCAAAAACTGTAGAGTCAGTGATAAAAATTTGGAAGATGAATAGGTATAAAGGGTTAAAGGAGATTATGACATAGGAAATTTTAAAGGAGAAGAAAGGAAAAAGTAGAGGAGAGAATTCTGAGACACAGAAATAATACTAACAACTTTATAAACAAGTTATTTGAAAACTTCCTGCGGAGGCTTCTGTATACATCCATAAAAGAATTAAAATGGAATCAAATCTCTTTATCAGGGCAACAGTACTGCTACAGACAGCATAGGCTAACAAAATATGAAAACAATAGAAGTCTTGGTCATTGAGGTTCCAAAGACTTCCAAACCTTAAGGGCTATTGCCTGTGCTGTTGATTACTCTCTAGTGCTTGAAGATATGAAGATATGATCCTGTTGCTGAAGGCATCACACACTAGAGCATAAAGAAATTAAGCTTTTACTAATATAGGAGCTTCATTCCTGCTGGACAACATTCATAGTTCTGAAAGGTGCTATGCATATCAATGGAAGTGAAAAGTAATCATCAGTCTTAGCCAACTGTGGACCTTGTGAGATACAATGATGACTGGCCAGATAAATTATGCTCATAGTACAATAGTGGCACAAATGTCATAGGAATAACCAACCACTTTCTAGTTGGATTTAAGACTTGCTCCACAACATGAGACCCATATCTGATACTATTACTGGGTCAAGAACTTTAGGCTAGAGAAATCATAGATCATAGAAGAGAACTTATTACTATTATTGGGCTAGATAGACATAGTATTAAGTCAATTCCTAATGATTTATCAGTATAAATTAATGGGTCTCTAAACCCTCATCAGAGAAATTTCTATTTTCAATAGATGGCCAAGGTGTAGAGAATAAGAGAATTCAGAATGTACAGTCTTAAAAGGGACATATGCTCTTTCCTTCCTCCCTCCCTGCCTTTCGCCTCCCCTCCCTTCTGTTCTCCATCCCTCCCTCTCTCCCTTCCTTCCTTCCTTCCTTCCTTCCTTCCTTCCTTCCTTCCTTCCTTCCTTCCTTTCTTCTTTCCTTATAAGACTCAGACATCATTGTAAAAGAGGGTATGGAAGAATGTAGAAGCCAGAAGCATTTTCTTCTGGAAATAGCAGTATATATGTACATATGACCTCATAGCAGTAGTGACAGCTTGAGCAAAACCTGCAGAATCATAAGCAGACCAATTCTTTGCATAGAAAGGGGAGCTGTGCACAGAGTCCCACTGCTAGCTGATGAGCTGTTGATAATTATCAGCTGCTTTGAGAGAAAGGATCAATATATTTTTCTGATGGTGTAGCTCCTAGTAAGTTGACTATGACCATGCTCTAGTGGAAGGTCACACATCCATGTATATTTGGGCAGAGTAAATGGACATTGATAGAAAAAAATGACAAAAAGTTGGTTGAGTTTAGAAAAGGGATATTCGTTCGAGGACGTAGAGTGAACATGATAAAAAATTATATAAAAAGTTTAAAGAAGCAATAAATTATATAGAAACAGGTTCACCTGTGTGAAATTGTGATCTTCCTAGGCAATTTTCAACTGAATACTGATATTTCCATGTGCTTCAACCCAGGAAAAAAAATTTATAACAAAAATATAAGAGGCATCTTCAAGCTGTCAAACACTGTTTATTTGGATTCTGATGTTGTGTTGAAGGTGTTGAACTGACTCACCATAAAGACTGTCAAGCAGGCAAGAGCAGGGAAAGACTGGGCTGGGAAAGGCAGAAACAGAAAGTGAACCACTGCTACAAAGCTAAGAATTTTTAAATACTATATTTTCTAGTACAAGATGATGGATGATGTACTGATATTTTGTTTAAATTTTAACATATAAAGTTTGCCTGAAGATCAGAGTGAAGAGCTAAGCCACTAGAAGCCAGGGAGCAGTGACACACACCTTTAACCCCAAGACATGGGAGACAGAGGCAGAGGGATCTCTGCTAGTCTAAAACCATCCTGGGCTACACAAGATCGAATCTGTCTAAAAGAGAAACAGATCTCACACAAAAGTGATCCCAGCACTTGGGATCCCAAGCCTTTAATCCCAGCACCAGGGAGGTGGAGACAGGAGCCATATGGCTGGGTAGAGAGAAGAATATAAGGCAGAAGGAGACAGGAGCTCAGTGCAGTCTAAGGTTTGGTGGAGACAGTTGCAGTCTGAGGATAGTCTGAGGACAGGATTATCTCTTGGTCTGAACATCGATAGAAATAAAAGGTCTCTCTAGTGACTGGCTGCTCTCCTTCTCTCATCTCTCAGCTTTTACCCCCTGAGCGGATTCTGGGTTTTTATTATTAAGAACAATTAGAATTCGTGCTACAGGATGAGAAAAAATTATTTGTAAAGGGAAATGACAATGATATTTGCTTAGGGCAGGAAAAATAGCCTTTAACCAGAATGTGATTTTAAAGGGAGTTTGAAATTTGAATTCACAATATCTCCATGTTAAGAAATCAGTGAGCTCAAAATATAAATTTCATTTTTCTCACTGCTTCTGAAAATGGAGGGGTTAGCCTATACTGGTGCAGATGTCTTATAGATTATAAATAGACTCAGGATGAAATACTAAAAAGATGCTTCTTGCTGTAGATATAGCTTAATTGATATAGTACTTGCCTAGCTTGCACAAAGCCCTGGCTTCAATCTCTAGCGGCAGATAAACTGGGCAACATGGTGGCCTATGTCTCTAATTCTAGCACTTGGGGAGTAAAAGCAGAAAGATCAGGAGTTCAAAATCATCTTTGGCTACATAGCAAATCTGAAGTCATTCTAAAATACAGAGTCCTCATACATCACAAAAAAAAAAAAAACCAAAGAGGATGGTGTGAAGATACTAGAATAGTAGGTAAGAATTACAGTTGAGTCAATACTCAGGAGAAGAAAATTATGTTTGGTTGGCTTCTAGGTTTTTATTCATTTTCTTTCAAGTCTGACCACTATTAACTCACTATGAAATAGTTTAAACTTAACAAAAGCTAAAACCTTGTTGATAACAAAAATCAGAGAAAAGTACATGAAGTCACACAGAGACTGGTATTCAAGGGGAGAGGGCGATGCTGGAAGCCTTCACAAAGGAGAGCCCCAAGTGCTGTTCCATAAACTCTGGGTATCACTTATACCAAACATAGTACACAATAGCTAAGTAGAGGCTTTGGCTGCTACTCAGTATCAGGGAGACAGAGTTCAAAGCCACCAACTAAATGAATGGCTAATAGATGACTCAGGAAGCAAAAGTGGCTGCTACCAAGACCATCACCTTGTGTGAGAGTTAGCTCTCATTGGAACACCCATGGTAGGAGAGAATTAGTCCTTCGACTGCCACACATGCATCACGGCATACACTAAATAAACAAATACAATGTTAAAATGTTTAAAACTAAATGAAAATAGTGTTTATGGAATCAAAGCAGAATTGTGAGTCCCTTTTACATATAACATTGCTGTTAGCTCATAATTTTTAGGCATTCAAAGACCCAGAATAATGCCATCCATATTCAAAAGGAAAACATAAATTCATAGCAAAAACTCCAAGGCTTTGCAGATGTTGCAATTACCTTACATGGATTCAAGCTGTTGTTAAGATGAATAAGAAAGAAGGCACATTCAATCAGTTAAAATTTAAAAATTGAGTAAAAGCAAAATGGAAAATATAGAACAGATGTAAAAGAAAAATAAAACAGCCTCCAGCCTTTATCATTACTACACCTTATATTAGAGACACTGATTTCAGGGGAGAAACTGGACAATGTAAAATGTATATTCATGTTCAAGAATAGTTTACCAAATGATTTTATTAGTTGTTTTTCCTTAGAAATGATGAAACATATACAGGGCTTCTTTGTGAGGACATCACCACTGCATTGTATTCAATGAGAAACTTCATATGAGAACTGTTTCATTTATCACTAGGCACTAGATGAACCAGCCAGGACTGAAAGCAACTCCAAGGCCAGCGTGTCAGACCTTCCAGTGGAGGTAATGACTTCAGCTTGCCCTGCTTTGGTGTGCAATGGCCAAACTCAATGCTAACCCCGTTCCTGGTTTCAATTCTTCCAGTTGTATTTCCCTGCACAGCTCAGGCAGCAAACAGAAGAGCTCTGTGCTACCATTGATAAGGTCTTGAAGGACTCCTTGTCTATGGTAATGCTGTAGAGTAGAATGTGCTATTCAAACCTTTGCTTTGCTTTTCTTCACTTCCTTCTGTCTTGCCATGATGCCTCATAGGCTTGTTCTTTCTTTTCCTTTTCTTCTTTTCTTTTCCAGCATTCTTCTGACTCTCCTTCACGGCTCTCACAGAAAATGTTGGGTTCTGAAACAATCAAAGTATGTATGTATTTATTACAGTTTGCTGTGCCATTCAACTTCCTGCCTAGAGGATTTCAAACTGCCATTCAAGGCTCAGTTGTGAGTTGAGAAACCAACACACTAGTTAGTAACCAGGCTACACACAGCAAAGTATAGCATTGACTTTTGCTTCTGCTTGTTTACATGAGTACACATATATCAATCTGCACAGAATTGCCACGTAAAGTTATCTTTAGCTGTGGATCAATTTCAGATTGTGTGAATACCAATATTCCAGGATGTTGAAAGTTGGCATTTTGTGGATTTACATGTCAAGTTTGTAACTTATGCTGTTCTTGGACTATAGCTTCAGTATTAGTGTAATTTACATACACTTAAAAGTATAGAATTGACCAAAGCAACGTTCTATTAGCTTTCATATGGGTATTAGTTTTTCAGTTTTTTCCTTATTAGTGATTGAATAGATTTCAATGTTCTGTGTTTTTTCATATTTTATTTATCTTTTATTTTTTTATTGAAAAAAAATTCCGCCTCCTCCCAGCCTCCCATTTCCCTCCCCCTCCTCCCACTCCTCTCCCCCTCCCTCTCCAGTCTGAAGACACTTAAGGTCATGCTCAACCTCATTAGCGATCAGGGAAATGCAAATCAAAACAACTTTGAGATATCATCTTACACCTGTCAGAATGGCTAAAATCAAAATCACTTATGATATCCTTTGCTGGAGAGGTTGTGGAGGAAGGGGTACTCTCATCCATTGCTGGTGGGAATGCAATCTTGTGCAACCACTTTGGAAATCAGTGTTTCGGTTTCTCAGGAAATTCGGGATCAACCTACCCCTGGACCCAGCAATGCCACTCTTGGGAATATACCCAAGAGATGCCCTATCATATGACAAAAGCATTGGTTCAACTATGTTCATAACAGCATTATTTGTAATAGCCAGAACCTGGAAACAACCTAGATGTCCTTCAATGGAAGAATGGATGAAGAAAGTGTGGAATATATACACATTAGAGTACTATGCTGTGGTAAAAAAACAATGACTTCTCGAATTTTGCATGCAAATGAATGGAAATAGAAAACACTATCCTGAGTGAGGTAACCCAGGCCCAAAAAGATGAACATGGATGTACTCACTCATAATTGGTTTCTAGCCATAAATAAAGGTCATTGAGTCTATAATCTGATGTCCTAAAGAAGCTAAATAAGAAGGTGAACCCAAAGAAAAACATATAGCTATCCTCCTGGTTATGGGAAGTAGACAAGATTGCTGGGCAAAAAATTGGGATCTTGGGGGTGGGGTGGGAGGGGGGGTAAGGGGAGATGGGGAGAGAAACGTGAGAAGGGGGGAACTTGGGGAAACGGGATGATTGGGATAAAGGAAGATTGGATAGGGGAGCAGGGAAGCACATATCTTAATTAAGGGAGCCATCTTAGGGTTGGCAAGAGACTTGGACCTAGAGGGGCTCCCAGGTTCCCAAGGCGATGTCCCCTGTTCTGTGGTTTAAAGAAGCAGAACTTTGGAGGCACTGGTCTGTCAGAGTAGTTCTGTATATTTGTTTCTTTCTCATAATGCAGCGATTTTCATTTGCTAGGACTAAGTATATAGTTCCTTAGTTTTATTATCTTCCAATGCGTAATGTAGCTCTATTCATCCCAATTTCAAAATTCATTTTTTAATGGGTACCAATATTTCTTTTATCATTTTCAGCTTTGTTTCTTTTTTTCAATGAGTACAAATGCTTTCTGCATGAACTGTGTGCCATGCGACATTATGTGTCTGAAACAAGTATTGAGTGTATAGATGTTCATGACTTAAAAGAGTGGTCCTAACTTTTACTTGAAATATTATAGACAAATATCATGAATAACTAATGGAATTACTTATTGTCTTTGCTGTTATGATATTAGAATTTCATAAGTAATCTGGACACCACTCCTTGTTGGATATTTTGGAAATAATTTCTGCTATTAGGTGTGTGTGTGTGTGTGTGTGTGTGTGTGTGTGTAGCATTGGAAGTTTCTTTTTCTTCAAGTATTTATTATGTGCCAAAAGAAGAGTCAAGTGGAAATTCTAAGGAGCTCACTATAGTTGTAGAAGAGATGGAATTTTACTGAGATCTGCATGTGGAACGGGGTTAGAAAGATCAGTGATATTATCTCCAGGCAAAGGCATGGTGATATATGAATTTCCTGAGGCACCATGACTTGTTTCTGCGAAGATGTTGAAAAAGACAATGTATTTGAAGTTTAGTGATGCACAGTATAAAATTAGAGAATATGTTTGTCATGGTATGACATTTGGGTCTCAAGAAAAATTGAAGGACATAAAAATGATCATTCCGGCTGTGGGGAAGAGTCTTCTGAGGAGGTCAGGAGTACAGCTACTGATGGCAAACTAGAAAGGTAGGTTCAAAGGAGCCATAAATAAGCAAATGTGTTTGGGGCTTGATAACAATTCAGATATGAGCAATAAAGGAGAGGAGTCATAAAGGAGCCCTGCATCACTACCCAGGGCAGATGACAGTGAAATAGACACAGCATAGTGACAGGTAGAGTGGTAATTTAGATAGTGTTTGATTTTGAATTGTTTGGAGTCATTGAGTCCACATGCATTGAGTACATGTGGAGAGTTGGCCACATGTACTGTGAGCCTGTACAGAATTTCAAGGAACAACCCATTTCAAACTGGTAGAGATAGAGCCAGTCAAACATAGTGGAAAGGTTCTGTTAAGAGGAGAATCAGAATTTCACAGGAGTGGGACTGAAACAGTGACCTGGGCCAGAGCAGGCCTCAGACAGTGAACTCCATGAGAACAGGAGTGAATTCAGACCAGGGTCATTGGCAGAAACGGGACCAGGCCAGCAACCTAGGCCAGAGAAGGCTTGAGGCAGTGAGCAAAACAGAAGAAAAATGAACCAGCTACTTAGGTTAGAGTGGGCCTGAGAAATTAAGCTCCATGGAATAAGAGCAGATCTAGTACAGAGACATTGGCAGACCAGAATTGAACCAGGAACCTGGGCCAGAGCAGACCTGAGACAGCAAACTCTACAGGAACAGGAACAGGAACAGGGGGCAACCACTGAGTGAGTGAGCCAGAGCCAGAGTCAGCTGTGGGTCTGGACGTGAATATGGGACCTTCAAGGGAGTAGACCTAAGCCAGGACCACTGTGGGTCTGGGCCTGAGTCTAGGGCCTTCAAGGAACTAGGCCTGATCCAGGATCTCTTCAGGTCTGGGTGTGAATCTGGGACCTCTGAGGGATTAGGTAGAAACCAGAGATCTCTGCAGGTCCAGGTATGAGTCTGGGACCTCAGATGAGTAGGCCTGAGCGAGGACCTCTGTGGGTCCAAGTTTTGGTCTGGGATATCAAAGGGAATAGGCAGGAACCAGAAACCTCTATGGGTCTGAGCATGAGTCTGGGACCTCTGAGAGAGTAAGCCTGAGCCAGGTCCTCTGTGGGTCTGGGCAGACCCAAGTCTGGGAACTCTGCGGGAGTAGTTTGGAGCCAGAGTCCTTTACAGGACCAACCTCAAGCCAAGGGCCTCTGCAGGAACTAATCCAGACCAGGACCTTTGCAGAAACAAGTATGAGCCAACAAGCTAGGCTAGAGAGGTGTGAGACAGCAAACTCCAAGGGAGTGGAGCAAAGTCCAGAGGCAATGAGTGACCTCCAGGAACACAAAGTGGCCAGTGGAGACAATGGGGAAACTAGAACCGTGGCACTGACTGTGCCATGAGGAAAAACCATCTGAGCCTTGGATTCACTGGCACCTAGAAGATTAATCAACAGAATCACAGACAGCCCCAACCACACCTATTAGAGGAAAAGATGAGTAGAAAAGGTAAGAACACACGCAACACCACAAAGAACATCAGTAAAACCTAAAGACCCTACAACAGCAAGAGTTGAACCACCAAATATAGATGAAGCAGAAGAAAATGGACCTAAAATAACTTCAGAAGAATGTTTGAAACTATTAATGAGGAAATAAGAAATTCCCTCAAAGAAATTGAAGAAAAGACAGACAAAAAATTGGAAGACATCAGAAAATCTCTTAAAGAAAAACCAACAAAAAGCAATCAAACATATGAAAGAAACTATTCAAGACATGGAAACTGAAAGAGACAATAAAGAAAACACAAGCTGAAGGAATTATAGAACACGATCAAGAACACAAATGCAAGCATATACAGCAGATACAAGAGCTGGAAGAGAAAATCTCAAGTGCTGAAGATACAGTAGAGAAAATAGACTCATCAGTCAAAGAAAGCATTAAATCTAACAAACACTTAACCTAAAATCTCCAGGAAATATGGGGCACCATGAAAAGGCCAAAACCTAAGAATAATAGGCATAGAAGAAGGACAAGTTCAATTCAAAAGCACAGAAAATATATTTAACAACTTTCCCAACCGGATGAAAGATATGCCTATGAAGATGCAAGAAGTTTGCAGAACACCAAACAGACTGGATCAAAAAAAAAGTCCCCTCACCACATAATAATCAAAACACTAAACATACAGAATAAAGAAAGAATATTAAGAGCTGCAAAGGCAAGAAGCCAAATAACATATAAATACAGACCTATCAAAATTACACCTGACTTTTCATTGGAGACAATGAAAGCCAGAAAGTTGTGGTTAAACATTATGCAGACGTTAAGAGACTATGGATGCCAACCCAGATTACTATACCCAGGAAAACTTTCAATCACCATAGAAGGACAAAAGAAGATATTCCATGACAAACCAGATTTAACCAATACCCAGCCACAAACCCAGCCCTATACAAAATACTAGAAGGAAAACTCCAAACCAAGGAAGTTGGCTACATCAACAAAAACACAGACAACTGATGGCCACATAGCAGCAAATCCCCCATAAGGGAAAAACATGCAAATTAACATCACTAATAATGGAAACTAAATTAACAGGAGATAGCAATCACTGGTCATTAATATCTCTTAATATAAATGGACTCAACTCACCTATAAAAAGGCACAGGCTAACAGATTGGAAAGAAAAACAGAATCCATCCTTCTTCTGCATACAAGAAACACACCTCAACCTCAGAGTAAAGCACTGGGAAAAATATTCCAATCAAATGGACCTAAGAAGCAAGCAGGTATAGCTATTCTAATATCTAATGAAATAGACTTCAAACTAAAATTAAAGTTTGTAAAAACATAATTCCTAATTAAAGTCTAGAAACAAGGCTTAAAAGATGTATTTTCTGTAGCAAAGCTAAATTTTTTTAATAAAAAATGCTTTAAAAAATTAAAAAAAAGAGAGACAAAGAAGGACATTTCATATTAGTCACAGAAAAAAATCCATCAAGAGGAAATCTCAATACTGAACATCTATGCCCCAAATACAAGGGCACCCTCATATGTAAAAGAAAAATTTCTAAAGCTTAAATTATACATTAAACCCCACACACTAATAGTGGGAGACTTCAACACTCCCCTCTCACCACTGGACAGGTCAGTCAGACAAAAAATAAAGAGAGAACTAAGGGAATTAACAGATGTTATGACTTAAATGGACCTAACAGACATCTATAGACTATTCCATCCAAACAAAAAGAATATACCTTCTTCTCACCACCTCATAGAACCTTCTCAAAAATTGACCACATACTCAGTAACAAAACAAACCTCAACAAATACAAAAAAATTGGAATAACCCCATGTATCTTATCAGATCACCATGGTTTAAAACTAGAAGTCAACAGCAATACTAATTCCAGAAAGCCCACAGACACATAGAAATTAAGCAATGTTCACCTAAATCATCAATGAGTCAAGGAAAAAAATAAAGAAATTATGGGACACAATGAAAGTAGTGTTAAGAGGAATGTTCATAACATTAAATGCCTACATAAAGAAGCTGGAAAAATCCCACATGAGTGAATTAACAGAACATTTGAAAACTTTAGAACAAAAAGAATCAAACTCACTCAAGAGAACTAGAAAGCAGGAAATAATCAAATTGAGAGCTGAAATCAACAAAATAGAAACAAAGAAAACAATGCAAAGAATCAATGAGACAAAGAGTTGGTTCTTTGAGAAAACCAACAAAATAGACAAACCTTTATTCAAACTAACCAAAAGGCAGAGGGAGAATATCCAGATTAACAAAATCAGAAATGAAAAGGGGACATAACAACAGACATGGAGGAAATACAGAGAATCATCAGGTCATATTTCAAAAACCTGTACTCAACAAAACTGGAAAACTTAAAGGATATGGAAAACTTTCTGGATAAATATCACTTACCAAAATTAAATCAAGATTAGATAAGCAAATTAAACTGACCTATAACTGATGAAGAAACAGAAACAGTCATCAAAAGTCTCCCAACCAAAAAAAAGCCCAGGACCAGATGGTTTCACCTCATAATTCTATAAGATTTTTCAAAGAAGAACTAATATCAATACTCCACACAATAGAAACAGAAGGAGCATTGCCAAGCTTTTTATGAGGCTACAATTACCGCGATACCCAAACCACAGGAAGACATTACTAAGAAAGAGAATTGCAGAGCAATCTCACTTATGAACATTGATGCAAAAATACTAAGTAAAATACTGGCAAATCTAATTCAAGAACACATCAGAAAAATTATCCATTATGATCAAGTAGGCTTCATCCCAGAGATGCAGGTATGGTTCAACATATGAAAATATGTCAATGTAATCCACATATGAACAAACTGAAATACAAAAAACACATGATCATCTCATTAGATGCCAAAAAAGCTTTAGAAAAATACAACATTCCTTCAAGATGTTCTCTTGGAGAGAGAAGAGATTCAATGACCATACCTAAACAAAATAAAGGCAATATACAGCAAGCCAACAGCCAACATCAAACTAAATGAAGAGAAACTCCCAGCGATCACACTGAATTAGAAGAGTGTGCTGTCATGAAAGCTGTCAGAGTGTTTAATAGACTAAGATTATTTAATAGACCAAAAGGCAGGAAAAAATAAGTGTTTAATAGACTAGGATTGTTTAATAGATCAAAAGGCAGAAAAATGTAAAACAATACTTTATAAGATTTGATTTATATATTTTTAAACTATATTGCTGATGAATATTGGTAAATTATTCTCAAAATAAAATTTTGTGACTTTGTTAGAATGTTATTATTTTTGAACATAGAGATTTTCTTATGAAATAAAGTAACCTTGTATTTATAAGTTTTTAAAATGTGTTTTCAGATATATATATTTATATTTTTTATCTTTTGTCTTTTTTATACCTTTACCTAATTTTCTTAAGGCTCTCACATTTTCTTATATTGCTTTCTATTCCATGCATGAGTCTGTTTATTTGGGAATTTAAGCCACATACAGTTATTGTAATATTTGTAGTATCAGTACTGACTTCTGTTACTAGTAATTAACATTTTCAACTTAAAGCTTTTTGTCTTTATGGTATTTTGACTATTTTCTATTTTTCTTTTGGTATCTAGAAATTTATTCAATTAAAACTGAAAATTTTAGTTTGAAAATTTGTATCACATTTACTTACTTTTGTGGTTGGACGCACACACTGAGGGGAGTGATTGTTGGGTTTATGTAAAGCTCATAAATGCCTTTTTCAACATTATATAACAGTATTTTTTACTTTTTACTTGTTTTTAATCAAGCCAAATATGCAGATTCATACTATTTTCTCATAGATTTTGGAATTGTGTCTGAAATTTTATGTATATACCTTTTAATATCTTTATTGAGATTTTTCATTTTCATATATTTAAATTCTCATTTTTATTGTTTTTTAATTGTGTTGAAAATTGTTTCAACGTAATCTATTTGTTCATATTTTGTGATCATCATCTAAAAGATGAAGATAATAAAAAAGTCTTCATTTTGTTCTTTGAGCATAGTTCCTGGGTTGATAAAATGGCTCAGTGAGTAAAGACATTGTCCCCCAAGGCCTGTAGCATGAGGTCTACCTGCTGGACTCATATGACAGAAGAAGAGAACTGGCTCCTGCAAGTTGTCCTTTGACTTCCATGTGCATGATAAGCACCCCCTATTCAATCAATATTGTAATCATAATTATAGTTGCGCTAAATACAGGATAATGTGTCTTTTCTTTGACCTCTGTCTATCTAGATTTTCTTGCTCATTTTGTCATCATGAGATCTGTGTAACTGCTAGAGATTGATCATTTTTAACTTGGCTCTGTCAACACTTTGGATATTGACTCTGTATATGACATACATCACTAATTTTCCTATAGATATCTAGGATTGCCTTTCACTTTATGTATCTCTACTGTTGCTATTTCTGGTCTTTTATCTAGAGTTCTTAAACTTCTCCCCTTAATTCTGTAGATAATTTTTCTTTAGGTGTGTCTGATACCTAGAATAGCAATAATAGCTCCCAGTACTAGGATTTGTCAATGTTGTCAAGGTTTCCTCTTTATTTTCCAAGTAAGAGGAATGCAGATGCTCCCCATCCAAATGCTCTGCACAGTGGGGCTCCCCTGTACCTCTGATTCCAGCTTTTTTTCTAGTCATTGTTCTGGTTGTCATCACTGAGAAAGCGCTCAGCAGAGGAAAAAAAGCTGTTAGGCTGTGTGACCATGTAATAAGCTGCTTCCTCTTCTGCAACCAGCACAAAGGAACATGGTGACACAGTTTACTCCCTAACTCTGCTCCTTTGCTTGCCTGATCCCTGATGTTGCAAACAAATTGTAAGACAACAGAGATAAAATATCTAAATTCCAATAGTCAAAAACTAGAGAATAAAATAATACCTGCCATCATTTTGAAAAGAATAAAGAAATTTTGAAAAGAATAAAGAAAAAGAATAAAGAAAAGAATAAAGAAATGGGATAAAGAAAATATTTGTTTGTTTTTGAGGCTTGGAATGGCAAAAATCCTGCTGTTGTGCTAGTGTTGTGCTGTGTTTGTGTTAGATGAATGTGAGGTGCTGGTTATACAAAAGGATAGAGATGCTGCAGGGAAAAAAATCCATCTAGAATCAGATCTTGATTAAAAAGGAGTGTGTTATGGTCTAACTCCCTCCTCCAGAATTAATAAGTAGAAGTAATCACTGATGTGGTATTGTAATGTCTGGCTTTTAAAATGTTATTAGATCATGGGGATTAAGTCTTAATTGACAGGATTATGAAAAAGACCAGAGAGAAGTTTCCTACCCCTTTCCCATGTGAGGAAACAAGAATTTTCAATCTGTGAGTGAGAAAACAGGACCTCACTACACAATGAGCTGACTTAAACCTGTTCACCCTCTAGAACTAAGAAACACCTGTTGTTTACAAGCTCCCCAGTGCATTGCATTTTGTCTAAGACAGTCAGACATTATTCATTGATAAGTAAGAGGGAATGGCTTGCACTGTAATAGGACAGAAAATAGAAGACACAAGTTCAGATGTAGGATAGTAATGCTGAGGCTGAGAAAATAAAGAATTTCCTGAATGATGTTCTTATTTCACAACACACACCTTTCACTGGAGTAAATTTAAGATCTTAAATGAGTACCATATTCTTCCAGTTCCTTCTCTTAATTATTATTTCTCTGCTTTCTTATCTACCTTTCTCAACTGACCAATGTGAGGGATACACAGAGATCAGTTCCTAGGTTCCTCATTCCTTTAGTACTGCCACCTAGCCTCTTCAGGCTCAAACCTGTTCCTGGAAAACCTTGTTCTAACCTCAGAAAGTAGACCTAAGCGAACAAACATTGGGGGATCACCAACACATATGGAGTGGGCACAGATGACGTTGATGGGCCTTTATTTAACATGAAATCAAGTTCTGGTTGAGAGTTTCCACAAGAATCATTTTACGTTTCAAATACAAGTGTGGAGGTAAGCGAATCAGAGTGACCAGGTAGGGCTTCTGTTCCTGTGTTACAAGTAATTTGTCACATAAAGAGAGGGATGCAGGAGAAATGAAAATATTAAACATAAGACTATAAAATAGATGTAAGCTAGGAGGTGTTAGAACTAGAATACAATTAGTGAAGGTAAATAATTGAGAAATCCCACTATAGCATAACTGATAGCAGAGGCATTAGACATATTAGACATGAAGGTATGGATGAAGAGGTAAAGTTTTGAGGGAGGGGCATTTGAAGCTGTAATTTTCGAGAGCTTTCATGTTATTCTTGGAAGTAAAGTTGGGTTTGGTCTTCAAAGTAAATGAATGAAATGGGATGAATGTCTTTGAGTGTAAGGAGCTCAAAGAACAGACAAAACCGAAATTTCTAGTGACTTCTGAGACAGCCGAAAAACTATAGAAGAAATGTGATGAGGAATGAACTATAGGACTCATGGTTAACATTATCAATAAATATGAGGAAATTGACAGAGTTTTGACGAATGGTTTCTGTTAAGAGAATAATGAAGGGCTATTAATTTAACAAAGTAAATTTCAAAGATAAATGGAATTTTGAATCGATCTTTATGATTCATGGTTAGAAAGTCTCAGTAGAGAAAAAGATGCATCTTCTTAAATTTTGACCACTTCATCATTCACTAATTATGGAGATGCTTAATTATTTTTATTTTCACACAGACTCCTTCAACTCATCCAAGAGCAGCTGGTCGAGAAACCAAATATGTAAGTATCTTTCTTACTATGCTTGCTACTTTTTCAATGGAGGCCTGTTTATATTTTAAAGGGAAGTCAGCTCTATAGTCATTATAATGGAATTTATTAATTTTTTCATAAATGGGAAGGGGTAAGATGTGATGATTGGTCCAGACATAGGAAATTAGATTGCATCAGGTGTATAGCATCGAGTAACCTTATCAACTGAATTCCTTCTTAAATGAATTCTTGTTTAATCTGCTTAAGCTACACAAAACAGAACTGTACCACCTGCCTTTTGTACCTTCGGCTCCTAAAGCTTAGATGACATTTATTTTTATAAGTACTTCTTGAATTTAAGAAATAGTCCACCCATGTGCTTGACACATTGAGGTTAGTCCATATCCAAAGAATCACCAGATTAAATGAATGATTAGTTTGTTGCTCTTCTGTGTTTAAGTTATCAAGGAATTCAGTGTCTATTTATGAGAAAAACTAAATCAGAGAACTGGAGAGATGAAATTTCTTAGGGGATGAGGAGAGCACTGGCTTCTCTTGCAGAGGACCCAGGTGTGTTTTCCAGCACCCACATGGTAAGTCACAACTGGCTCTGACTCCAGGCCCAAAGGAATGGCTACTTTTTTAAAATTTTGGCCTCTGTCAGGCAACAAACATTCATGTGGGGCACATACATGCAGCCAAACATAATATATAAATAAGTCTTAAAGAAGAACATTACACCAACAAATATGTAGGTGTGTATTCACATGCTCAGCACTTGATGCGCACAGAGCCTTTCCCATGCCTCTCAATCATGTCATAATTGTGGCCCGCATCTGCTTCTGCACACACATATTCTAGTATAAGTGAGACAGTTTCCCAGCAAGTATTGAACATTTAATCTGAAACAACCCATTAAACTACTCCTTCTCCAGGACACGCTGCTTTTTTCTAATCTGTATTTTCATCATTATCAAGGACATATAGCTATTAAATATGTGTTGTGTGCCACGCCATCACCACGCTTCACACCTTTCTGCCTTCATTTGGATCTCTCTAAGGCAAACAATAAGCCCAGGGAATTACTAAATTTTATCATACTCAGGAAATGATGGTTATGGGATGTGTCAGGAACATGATTCAGAGCATTTCCTGGAAGCGATTTCTGTCAGTTTCTATTACTATTGGAAGTCCTTTGGAGGAATGTCTGAAAGACTGGAGACATTGGTGGGCTAGACCCTAGTGGGAACTGCTGCTTCTTGGGTCACTTACTTCATTTTACGATGCCTTCATTTTCACCCATAAGATAGGGGGTGGTGATAGCTTTCTCATGTGATGAGTTTAAGGTTTAGATAGTCCTTATGTGAAAAACCCTTAAAGCAGTCTCAACATACGGGAGTTATTAATACATCATAGGCTCTCTCTGTCTTTGTCCTTCGTTGTTGCTTTTATCCACACCTCCTCCCTTCTCTTGCGCCTATGCGCCTATCTGCTGTTAGAAGACTAGAAGCCTCATGATTTGGACGCCATGATTCTTTAGTGGGCAAAAAGAAAAAGCACTCTTTAGAAATGTGTGTGTGTCTTAACTTGTATTTTTTTGCATGTGTATGTGCCTATATTACCTGTACTTGTGCGGGTATGGAGACCAGAGGCTGACATCATGAGTTTTCTCAATCACTTTCCATTTTATTTACCAAAGCAGGGACTCCCATTTACTTGAACTGGGAGTTTGACACTGTAGCTAATGTAAGTAGCTGGATGGGTCTAGGATCACTAGTCCCTGTCACCCGAGTACTGAGGTTATAAGGGGCTCACCATGCCTGGTGAAGGTACGGTAAGGCCTGGGGTCTTAAGGTTTTCACAATGACTGTTTTACCCAGGCTCTTAGAAGGTTCTTTATTTTTAAACCTTATCAAAGGAGGTTATTTTTCCATCCCCATAGCTTAGGAGAACAGTTGAGTCATTTGAAGTTAACTGTGAATCATTGAGCAAATTCAGGATTAGATTAGAACAAATATAACTTTGATTCTGCTAAGATTATTGACCTTAATTAAAGTTTGTTTTTTGAGCAAGAAGATCTGCTTTTGATTTTCTCTTACAACATAACATTTAAATTGTGTGTGGCATCTCAAATATGTCCGTGTCTTAGGAAGATATATCTTTTGGAAGAGGACATCTTATAATGCCAGATATAACCAGATGTTTGGTGTCAACTTATAAATAACTCACACTTACCAACACACAGCTATGGCTACTGTGATTACTAAGAGACAGTTGATGTTTACTCTGAGAAGAAAGTAATGATTTTTGGCCTGAAGTTCTGTTCATCTCTAGGCTGTCCTCTTATGTCAACTATCTGTCTTAAATACAATATATTCTGACTTTTAAAAAAATAACAAGGCCATAATTCATTTTTGAAATTCTAGTATAGTGGATAAAACACATGATATTTTATCCAAGTACAAATTGAATAGTTTTAAGCTATTAATTTCTCATTTTAATTTTTCCCATGTCCTGTGAGAGGAACTATGAGAAGTCTCTAGACTAACAGTTTAGTACTTCACTCTCTTTGTGAAATTAGGCATTTTCACAGAAATATACGTGCCGAGACTCCAGGTTTTATTAACCCGAGGAGAGTTCTAGATTTGGTTCAAAAGCAGAAGCCATGCAGGGCACCAGTCCGTGTACCACAGAGCAGGCAGGATAAGGGAAGGATTAAAGTCAAGAAGAGAACTGTGTTGTACTGAAGTTATCCTGAGCAAGTTAGCACCCAACACACCAAATCCCTAGTTTCATTTATAACCCAAGGATCGTTAGTAGTGGAAAACCTAGTTAGTGTTTCCTAACTCTGTTGTCCACTTTCCCACTTTTCTTCAGTGATTTGACAAATATTTATTGAACACCTACTATGTACAAGTCCATGAGGGGTCACTGGGTCCATGAGTGGATGCAATGGCAAGGTCCTCACTTCTGAGATGTAAACACCAATAGAGGACACAAGTGAGCTATCTACGTTCTTACAGAGATGGGAGAAATGGCCAGAGACTTGAATGACCTTGAAAGAGACAGACAGAGTGGGGACTTCCTACTGTATCAGCATGTTAGTATGCTCATGGGTTTTCAATTGTCCTGGGATGATTATAATAGGTTAATTAAATAATAAGGGGTTTATGAATAATTATTCCATGTGTGCCTCCTTCTTAAAAAGAGAGAAAAAAATTGGTGGAGAACAAGAGGAGGAGAATGGAGAAAGGGAGAGAGGGGAGGAAAGAAGAAAGGAATGGAGGGAGGGAAGGAGGGGGACCAGTAGACAATAATGTTCTTTCGGTCTTTGTTAAGTATCTTACTCTTGTTTACAGTCTGGATCATTGACAGTTTCATTCGTTTAGATTAATTAAACTTTTAATATTGCTTCTCCCAAGGTATGCTTCAATTAAAGGCTATTTTAACGTAATTTAGCTGAGATATTCTTAAGCACAAGAGAAACAATATAGGGTTTACAACATATTAAAATATAGTGTTAGGTCTTTTGTATGATCAGATAGAACAGTTTATCAACAATATTTCATTAAACTTTTAAACAGATGCTAAATTCAGAAATAATAGCAAGCAGCAAATAAACTTTCTTTAAACCATTCATGAGTCCCATGAGGTGAGTTTTGTTATTATAAAATTTCTGGTACCACCCATTCTTATTCTAGTGCTGGGAACTGAACTCAGGCACTTGCATATGGTAGGCCACTGCTCCACCACTGAGCTGTATCCCAGCCTTCATGCTGAGACAGTTGCTTTCCTCTGTGTGAAATACTAAATTTTATTTTAAAACACAATTTCTTTCATTCGGTCTCCTGGATTTGGAAGAAAAACTTTCTCAGCATTTGCCTTTATTATTCTTATGAACTCTCACCTGCATAAATCTATTTCATTCGTGTAATTTAAAAATTACAGCATGCTGCTGGGCAGTGGTGGCGCACACCTTTAATCCCAGCAGTTGGGAGGTAGAAGCAGGTAGATTGCTGTGAGTTCAAGGCCAGCCCGATTTACAACAGCTAGTTCCAAGACAGGATCCAAAGCTATAGAAAATCTTGTCTGAACAAACCAAAATTAAAAACCAAGAAAAAGCCAATGAAAGCATAAATTCATAGTAAAATTTAATTTAGAAAATGGAATATTTGTGCATCTAATAAATTTGTCTGAAACCCTTGGTTTTGGAGTAATATTCTATTTGATAGTAACTTATTTAATGAACTTTTCAAATTTCATGAATTACTTTTAAGTTCCATAAAAATGGTACAGCCTTATTCAATATATGATAGTTTATAGGTAAAATCTCATTTTAATGAGCTCAAGGGACAGAAAATGTCATTACAGTGGAAGAATATTGATTCCTAAATATCACAATATATTGAAAAATGTGTCAAACCTTACTAAGAATATTTTCCACTTTATACACAGATATTCAAATAAAGGTCATCTCTCATTTATGCAGCTCACATATTCTTGTTGCTATGCTTGGAAGTGTTGCTATGCTTGGAGTGACTCAGGTGCTGCTTAGGACCAGGCATAGATTTTAGGGGAAAGAGACTCAAATTCCCCTCGATATCCATATCTACTTCCAGAGATGAGGCCAGAGGTTGATGAGTTACAGAAGAGCTGTACACACTGGAGGTGGGAAATGCCACTCTACCAATGACTTTCATGTATTCCTCCAGTTCCATGAGCTTCTGCAGTTATTAGTGGGTGAAAAGGGCTGAGGGAGGAGTGGAAGTTACCGTTACCATCAGGCCATGCTCCACCAGGATGGAGAGGATAGAATAAGTCCTATGTCTTATATTCATGAGAAGATAGAATATTACGCAATTTTAAAGTTTCTCCACTATGGGTTCCGAGGGGATGGAGCTCCAGACAGCAGCAAGGGGCCTGCTGGCACTTTATGATTTTGGTGTTGTGCCTTTGCAAAGTAAAATGGATTTCTCCAAAGCTGGCTAGTGTAGCTGGGGCCCTCTACAGTCGTTTGTCTTTCAGGCAGGCACAGCTTCACTCTGTAGGCTTCACTGTTTCGGTTCTTATATTGTATGGATCCTGGTTGTAAGAAAGGAACAGGTGAATGTACTTCCATTTTAAACATGTAGAGGCTGAGGCAGGAAGGTCATGAGGTCAAGCCCACTTTGGGCTGTAATGAGACTCTATAAAACAAAGAAACAACATGCCCTGAAATAAAACCAGCCAATGAAAATATAACTAACAGAATTTCATTGATATTAAAAATGTAACTTTACTGAAAATGTGGTCTACCTTTTTATAGAAATTTGACTTATCTTTAATTGACAAATACTTTTATATTCATAAAAAACAGTGTGATGTCTCATCTGTGCATACATTATAAAAACCTTGATCAAATTAATCAACATACATACACACACATATATATATATCCCTACCAAATCATATTTTTGTATGTGACAAGAATTTTAAAAATAGTCTTCAGTGGTTTTGGAGACCATGCTATTTGTAACTACAACCCTAGACAGCACAGTTGATGACTCCCACACTCAGCCTGGATGAAGTTTCACTGCAACCTGCCTTCAGCATCATCTTTTATCTTCCCTCTGCTGGGTCCACCCCATCATCCCTAGCCTCCAGGCACGTCACTATGAAGTACAAAATATTATCAAGGAAAATGTGAAATACTAACGAGTTGTAAAGATATGATCCCCAGACAAAAGGAGTCAAAGGTAGGAACCAGTCACAAAGACAATATTAACAGGTTCTCTAAAAATTTTGGAAGTGAGTTATTTCCATTCCTTACTCGAGAGATTTTTGTTACGTTACTCTCTTAATATAAATATGTTTTGAGAAAAATCTGACTTGTTTTTAATTTTGGTGTCAGTAAACATAAATATCGACCATATTTTTATGTTTAAATAAAATATGGATTGAGCAAACAGACGATATTACCTAACCTTGAAGAATCATTGGTATCAGGAGGCAGGGCTTGTACTATTAAGGCAAGAAGAAAAACAGCAAAGGAGCTAAAATGCAGAGGATGTGTGCCACATCGCTCAAAATAACTATTTCTTGGTGTCATGCTTTTTCTATAATCTCACTAATATCCATCATATTTATATTTTCAGGCAAATCTTTTATCAACGTCCTCTACAGCGTCTGAGAGTCAACTGGTATGTACTGTGTTCTAAGTTGTTTACCTGCTTTGAACATTCTTATTTCTCAAGACAACTTCGGCTAAAGAAACTGAAGAGATAATGAGCTTGCTCACATGTGTAACAAAATTGACTGATGTTTTACCAAAGTCGCATGATGACTCCTTTTTTTCAACCAAAACTTCTACTAACTCTGAGCAGTGGATTTTACAAAAGATTGAACCGAGTCAGAAGACAATACAATTTGAATTTACAGAGGAGATCACTTCTTGATAAGAGGGATCAAAAAGTAGTTTGAGGAGATAAAAACAGATGATGTGGGGTGGCTTCTGGATGTGTGGAGACGAGGGAGACAGACTCCTTTGTACACTGAAGGAAGAACCGGAATCTTCAATCATACACTACCCAGTTCCTCCAGGATAGAATCAATGCTTGCTGACACAGTATCCATGGAAACAAATTACACTTAGCATGTAATTTGCATTTACAAATTGCAATTACATTAGAAAGTTAACTTGTTCCCACTTTAGATCTGAAAATATTACATGCTTTTCATTTTTAAAATAATTCCTATTTGTTTCTTGGGAGCAATGTTTGGAAGTCACAAGTGGTTTGACCATGCTCATGTGGAAATTCATTCACCACAGCATACAAAAGATATAGTTTTAGATGTCAATTGATCAAATGCATGCCTGTGAATTTGTAGGCTACATACATGCTATTAAAAATTCTATTGTAAGGGAATACATAAAAATATACACACATTTAGGTATCAGACTAATAAATGAGGTATAGTACAAACAAGTTATAAATACAATAAAACCCACTTAAAAATCTATCAAAATATCCCATGTGGCTGTGTTTGTGTTCTCTAAGAGAAATGAAAAATATTGCTTTGACTTAAGGAGAATGTCTTTGCAGGTAATTTAGACCAGTTTTTTTTTTAAAAGAGTCCAAAGCATGTCTTAACTAAGTTTTAATTTGAGATCTCTTCTGAGGTACAGTTATGCTTATGAAGATGTTACTATAAAGCAAATCACAAAAGTATTGACCTGACATAATCATTCAGTCAAATCACTTTGATTTCACCTCATGAATTTATTCTATATTTAAGATTGCCCAAAACACATTAAACTGGGAAAGAAATATATACATATAGTATCTTATTCTTCAGTGACATTATTTCTGATTATAATTCTTTCATTTCCATAAAATTTTACCATTATATTCCATGATCAACACTCTTCAGGTTCAATTCAGAAAATGGGAGTATATAAGATCAATTTTGAGAAATAAAACCACTATATTCATATATATGAGTTAATATTTATATATGTTTAAAATACATATTTACTGATGATATTACAGGTGATTACATATATATCATGTATGTGTGTCTAGCGTACAATATTTATTATAAAATAGTATACATTAGTGTTAAATTATATAAATAAATTCATCAATTTGAAGTAAAATAAGCAGTTACTGTGACAATTATTTGACTCAGCTATAGGCCAGAATTATTGTAAGCTTATGTAAGTGAAAATATGCGACAAATTATCATCCTGGCAGAAGTTTACTATCAATCTTAAGCGTCCAGATTTGACTTCTGAATGATAAAGTAATTTCAAGTTTTAAAACCTTTTCCACTTGGCCTATCTGCCTGCTTGTCATCGTTACAAGTGTGCATCTCCAAAGAGTCATTACTTCAGGTATTAAAATATTTGCATTCTGGGTTTGCGGTCTAGCCCAATGGTGAAGAACTCTAGCATCCACGATACTTATGTTCAATTCCTAGCACATCAAAATGCAAGCAGTGGTGTGAGTGAGTGTGTGTGTGTGTGAATGTTTGTGTGTTCACCTACACACATTATGTATGCTGTTTCCATTGTTTTTTTTTTTTTCTAGGAGCCAAATGATGTAATATTGAATTTGAGGAACTCTTTTGGCAACTCTTGAGACTCACTTAATAGCTTCTACTCTAAAACAACCAACACAATAGTTAACAACTCGAATGGAATCTCCCACTCTAAGTGGAAGTTGGAAGAAGTACTGTACCAGTCTGAAGGGAATTTTATGAGACTTACATAATACTACAACCTGTTTTCGATATGGTCTTGTAGAAAATGGAGACACTTTGATTGCACTCCAAGCCCCTAGATTATGAAAAGATGTAAGAAGTCATTTTATAGGCAGTGAAGTGGAGGCTGCAAAAGTTTAATTAGATCATCTAAGATCATAGCATTAATGTTTGTCCTTGTTCCGTGTGGTTTTCAAAAGGAATCATTGTTATTGATTTTTAATAGTTCAGGAGGCTTATGATACCTCTGTTGAGTAAATTGGGAAAAGGACCTCTGGAGAACTGTCTGAGATTTTACATTGTCTGTTAAACACGATGACTTAGGGAAGATGTGCCGACAGAGTGAGGGCAGATTGCGCAGGGGCATCTGGGACGCTGGACAGTGCTTCCCATAGCATATCAAAAGGAGCAAGGAAGAAATGGAAGCATTGGCTCTCAGGTTGAAGCTTTCCTAATTCTGGAACTAGACCACCTTGTCATTAACAAAGATGGGTGTGTCCTCTTTTGTCTGCTTGGGAAACAGTTTGGCTGGACAAGATGGGTAAGATCCGTTTGTTTGTTTATTATTTATTTTTATTTTATGAGGGGAGCCTGGGTTAGATGACAGCTGGCTCTTTTGCTCTTGGAATTCCATGTCATTGCAAAGCACTCAGTGCCGTTCAGGATGGGCTGCTGAATCTGCAGAGCAGATCCATAAGAGGTTTAGAAAATAAACCACATGGCCCGGTAGAAGTCAAAGCAAATGCAGCTTACTGGAACAGAATAAAGAAGAGCCTTAAGCCAGCCGTTACTTTGTCTCTGGTTCCGAGTGCCAGCTGTTGTACCCTGTTTTACTGGGCATGACTCAGCTTTCCGAGGGCCCTTAAGTCCCTGTTGTTTAGAAAGGCTTTTGTGTAGAAGTGATTCTTCTTTAAGCTCAAAGACAGTTTCTCCTTGACCAGCTTTCCTTGACCCAGCATCCTTAGGAACTCCAGCATTCATCATGTACGCCTCCTGAGCCGTGACTCACGCTATTGTCTTCTTTTCCATCAAAATAATTCAATCTGTGTTGCGTCTGTTCCACAAAACAGTTCTTGAGCCACGGGATGTGCTTTATAATTATTGAAGTCCCATCTTTAGTTTGTTACAGCTGCTATGGTAGTTGTCTCGCTTATTTACAGTTGGCATTCTATATAAATTCAAAATTCTTTTATTTTCTTTTTCTTTACAAAAGTCTGTCATACTTCCCATCCCATTGGACCCCCATATGCTCCTTGCACCATCTCAGTGGTCTCAGAGGGTACCAATGAACTGCTTTTCATTATCGGAGGTTTTATCATGTACTAGAAGATTTTGAGATCTGAGATATTTGTTTGAGGGGAAAATGAGCATGAGTGTCAGAGTCAAGTACATATTGCTGAGGGGCAGCAGTCAGTTACCAGTCACCGACTGAACGAGTGAATCATTATATAGATGAATTAGATAATGCTTCTTTTATCTACAATTGTATATAATTTTGGATTTTACAAGATTTTTTTTTTTTTGCTACAAAGTCTCTAAGGGGAAAAAAAATCAACTTCGGAGGTGAGAGGACAGATGCAAACAGAAGCAAGTAACAATCAGGTCACTTTAAAACTGTGTAGACTCATCAAATCAGCTGAGGTTCGAGCAGCTTCACAGAGTTCCTGTGTGCTCCTCCTCTCTTCCTTCTTCCTGTTTGTAGATCTTATGATTCAAAACCACGAGATAACAGACTTGAAAACTGGGTTCCTTTTGTGGCTCTTGTTTTCCATCATATCTCCTTCTAATTTACTACTGTAGCTACAGGCAACCCATCATCCCATTTGCTGAAGTTACTAATTCGGGAAAGATGTTGCTCTAAGAAGCCATCATTTTAAAACGTCGGCAACAAATTGCTAGGTCATTGCTGGCAGTAAATCTCCAGAGGCAGTACCAACTTGCTGTCATACAATTATGATGATCAGTTTCCAAGGCTGAAAAAAAAAATCCAATTTTATGTGCCCTAGTAACAGTGTTCAAGTAAAAAATGACATGAGATAGATTGTAAACACAAGTAAATAGCAGCCGTAGACTAATGACCCTCAGCACCCACCCACTCCGAATCATGATAGTGAGCTCCCATAACTCTGTTCTTCACACCTGAGACTTCTTGCAGAAGTATAGCAGCAGTTACGATACGATCTCAGTTCCACCCCACTCCTCATTTGTGTTTTTCAGAAATGGTGAGATCATCATGGTTTTTTTTCTCTTTCTTTCTTTCTTTCTTTCTTTCTTTCTTTCCTTCTTCTTCTTCTTCTTCTTCTTCTTCTTCTTCTTCTTCTTCTTCTTCTTCTTCTTCTTCTTCTTCTTCTTCTTCTTCTTCTTCTTCTTCTTCTTCTTCTTCTTC
>NW_026067900.1:10522823-10596175 GCF_014885135.2 Alexandromys fortis | reverse complement strand
TATATATATGTCTGTATATGCATACTGAGGCCAATGGAACACCATGGATGTATTCTCAGGAATGCCACCAATCTCCTTTGAGACAAGGTTTCTCTCTGGCCTGGAGTTTACCACGTGGGCTAGACTGGCTGAATATCAAGCTCCAGGGATCCTCCTGTCTCCACACCCTTTGGCTTGGATGCCAAGTCTGTAGGCCACCATGATGACAATTTTTTGTGGGTTCTGGGGAATCAAAGTCAGGTCTTCAGAGATCTTTGGCCTTATAGAGCAAGACAACAAACACATGCGCAGATGTCAGATGGCAGCAAATGTTACAGGGTGGTAGAGATGAACATTTTATCTGAATGATCTGGAAACGCCTCTATGATAATGTGTGCTGTTTGAGCACACAATGGAAATAAGATCCACTTATAGGACAGAGCAAGTGAAAACTCCTGGCGGAGGGGCACAGTGGACGAGTTACGATGAGTCACAGTCAGGGAGCCTGAGCGAGTGTGCAGGCATGAGGAGGGTAGCAGTGGAGGACAAGGTGGAAAGGGAGAAGCTAGTTTAAGACAGGGAAGATCAGGAATTGCAAGCCCTTTGCAATGAGAAGGGTGAAGGGACCTTTGAAAGGTCAGTTGACGTGGTTTGATCTGGAAGTGAGTGGCATCATTTGCAAGTTCAATGGCACAATGTGAGTTGCGCTACCATTACTCTGTGGATTGCTTGACTTGCTTGTGCATCCTGAGTTAAGAGTTGTGTGGTATCCACTGCCATTGACTCTGCAGTTTTTGAAAAGGTCTCATTTGACAGAGTAGGTCCTAATAGCCTCAGGTTCCCAAACAGCTGTTTTCTTTTGGAGGCACTTCAGAATATTTCCATCTAGAGTAAGTCATTTCCCAGTCAGTGATTCGCATCAGCTAACTCTCCACCTGGAGACCCTTTGTTCTTTCTGTGTTCTGGGCATTAACTGTGTGAAAAGGCCCTTTCAATTTTTCCACTTATACTAGACACAAATTTACAGGATACCATTTTTTTTTAAAAACATGACTGGAGCGATATGTGTCTCTTTGTCAAGTCTGATTATTCTATTGATTCCACCATTGATAAGAGGCCCTCTGTGGATGGGTTTGTTGTTGGATGGTGATAGTCTTATATAACTCACCCTTTATGGACTCTTCTAATGTGCTCCATCTAATTTCTTCATATTTGTTTGCACAGAGACTTAGCAAATTAGATTTGCACAAATTAAGGAAATCCTTCAAGAGAACTCCTACTTGATGCACAAGGATAACAGATTACTTTGAGCACAGAGAAAACAGAGATGAGAAATTTATAAAAAACAGCCTGTTCTTCTTCCCTGGGAGACGAAAGTCCCTGAGAAGCAAATGTGTCTGGAGTGTTGAAGCCAGTCCCAGAAGAGCAGCTCATTTGATGGATGCTCTGGCCTAATGCCTTGCAGTTTCTACTTTGCACACAAATCATCTAGGGATCTTTTAAAGTGAAGATTCTAATTCCCATGTTAAGGATGACTTAACATGATCATTTGACATAAAGGAATGACATATGAGGAAGAACAGAAAGGAAGTCACTGTGGAAGTGCCTCCTGTGTGCCCACGTTAGCTCTTCATGCATCATGTATGCTAAAGGCTTTCTGAGGTATACATTGAAAATACATTTGGATGATGGATTTGAGTACATTGAAATAAGGCTGATGTGGTAATAGTATATGGTGTCATTTCTGAAGAGATAGGGACATTAGGAATAGAATGTGGGACTATCCACTGTGAAAAGACACAGTTAAGGATTAGAATGATAACACATTCTAATCAGGTGGTTTGATATATCAAATGGCTTTTCCAAGATTATATAGTCTAACACCTGCATTTCAGAAGTGTATGTCCTGATACTCCCCTCATCCTGCTATCATGCTTTTGGAGGCAGGAGGCATGGGGCCACCTTCAACTTGATTGCTGTGTACCATGATTAGAGTTTTAAACTGACCAATAGTGACAGAATTTGGAAGCTATGATAAAAGTCAGATGATGGGGAACATGAACACTATCAAAGATAATCTCTGCCTGTTTCTTCTTTCCCTCTGGTTTGCACTTATGGCTATGAAATAGGACAATTATGCCAAACTATGATATAGAAGCAAAATTAAAAACAAAGAAGAGACAATGCTGAATTAAAAAAAAGCAATCTGTGAAAACCAAATTAGCAATGAATTAGCAATGAAGAATTGGACGACTCAGATACTTTAGGTTGACAAAGTCTGAGATTCAGTTTCTTTCTTTCTTTCTTTCTTTCTTTCTTTCTTTCTTTCTTTCTTTCTTTCCTTCCTTCCTTCCTTCCTTCCTTCCTTCCTTCCTTCCTTCCTTCCTTCCTTCCTTCCTTCCTTCCTTCCTTCCCTCCCTCCCTCCCTCTCTCTCTCTCTCTCTTTCTTTCTTTCTTTCTTTCTTTCTTTCTTTCTTTCTTTCTTTCTTTCTTTCTCCAAGACAAGGTTTCTCTGTAGCTTTGGAGTCTGTCCTGGAACTAGCTCTTGTAGACCAGGCTGGCCTTGAACTCACAGAGATCCACATGCCTCTGCCTCCCAAACACTGGGATTAAAGGCATGCACCACTGCCACCCAGGCTGAGATTCAGTTTTTAATAATAATGAAATGTGGAAAAAATTACAGCACAGAGGAAAATGAAATAAGGTTCAGTAATCATCTAGATATCAGAAAGCCAGCATATCCAGGAAATACACAGAAAGTAAGGAATAGAAACCCTGACAGAGAAGCAACATGAGGCCTTGGTAATGGACTTTGATACCAAATGTATTGTACTTAAGATATCACACCTGGCAAATTTCCTTCCTTTTTTTTCTATTTTCTATTATTTTAACATTTGTGTGTGTATGTATATATATACCTATGTATCTATATCTATATCTGTCTATAAAATATTTGTGTGTCTGTGTGTGTGTGGTGTGAGTGTGTGAGTGTGTGTGTGTGTGTGTGTGTGTGCGCGCGCACATACACACTACAGAGAACAGAGGACAGCTAATGGGAGTCAGGTGTTAACTTCTACCATTGGGTCTTGGAATTGAGTTCAGATTGTTTGGCTAAATAGCAACCTCCTTGACTCTCTAAACCATCTCACTGGCCCCAGAACAGTCTCTTTTCTGATCTCGTCCTTGAAGGTGGCCACAAGTCAGATGGACTCTATACCAATATAACTCAAAACATATAGCAGTATATGAAAAGAGACATCCATGTTTCTCTGGCTTAGAGATTCTCTACCATATAAAATTCTACTAAGTATTGGTCTCTTCTCTAAATGCTGACACCTGGCTTAAACTCCTAAAGTTTCATGCTGGTTTGGGCACTTGTGAGGTTGTTTTGATTTCCGATATTGATTTCATGAAGAAAGTGTAGGAATAGGAGAAGGAAGAAGGAGAAACTAGTAGGGCTTCTCTTGGAAAACAAGGACATGTATACAACACAGGGTCATGACCCCAACACCAGGCAGTAGAGTTTGAGACTTCCTGAGTGGTATTTTTATGCTGTTCACTTGAGGAATACTGTTCCCATGCTTGTTAAATAACTGGGTACTACTGGCTCTTTTTTTTTTTTTTTTTTTTTTGTATCTGGAGATAAATCAGTTTCTTAAGTCAGAGCTATTTCTCAGCCTGGAGAAGGAAAACACTTTCTCAACCTGTATTTCCCCACTTGATGTATACATGGAAAACAAACTAGGGAAATAGCAACTGAAAAAAGTATTAGAGTGTGACATTTATTCAAGACTCAAAATACATCAAGCGCCTTATGGAGTAGAGAGATAGATGTAGTCTCTTAAGGCTTAACTTTATAGAGTAGAGAGATAGATGTAGTCTCTTAAGGCTTAACTTATGAGCACCAGCTTTGACTAGGTCGGTCTCATTTACTGTTTTCTAGGAGGAATGAGGTTGAGAAGAATACTTGTAATCGTAGAGAAAAGCTCAAGCAAAGACTGGCACAATTTCTTTTTATTGAATTTTTACTTGGCATGGTTTCAAAACGTATCAATCATTTTGAGTTATTTGACAATGTGACAAGATGTTACACTCTATGGTCATTTAGAAATAGCCCCAGGTGAAAGAAACCCTTTCTTCATATTGTCATGGAGTACCATTTCATGAGTTCCCGGTGACTGATGTTAGTTAAGGCTATTCTGATACAGACTACATCAGATGGAATCTAGTGTACAAAAAGAGGACAGTCCTAGGGAGCTAAGGGACCGGAAGCCTAGCTGGGCACATGAATGCTTTGGCATACACTCCCAAGGCTCTTCTCTCTGGGGTTCAGCCTCAGAAAGTGTCTTCATTTCAGTAAATCTGCATTTTAAGTTAAATTAGGGAATGGTATAGTTCCTGCGTCAACACAAAATTATTGCAGATAACACAGTTCTCTCTATCACGTTCTATTTCTAGACCTAGTTCAGCCATGTATAATATTAGTGTGGCTTAGACACAACATGGGTGGACATTCCAAGGTCCTCTATATCTTTACTGCCCATTGTAGAATGGGAACTCAAAAAATATTTTTCAAACAAAAGGTAGAGGAACACGTTTGGTGTGGTTTTGCAATTTTAAATCATGATAGGAGATCTTTATGACTTAGTTGCTATCATAATCAGTGAACTAATTGATTATAATTTGTTAACAATTGTATTGATTATTCAGTTTGGTTATACTGTTAAAACAATATAATTTCTAGGCCGTCTTATCCATTATTTTAAATCACTTCAAATTTCAAAAGAAAAAATTTGTGAGAGCATTTGGGTAGCAACAATAATTATACTTACTCATTTTTAATAGTGTTTCTCTCCCCCTTTATTTTAAAAACATGTCTCCTTCATGTAGACTAAGCCTGGAGTAATTCGCCCAGTACCTGTAAAATCTAAACTGTTACTGAGAAAGGAGGAAGAAGTCTATGAACCCAATCCCTTCAGTAAATACCTTGAAGACAACAGTGACCTATTTTCTGAGCAGGTGAGTATACACATAAGACGGCATTTCCTATTACATATAATAAATGCCTGTATAAACTAACAATAGCATATGTGCAAGAAAATATGTTGAATAGGTTCTATCACTGGTAATGGAAAAGATCATTTTGTATAGAAATTCTCTATAATTCAGTTATTCATTATTATTTTGAAACATCTCAAAGCTTTTCCTAAAAGAAAACACTGTCTACCCCATGAAAGTACTATGTGGGAACCTACAGCATTCATCTCAAGACCGTATGAGCATGTTGTGAATAGCCACATGCTACTGAGTTCTTCTTTTGGAGGCAGCTTATTTTTGAGATTATATGATAGTTTAGATTTGTTAGAGTTGACGAAAATACCATTGTCCAGATTCTTATTAACAGTAAATTTGAGGGGTGATGCAATTCTTCTAGCTCGAGGGTGCTAATTTACTTTATAGGGCAAAAATCATGTCTCTGCTGTCCGTAGAGAGCGCATGCTCTATGTGCATCTTATGTCCTGAATGCTGGGAAAGGGAGAAAAAAAAACTGCCAGTGGCAACTTTCTACAATCAAAGGGAAATATGACAATGTGTATATACACATACTATAAAACATCAGGGCCTAGAGAGATGGTTCAGGAGTTAAGAGTCCTCATTGCTGATGCCGAGGGCCCTGGATCAGTTTCCAGCACCCACATGGTGGCCCACAACTGTTTGCAAGTGTATTTGTCGGCATCTGATGCTTCCTTACGGCTTCCTTCAGTACTGCATGCACATGGTGTACCAATAGTAGCAAGTCAAACTCTTCTGTACTTAAAAACAAAATTAAGTTAAATCTTTAAAATCTATATAAACTTTATTTTCTCACCAAAGACAAATTGTACATCTCTATTTGTCTTATTCAATGCAGCAAATGGGCACGGGCTCTACATTTTTTTTAGTCTTAAATGTTAAGTAGATAAGCAACATAAAATGAAAAATGCTGGATACAACAGTACATGTAAATTAATCTCATTTCATAATCTATAATGAGTAAATTAATAAAAGAACATAGGTATAATATCCTCTTTAAACATTGAATTTAAAAGTGATAGCTAGCAATATTTTTAAAAATTTAATTTGATTAATTTATTTTACATACCAACCACAGTTTCCCGCCTTCCTGTCCTCTCATTCCCTCCCCCCACCTCTTCTCCACCCCTCCCCATCCACTTCCCCTCTGTCTTGCTTCAGATTGGGTAAGGTCACCAATGGGAGTCAACAAAGTATGGTATATTAAGTGAAGGCAGGAATAAGATACACCCCCTTATATCAAGACTGGGCAAGGCATCTCACCATAGGAAATAAAGGTTCCAAAGACCCAGCTCATGCATTAGGAACAGGTTCCGGTCCCACTGCTAGGGACACTACAAAAGACAAACCTACAGAACTGCCACCCACAAGCTAGCAATATTTTTAAAATGTAAATTATTTTGTATTTGTAAAATGTAAGTAATGTTTCGTGGGCTATGTGTAAGCTCCTTGACCCTGGAAAGATGTTTTCCCTCCAGCTTCCATTTCTTAGTTGTGAGGATCAAGCTTTTTAATGGATCCAAGATTTAGTTTACTTTAAATGATTGATTTTCCTTGAATGGATTTTAAATCTTTATATAACTGAGTCCTCATAGTTTCTCATGGTGGCAGTTTATTTCTGGTCACTTTGTGGAACTGTTCTGGTCTTATGAGTTTGAATCTTTAAGGAGGTTTAGAGACAGACAGCCTATGTCCATTTTGCGGAGAAAGTTTATTGGTATGGAATTTATCATGGTTAGTTCTATACATTACAGAATTAGAAATTCCTGTTAGCAAACCAAATTCAATGTCAATAAAACATGTATAAAATACATACTGTTTGTACAACACTAATTTTTTTTAAAGATTAATGTGACATTTAGGGTTAGGAATTCATTGTATAAAGGTTTTTAGAATATAATGTAGTATTTATGTAGGAACGAACTACAGATGTTAAAATAAATTTCACATATTATTATCCATGCAATTATATTCCTCAGAATTTGATTAACTGCTATAAAATAAAGATTTTTACTTTTTATCTAATCTTGAAGCTTAATTTTCCCCAAGAAAGCTCCTTTGTAGCATATCAGGTTAATTTGTCTGTAATTATCCCCTCATTGTCTTGTGGAATGATGAATTCCATGCACAGTGCAGGAGATTCTTGTCATTAAAAAGAATTGATGTTTTTCCTTTTTCATCACTCTTTTGTGATTATGCAAGTCTAAAGCTTAATTTTTGTTATAACTTACACCTGTGCATTTCCAGATAATTGTATGAAAATATCTGGATTTTTTTTCAAATATTTGTGGACTGCAGGCATAATCATGTTTACACTTTCTTTCATTAATTAATTCTCTCATATATCCTTGTTTGAGGGTAGGATATCTTACTTAACAGGATACTACAGGATGTTAAGAACTAAAAGAAATCTAGCATTCTATTTACGTGTGAATTCCAAAGCTCTCTTGGCCTCATTTGTGGGCTGTGTGGAACCCCGAAGCCACTGCACAGCCAGGAAAGGCACATTTGCTCAATTGCTTTCTAGATGTTGAGCACGATGTATAAATCCTTTGTGTCCAGAATCTCCAATGAAACAGATTGCAAAGTTAGCTCACAGATGTGCGTAGTTAAGTCCACTTAAAAAATTGGTATCAAGGGCTCATGGTGCTGGCATTGCTCTTTCACCAGAACTTCATCCGAAGACGTTCATGTTCAGCTCTGCTCACTTCTGTTCTCTCTCAATCTGCCATAGAACAAATCGAATGTTTCCAAACTTGGTTAATCTCATTCGCCCATGTAATAGAAAATTCCTTAGGCAGAGAGCCAGCCAAATTGAAGCAGCTCACATTCACTAATCTCTTTCGTACCAGGGGCAGTTCCACATGACAGGACATGTTGGATGGGATGGTTAAGTTCATAAATTTTCCTTAGCAGGTTCACTGCCATAAAATATGATTTCAAAACGCTGTTACAAAGTGTCAGATGCTAAAGATGATGGGCCTAAGCAGAGATGTATTTATCGTAGCTCAAATGATACAGCTGGGCAGCCTATTGAACAGATTAGGAGCTGAAAAATTGTCTGGAAATAGCTTCTCACGACTAAAAGCAAAGTTTGAGACTATAGCAAAATCTAATAATTGAGACTTTTTAATTTAATGGTTTTTACATCAAAATGTCCTAGGGCAGACAGTATCATTCTGCATTAAATGGATAAAACAAAACAAAACAAAACATGACAATCAAAACTCTTTTGAATGAAGCTTATGCTTTTCTGAAATGAACTCCAAATTTATTAGTGTATCAACTTAGGGTCACAGCATGAGGAAGGTTGAGAACTACTGCTCTAGAGAATTCTCTTCCGTAGCATCCACAGAAACATAAAAAGATCACTGCGAGGAAAGCTCCTCTTTGTATTCATCTCATTCCTTTTCTGCCCCTGATATTTTTAAACATTCAACTTGTCTCCCTTCCCTCCCAATTTCCCTCTGTTTGATATTCCAATTTGATGATGATGTGAGCAACTTTCAGGTTTTCTATTTAATTATCCATCAAGTTATATATTAACTGTGACCTCCACCTGCCCTTCCTGGCTCCACCCAGGTGAAATAACAGGCAAATATCTTTGTGAACAATGCCTCCTTTTATACAGAAGACAGAAATTACCACTTTTTCAAAAGTCATTTTCAATCAAGGTGGTTCAGTCTCTTCTGTCATAAATAATAGTTAAAGTATGATGAAATATTAGCTCATATTTTCAGGTAAGATGTTTTCATGAACTGTTTTAGGTATAGAAATGACTAAACAACTTAGACCGTTCAAGAAGTGAAAAACAGAATCTTTATGTAGTGTTACCTTCATTTCGAAAGGTTAATCCATAAGGTTTGGCTTTTCTCAAATAGTGCTATCTTTGCTGAGTGTTTCTCCCTCCATCCCCTCCCTCTATTCCTCTCTTCTTTACACTCTTCACTATATATATAATTTATTATGTAATAGATAACATAAGAAACCAATTTTCTGACTTGTATTTATTAAAACATGTCCCTTTGAGATAATAATATTTCTCCTCCAGGATATAATCAGATATGCTTACTTCATATTTAAGTTTTCATTACTCTTTTTGGGGGGTCAAATTTCTCTTGACCTTGTCTTCACATCAAAACTGTAAAATCATAACCAAAGCATTGTAATTTTTGTTTCCAGCATTAATGTTGCTAAGAGAGACTTCTTTTTTTTTTTAATCCCATTTTATCTGATATAGGTAGGGGTAAGAATCTTTAAGCGATTTTGTTTTTTGTTTTAAAGTAAATTTAAGAAGTCTGACCTGCTTACTTCTGTTGCAACAGTAGAAGGCCTTACTAAGGAGTAATTGGTGGGGCTGTAGCGCCCGATAAACCCTCATTCACCAGGGGAAGACTATCTTTGTGAAAACTTTACATAGATGTGTCCTGAAACTTGCGTTACCCATCTTTACTCAAGGGTTTGGCCATTGTCATATTTAGAATCTCTCATCGAAAGTGCAATCCAGTTTGAAAATAAGAGCCTTGTTAAAACAGATTTTCTAAATTCCATTTTGAGTTTGTTCCTAAAAGAATTAAGCAATAAAACTTCAGAACAGAAGACAGCTGTAAGAAATAGATACTATTCACAGGTTAGAGCGTTAGAGAATTTGTCTGGTCTTGTGGGAGGATGCATTCTTCCCTGTCTCTTCACAGGAATCTCTAGGTCACCTTGAACTGAGAGTCAAGGCAGCCTGTGTCTAGCAGTGCAGAAATTGTGATGACGTGCCTTTGGTACAGTTACGTCTCCTGGCTTAAGACAGGATACTGCCTATGCTTATCTCTATCTTTGTGTGCACAGTTCCTGACTCCAGCTTCCCTGGGAAGTTTGTCAGATGACCATTAAGAGTGTGGGTAGTGCCAGAGGATCAGGGAGCTTGCTGTGAAGTTGTGTCTCCTAGTGATGTCAGAAGCTACGCTCACCATGTCTTACCAGCATGACTTGAGTTCAAGCTGCAAAACACATTTTTAAAAAGCCGAGTGTATTAGCAGGGACTTGCAATCCCATCCGGGACCGTGGGGACAGACGTGCTTCCTGGGACTCCCTGGTTGGCTTGGTAGAAGGTGGAAGTGAAGATCTCGGGACATTTTTTATTTTTGCCTCACTCTCATTCATTGCTGTGGGTCTGTTTGTTTACATCCTTCTTAATTAATATTGGTAGGGCACATATGTCTTAGAATTTACCCATTTCATCTAGCTTTTCTAGATTTTTATAATATAAGTGTTCAAAATACTCCCTGTTGATTCTCTGTATCACATTGCAATTCATATTACTCTTATTTTATTTCTAATCATGTCAGATCACTTTTGGTTGTGGTTAATTTTTGCTAGTAGTTTGTGAATACTGTTAATTTTTCCAAAGAATCAAGTATTTGACTGAATCTATATTTTAATTTATTATTTTGATTTAATATAAGTATATTACTTACCCCCCCATTTTCTTTCCCTCCCCTTCCATTTCCACCTCACCCAAATTCACAGCCGCTTTAGCCATTGTTTTTTTTTCACATACATCTAAGTGAATAAACACATAAATGCACCATGAGTTGTTCAATGTTGCCTGTTTCTAGAACTAACCAATTGATATTGAATAAATAATCAGAGGACTCAACCTTGGAGGAAGACCAATTCTCCTATTGTAAAATTGCAAAGGTGCAATATTGGTACTTCTTTCTTTGCAGTAACCAAAAGTTGTCTTTATTGTTCTTTAAACTCTATTTCATTCATTTCTGCTCTGATCAAGAATGCTTTTTATCATTCTTAATGTATTTATGTAGTTTCTGTAATTTATCTTGACATTGATTTTTAACTTTATTGAATTATGGTCTCATAAAATATATGAATTTTTTTCCAACTCATTTGTGTTTGGTAAGATTTGATTTGTGGTGTAGAATCGCACTTTGATACTCTGATCTATCATGTTTCTCCAACAGAATTTTCATATTCAATGTTCTAGATATTTGAAATCCAAATACTTTGTATCTCAAATATTACCTCTGCCATGGTCCTCAAAATGTACTTTGAAACAAACAAACAAATGACTATTTTTTGCGTGCAAGTATGTCCTATTATTACCACCTAAGCATCAAGTTGAAGTTCATCTTTAGCTTTCTTTAGTAATAGGAAGGACAAACGTGAACAAAAGTGTTCAAGCACATGAGCCGCCATCTTCCTAACCCTCCCTACCATGTACTGCTGGAACCATTGTTCTGCTATCACTTTCTGTGAATTTGACTTTTTTGTATTTTATGTGTAAGATATGCAGTATTCATCCTCTTGTGACTTATTTTCTTGTGAATGAAATAATGTTTTTTTCTGCATCCATGTTGTTGAGAATGGCAGGATTTACTTTGTTACGAATGCTTACTATTTTATTGCCTCAGTTCACATATTCTTTATCTATTCTTCATTGACAGCTCCTAAGCTGCTACCATATCTTGGTTGTTATGAAGAAAGTTTCCGTAAGTCAGTGAAATGACTGTGGCCCAAGGGTTCTGGATGCTTTGGAGGGATACAGTTTTAAAATGTCTGTTTAAAATTCATTGTAATTGTGGAAGAAGGAGATTGACTTCTTGTTGAGAAATCACTGAGTGTATCTCCTTTCCATTTTGAGGGATCACAACATCTTTCTAAATAAGGTACCTTCTCATTTTCTCAATCTAAAAAAATCCTCTAAATATGTGAATAGTATAAGATGTGAAATAAGCCATAGAAATAGAAAAGCAAGAGACTCAGTATATAACCCTCTTTTGCTAATGCGACAAGGAACTGTCTATTTTCTCCTGTTGTTGAGTGTCTGCATCAACAATCTTCATACTGATCCATTTGCTTTGTGAAACTGTCAGACCCCACACACTTTAAATACTGTGACCAAAAGTCTATCTTGAAAGTTAGGTTGCACATCTATATATGTACATATAATTAGAAATAGCTAAACATATGCTAAATTTTTCTTGATTCACAAGTTCATATATTTTTTGGTTCCCGTCAGTTTTCAAAATAGATGTGTTAGTTTAAATATGTCTGCTTTTAAAATGCACACGCCTTCATCAAAACCGAGGTCTGTGAACCAGAAGTTATGCGTCACATTTATAGTTAGGAAGCCTTATTTGCTGGACTGATCTTCATAATGTGTGGCCAGCCGGAATCTCTTAGTATTGTGTATATAGTATTGTGAGTTTCCTGATGGTATCTGTAAAGTAGCGAATTCATTCTGGATAAAGGATTCATTCTTCCAGAAGATTCTATAACTATCCTCGACTTGAACTGGCCGCTGCCTTAAATTAGAAGAGAAGACAGATTTTATGATTTTGATTTTGAACAGTTGCTAATATAATTTACTGCTCCAACAAAAAGCTGGCAGATGCCTAGAGCATGGAGTTTGGGCTCCAGGACTCCACCACTGCCCTGGGTCACACACTTGGCCTGCGTTCTGTAGATAATGTTCAACATGAGGGGTCAGCATCATTGCAGAGACAGGGATTTTCATGATCACTTCCAACCTACAGGGAAGGGAGTGACTTTTAAAATGCTAGGAACAGAACAAACGCGTCTGAGATCTGCAGTCCTTAATGAGAAGTACTCAAAGTGCCTTAAAATGCCCCTTTATTGCTATGGAAGTGGCTTTTGAAGTTAAGAGTTTAATGGTTGAGGAGAAGGTAACCTTTTCCTAGAGTAGCCAGTGCCCCAGACAAGACTGTGACATTAATTTTCTGATGTCTCTGTCAATTAGGCTGAGCCAAATCAATTTGCTTACCACATATTTGTCTGCTAATTTTTCTTCAATGAACAGCATGTTATTGCTCCGTACTCCATGTCTTCTTGAAGTTTTGCCGTGTACCGTATATCAAAACCGATGAAAATAATTTGCTCCTTTTCAATAATCAAACTTAAATAAGGCTTAAAGTTTGGTGAATTTTTAAAAAGTAATTTTGTACTGAAGAGAGCAATTATGAGGAGAGCAAGAAGTGGTTTGAAACATTTTTACCAGAAATAGCTACACTGCCTATTTTACTAATAAGAACACATATGAATTTTGTCCTTTAGAAAGTAGAGCTTGAAGATTCATATGCTGAACAGTGAGGTGGAGGGGAATGACAATCCCTTCAGATCAGTTAGAAAACTGATTTCCACAGCAACCAACTGAGTATAAGATAATCCATTAGGGTAAGACAGGATGTGGATGAAACCTGAGAGGTTATTAATGTGCTCTGATAATAAACTGAAAAAGGAGTCTGAAACCATGGCCTAGGGTCAAAATCTGGTCCACCAGCATCTTTATACACAAGTTTATTGGAAGATGACTGTTCCCATTTACCTGCGTTATGTCAGGGCTGCTTTCGTGTGATTGTCGCAACGTCAAGTCTTGGAATACCTAAGTCTGCAGAGCCTACAACATCCATGCACTGATCCCTTACAGTGTGCAGCTGCCACTTAAAGTAGGGAGGTTTGTGCTTTGTTCATGCTCCTGTATAGACTAAGTGCTAAACGCTTAGAACTCAAAAGGGTATTCAAAGTGAAGCCTCATGGGATACCAGGGCTGTCTGGGTGGGCACAGTATATTTTTTCTTAATCCTGTTGCATCCGATTATATTTCATAAGAGTTACTTCTGTATTTGTCATTTTAGTATTTTAACTAAAATAATTCTGACAACATATATTTCCTTTTTTATGGTCAAGCAAAACTTTGCAATAATCTAGGTGAAATTAATTACTACTGATACAAGCATAAATAACAAGAAATACTATGTGCATTATAAGCTTATCAACCATAAATAGAAATTTAAAATATTGAATTTGACAAGTAGACCAGTCTTTTAACTATATCAGTCATTTGAAATATAGACATTTATCTACATCCTCTGCGAGTACTCCTAGCCCTAAGTGTATAATTTTGTCTTGCATTGTAACCAATAATACAGCTTCACAGTAAGATATTTACAGAGTCGGAAACTCAGGTCATGAAGGGCCTATGAAGTTGTCGGTATTGTGTGAAGATAGCATACTCAAGATGTATAACATTTAAAGGAATTATTGAGGTAAATAAAATATTCTTTATAGGAAAAACATAAAAATGTGGACAACCTAATTTAGTAAGGGATAAGTCTATTCTTTTTGCCATAATAAATATAATATAGAAATGTGAAATGATTAATGGAAATCTCTTATAATCAATCATTAAGAAAACACATAGGAATAAACCTTAGAGATTTGTGGGAAAATGAGTAATGAGGAATTTAACTATACTGAGTTTTATTATGTGTCTACATGAGAATATACACCTTAAAACATTTTCATATTATCACATAAATTCTCTAAATCTGAAGCACACCAAAAGTGACATTCTTGAGCCTTAAGGGAAAACTAGCAAAAAGCACAGGCTAAAGTAAACAGCCTTATTAATAAAGGCACTGTTTATAGAAAAACATGGATCATGTTGAGTATATATTTTTTATTCTTTTTTATTAGATTTTTAAAAAATACCAATCCAAGTTCCCATTCCCTCCATCTTCCCATTCCCTTCGCACACCCTCCCACCCACCCCCATCCAGTCCTCAGAGAGTGTAAGGCACATTGCTTTGTGGAAAGTCCAAGGAAGATTGCAGTAAGTAGGTGCAGTTATATTAAGAACCACAGATAAGAATGATGATATAGAAGAATCAGACCAAAGAGATGGTGTAATGGGTATGGTACTGATGCCCAAGCATGAGGTCTTGAGTTCAGATCCCCAGATGTAAGGTAGCTATGACAGCATGGCCTGTAACCCCAAAACTGGGGCAAAGGAGCAGAGGGGAGACAGGTGACTCTTGTGGACTTGCTGCTCATCCAGTCTAGCCAATAGGATGATAATGATAAAAGATAAGATGGAAATCCAATTGAGGAAGACATCATAAAGTCTACCTCTGACCTCTGTATGCACTTGCACACACACCTTCAGAATGGGCCATATTTCCTTAAGTAAGTCAATATTTTTTCCTAATGCTAAAGGATAAAACTCAAAAGGAAAATATAACCAGAGTATCTAAATGCTAAATTTAATATCCATATATGAAATTTTGATCACATGAAAATGTATTACTGACAGAACTTTTTAAATTATTTTTCGGCTTATGACAGAACAAATGGAAAACACAAACACTGATGTTCTGACTTGCATCTAATAAGTAGATTTTGAATTCTGTAATCTCACAAACAATGCCAAGCAAGACAAAAAGCTATTCTTTAATATTGTAAATCTTTATGATAGGACAAATAGAACCTTCTACTAATTTGAAATCGAAATGAGACATGCAAATTTGTCAGACCACAAAAGTTTACGCATTAAGAAACTAAGAATCCCCACTGAGTTCCCTGACATCTGTGTGTGTATATACACACACATAACACACATACATATATATGTATATATATGAAATATTTGCTTTGCAATGAATTTTTAACTAAGGAGGAAATTCAAAATAAAATGTCTATTTTTATTCTTTATACCCACTTTTATTGATTTCTAAATAACAAATAAAAGTCATATATTTTAGATATAAAATTTGATGTTTTGATATTTGTATAGATTTTAAATTAGTCTCAATCATAGTAGCATATCTATTACTCCACATATAACCCTTAATACTTGTTGTTATTGCTATTTTGGGAAGAATGCTTTGGATTCATCTCTCAGCATTTTTAAATATAATACAGGGTTGCCAGTTATAGAGTTGTTGTATAATTTAGACCTCCCTACCTCATTTAATTTGCTTAAGTGAGGCTATATGCCTTCTGGCCAGCATCTTACATGTATCTAACTGCTGATTCCAGTCAGCTTACATTGTAGCAGCATACCAGAACTTCTTGTTCCTCTCCAACTGTAGCTTAGTGCCCACCAATCAACATTTCTCATTACACATCCTGCCTTCTCCCCATCCTTTGTTAACTAACATTCTACTCTTTGTTTCTATGAAGTCAACTCTTCCAGAGTGCACAATATATTATTGATATAACTCAGTTCCTGTTAGTATTTGGCTTTTTCACTGAACAAAACAACAACAAAAATCTCTTGTCTGAAGTTTCTGTCCTGCCCAGTCCTGCAGCTATTAAGTCCGAAAGAAATCACACAGAGGTCTACATTAATTATAAAATAATTGGCCTATTTGCCCAGGCTTTTTTTTTTAACTCTTATAACTTATATTAGCCCATAATTCTTGTCTGTGTTAGCCATGTGGTTTGGTGCTTTTTTCAGAGAGGCAGTCACATCTTGCTTGCTCTGTGTATGAATGACAACTGCAGACCTACTCTTCCCAGAATTCTCCTGTTCTCATTGCTCCACCTTTACTTCCTGCCTGGTTGCCCTGCCTATACTTCCTGCCTGGCTACTGGTCAATCAGTGTTGATTTAAAATATAAGTGACAGGGTACAGACCATTGTCCCACAGCAAAAATTTGTGTCACAAATGACAGGACTCCATTCTTGAAGAATAGATAGTGTTTCACGCTGTGTACATATTATGTTTTCTTCATCTATGTATTTCATCTATGTATCAGTTGATGGTTATATATCCAAAAAGTCATTGCATAAGCTTAAATACTTTTCATTATATTTTTTCAGGATATTTATTTGAATTAATTTTTTAGATGATATAAGGGTCCAATTTCATTCTTCTACATGTGGTCATCCTGTTTATACTTTGACATCTTTATCAAAGGATTTGATGGATTTGACTTTGGGCTCTCTACTCAGTTTCATTGACCTGTGCATCTCCTTTACACTGGTATCACAGTATTTGATTATTAAAGCTTTGTGATTTATTGTGAAACTAGACAATATGTTCTTTGGCGTCCTAAAAGTGATGTTAGAGACTGTATCTGGGTTCATAAAATAGAGAAATGTCTTTTACATTGTCTTTTAAAATTTTTCTATGTTTTGATGTTTTAAATAATTATTGATTACTTTATAATAATAGCAAGGCATGTTCTTAAACAATAAAATAGAATACTATTAAAAAACAGTTTAATGTCTATCTAAGAAAACATACTGAAATCTTGGTACTTAAAACTGTTATTTATTAAACTACCCTAGAGGTTGTTAAAATAGTCTTTGAGAAAAAATGTATAATTGTCAACATGCTTAATGAAGAAAAGGAAGAGAATAAAAGATAATTGATTATTCACTGTGGAAAATCTAACAATACCAAAGCAAAAACCACAGAGACGTTTAAAGAAAACATTGTTTAGAAAAACGATCATTATCTGCTGCATATATAAAGCAAGAGAATGGAGTTAAAATTGAGACTAGATAGCTAAAAAGGAGAAAACTGTATGAATAACAAACATACGATTTACTTTTTGAAAGTTATATGAAATAGCAAGCTGTTTTTAGGAGAGTATTAAAATGGGAGAAAATATAAAATACAAAATTAAAAGTGAACGTGGAAATAGTTAGCAGAACAGAGGCCACTAGAAGTTCAATACTCTTCACCTTTTTCAGTGGCGAATCCAAAGGAGATAATTTGTGACAGATATGTAAAATTTCAGAGCTATATTTCCTAGAGTAGTCCACCAAACCAGTTACCAAAAGAGAAACAAGGAAAGTGGTGTAAGTTGCTCTCAAGAGCACAGATGACAGTGCTGTAGACAGTTGTGGGTGATTTTCGTCTAAGAATGTCCACTTAAGTATTCCATGTAGCCAGCAAAGCCTTGTCATCATCACCCAACAGGGAGTTCACAGAAAGGAAAAAGTCCACATTGACAGCTATGAGCAGCCATGTAAACATCTCACTTTCATCCACACAGAATCCAGTAGTCCCTTAAGCTCCAACCCAGCAGGGAGGATTCATTCTAGATATGCAAGGAGGGAACAGAGTTTCTCTCTGTAGACTTTTAAGGGTCACTTTCATCAAACAGAACCTCTCAGGTGACTCAAAAGAGGATGGAGAATTGAACACCATCTCTAAATTTTCTCCCCATCAATATTTTTTTTTCTTAAAATTTACTCTGTGGATGTGTTTTTATAACAGTGCTCACAAATTCAGGAAAACGATTAGGACACAGGACAGCAGAATGTTAGAGGCTTAACAGCATCTTGATGTGGCGAAACTGATATGACGAGGTGGAAACTAACTCCTGAGCTGGCTCCTTAGATATCCAAGCCTTCTTCCATCCCTGCCTTAGAGCTCTCAACAGGCTAAAGATTTAGATGTGCTGATGATAACCTCCCAGAGGAGATAAAAGAACCGCTGATAAAATAAGAAATAATAAAACCAGTTATTTTAGTATCTACCCCTAAGCCCCTGTTTCTCAGTGGCTGGCATTCTCCCTTCCTTTTAGCTTAGAGAAAATTGGGTTTCAGACGGAAGAGACACCTGGCACAACACAAGGCATTTGGGCTTTCCAGGAAATGGCACAGCCCGAAGCCTTGTGCCTCATGTTGATACCCTTTCCTTTTTTCTCCTACTGCATCTCAGAATACTATAGTCCAGCCTGTTTTATCGGCCGGTAATTGTTCTTTTGACCTTCAGCCTGGTGGTTTGGAAAGTTTCCAGTGAGTGATCTGACCAGCCCAAAGAAGAAAACCCAGAAATTATTGAGATTTCCATATTCTTAAGAATATCATATTTTGGACAGTGAACTCAGATGTTAGTGTGTAAACTCAGTATCTCTAAGAAGATCTGTGCCAGACTCAAATGACATTAGCAACCATTAAATATTCATATACGTGGAGAAAACCTTCAATGCAAAACACAGCACAGCAAAATTAGCTTAAAGCACTTAACCATAAATTAAACAAAATGAACACTAATATTTCCAGAAGCAAATGAAACAAAGAGCTTTGAAAAATTAGAACAAAGAACTGTTTAGAGAATGGAGCAAAGTCTTGTCAATTAAGTGGAGAATAAATCACATGATATAGTGTCACAGTCAAAGAGTCCTGGTTTGATTTGGTAACACAAGTCTCAGAGCTTGAAGAAGTGTTTCAGGTGTTAAAATTTCTCATCTGTCAATCATCTTTTCATCTCCATCTACCTCCCGGATTGCCAAGGACCCAAGTTAGCTTGGCCAATACTCGGCCTTCTCTGGTGTGTCCATAGTGATCAAACTATACTTTTTCTTTATGCTTGACTATTTAGACAAGATGTAGACAACACCTGATCTCATAGAAGTGTGAAGATAGCCCATTCCTTAGGCTAGAGATTGGCCAGATGGAGAAAACATGCAGGCAAGTGTTTTCTATCAAACTACAAAAAGCTTGACCCTATTTGATTTCCGGACCTGGTGGCCACATGACTTCTCACAGATCTCGACAACTCCTGACATTCAGAGAACTGGTACTTTACCTTCCAGGAAATCTAATAGTCTGTAGACAATAGACAACTCAGCCACCCTTTTCCAGGCTTTCTCAATTATCAAAAACGGCATTACCTGTTCTTTTACAACTAGGTTTGCCATTGCTACTCAGTTTTCCATTAATTGCTTTTGACACTAAATAATGCAATTGGTTGTTAATAAAGTAATAACTATGTGACTGAGAAATCAGATAAAATTAAAATATATTTCAATTAAATTACAGAACACTAATATGTGTTTCATATAAGTTGCTTACTAGCATGAGTAGTTTGAGAAGTATTGACCAAACACACCAAACAACAAAATGAATGGAAATGTGTACTAACTGGGAAAAAGGAGCTAAATTCATTACTCTTGGGTGAGTCAACATTTTAGGTAGTATTCCTGGATATTCTCAATGAATCAACTGAATAGTCACAGAAATTAAATTAATAGTAATGTTCCTCCTATAACTAGCATTTTTCATTTAATGTTTTAAAGGTTTATCAGAGAATTAAAAATATATTGATTAAAATGAAGTAAATGAATATAAAATCTTAATATTACTTTGCTATAATTTGGGTTTACCTGTTAATCTAATGTCATCTTAATACAAATGTATTAGTTTATACTAAATTTCTTCCAAGAACCAAAATACTAGTTTATTGCTTATTCAGCATAGAAGTAAATATAGTACATCATTAAAGTTACAAGAAATATCATCTTTCTATAAATTAAATATTAATATAAGTATCTACCTTAGCCTCCCTTTGCTTGATTCTAAGGTCAGAAAGGTAAGAAAGTAGGTTGCTTGTCATGCAGTAATGTCCTAGAGGCTTTTATTGTTGGATAATCAATTTATCTTCTGGCATGTAAGATTTCAGAAATATAAAACATTGCTTGCTATGTATCTATAAATATTAGCCTTTTGTTTATGCAGATTGGTGTGGGAGGTCCTTCTGATATGTGTTGCTTTTATTTATTAATTAATAAAGAAACTGCTTGGCACCTGTAGCAAGGCAGAAGTTAGGTAGGCAGGGAAAGATAGGCAGAATGCTGGGAGAAAGGAGGCAGAGTCAGAGAGATGCCATGGAGCCATGGCCAGATCAGACATGCTAAAATTTTGCAGCTAATCCACTGCCACTTGGTGATACACAGATTAATGGAAATGGGTTAAATTAATATGTAAGAGTTAGCCAATAAGAAGCTAGAGCTAATGGGCCAAGCAGTGTTTTCATTAATACAGTTTCTGTGTGGTTTATTTTGGTTCTGGATGGCCGGATGAACAAGTGGCTCCCCTACAACAGCTGGTTTATTCTTCAATATGGTGAACATCTAGTTGCTCTTTAAAGAGTCAGAGTACAAATAATCATAGATTAAAAGGGGTAAAGAAAAATAAGCCATGTAAAAATTAATAATTCACAGAGTCTGGATTATGTATATTATTTGTTATTTTTAATTTCTTTTCCTGTGAATGAGCTAAGTACAGAGAGACATTTTATTGTATGGGCTGATAAGCTAAACCAGAGTGTTTATTATAAAGGTATTATGACTTTCAAATTTGGGTCTAAGGATATGTTGCTTTGGAAAAGAGGTTCTTCCCTTGTTTCCACAGAAGATGAGAACCTGTGGATCGCTTCCAGACTGGTGTGGTTTGATGAAAGAAGACCCTCTGAAAGGTCACCTTTAATACCCCTTAAAAATTACTTTGCCCAATAAATGGCAGGAAGAAGTTTGGAGAGAATTGTATCCATATTCCCAAATATTGTCTATAAATGTTTGTTTACATTTAAAGGGGGACATGCTATAAAGTTGATACTTTGCATTGGTATGGATCTTGACTTATTGACATAAATTTAATGTCAATTTTATTATTTGTATATTTCTGCTCTTATTAAGTTTGTCCAGCTCATTTAAAAATGTAAAATATAATTGTGTTTGTGCAGCTCATTTAAAAATGTAATATATAATTAAGAAATATAAGTTAATGGATACTCATCTATAATAGGAAGGCTTGTAGTCATGTTAGATTTTCTAGATGTACAAAGATGCATTTCCGATAGGTAGGTATTTTTCAGGTAGGTATTTTTCAAAACTTTCAAAGACTACAGAATATGGCATTTAAAATGTTTTAATAACTTAGAACTTTTCATGACAATGAAATACATCTGCTCCTGGTAGCACCAATTACTTCAAGAGGAAGATGGGCATTGAAGAGGCTCCTTATGGAATTTGTTAGTCATTTGCATAGGAAACTGCTTTTGCCTGGATTACTTAACTGGACACGCAGGGCCCACAGGGAAATGACTGCTGAATTTGCCTAAAGGTGAGATGGTCCTTCAGGGTTCCTGCTATATAAAGGAGTCTGCCAGATGTTCTGCAGGACACAGAAGAAACTGACTGACAAACTGCTAATATAGGTGGAACTGTCTTTGCTGCTTCATAGAAAAGTCTTCTGGATACTATGGGCCTGAAGGCTGAAGTTGGATGCCCCAATGGTACAGAAGAACTTTGTTTGACTGTCCAGGTAGCGAGATGTCTCTGTCAATTCTAGAGTTTTGGAAGTTGCTTACAATGTACTTTCTATTTACTTAGGTAATATTATATCCTTCTGGAGTCTTTGATGGAGTTGAAGAATAGACAGTAACAATATAGTTTTTCTTAGTTATGATAAAAAATAAATTAGATAAAAAATATTGTAACTGTAATTCTTGTTTGATACCTGTTTTGTTATATGCAATTTTATTATGTTAAAGTTAAAACCTTCCTTTTTATTTAAACATAAATGGGGAGGTATTATGAGAGTCCCTCTGTGTGCTGTGATTACCATTAATGAATAAAGAAACTGCTTTGGACCTATAGCAAGGCAGAACTTAGGTAGGCAGGGAAAGATAGGCAGAATGATGGGGGAAAGGAGACAGAGTCAGAGAAATGCCGTGGAGCTGTGGCCAGAGTCAGATGTGCCAAAACTTTGCTGGTAAGCCACTGCCATGTGACGATACACAGATTAATGGAGATGGGTTAAATTAATATGTCAGAGTTAGCCAATAAGAAGCTAAAGCTAATGGGCCAAGCAGTGATTTAATTAATACAGCTTCTGTGTGATTATTTCAGGTCTAAGCTAGCTGGGCAACTGGGAACCAGCAAGCAGACCTTCCTCCAACAACAGATATTTATCATATACACAAGTTGGCTCTTTCTAACTTTTTTCACTCCTTCAAGGTCTTCCATTCATCCTTTTCTGTGTTAATAATAGTCCATGTTAATAGTACGTCAATAGTAATGCCTTCTCTATACCCAGCTCTCCTATTTGTGGAACTGTCAGACTAAGACAACAGGGCCCTAGAACTGGAGACGATCTTCATTCCTTTCAGACTCATCTCTGACTGCTCCTTTATTTCTGCTCAGCTCAGCTGGACAAATGAATACACCCCAAGCTTCTGTGCCTCTGCTCATAAATTAATTCCTTCCTGTTGCTTCGGTAAATTCTAGACCAAATCAGCTGCATTCCTGAGTTAATAACTTCAACTACTGTCTCCTCTTCACTGGGCCCAAGCAGCCCCCTGAGGATAGGTTCTGCTCTTTCCTGTCCATTTCTCCTCTCAGTACCTCCAGAAATAACAAACAGCATCTTCAGGAGATATGTTGCAAGCCCTTATTTTGCTTGCAGGAAAGACTGGAAGTGGGGTGGCAAAGATTATTTAAAGAGACAACATATTTACTATGATGACAAGTATTGTGCGAGGAAGGCCTTATAAGGGGTATTCTTTCTACTCATTAGTAGTTCTAGCATACATCTCTCATAGGTAAGTCACGGTGCACCTGACTGTCATACACTAATCTCTCCTGTGCCTTTTCTTCCTAGGATGCAGCCATCCCTCACAGGCCTGTCTCTCTCCATCCTTTATATCAGTCTAAACTCTACCCTCCTGTTAAGTCCCTGCTGCACCCACAGACCTTGTCTCATGCTGACTGTCTTACCCCAGGACCCTTCAGTCATTTGTCCTCCTTCTCAGTGAGGGATGAACAGGAGAAGTCCCCCACTCTTCTTAGTCAGGACACACACAATAAGGTGAGAATATTTTGCCCAAATGAGAATTGTTCTCTGCTATGAAATGTTGGTGTGTTTAACTTCTAAAACTTATATATAATGAGAAAGTCTGGATAAGCACTTTGGATGCTTATGTTTTTAACATTTAAGTGTATTAGAACTGTGAAAATATGGATTGAGTTGTATTACTTTAAGTAGATAACAACTACTTACTGAAAGAAGTAACAGACATGTATTCTCTTTTTAAGTCTATCCCTGCTCTATGTTCCTCATTATTTCATGGTCTAACCCCAGTGTAAACATGTAAAGTAAGTTTCTAGAACTTTATATGGTAGCTAGATTAGTTTATGTTCTAGTCTTATTTCAATAACTTTAAAAGTTTAATTAATTACAGTGACTTGTTGAGGAGGCATAGCTGCAGACAGCAAAGAAATACGATTACTTCAGGTGTCTGCAAAATAAAGTTTTATTATATAATGTGCCCATTTGCCTAATAAGTTCTAATATCTATATCTATATCTATATCTATATCTATATCTATATCTATATCTATATCTATATCTATATCTATCTATATCTATATCTATATCTTTATCTATCACAAAGTGTTCAGCACCTGGATATATGTGTATATATGCTAGTCTACTATATTTATTATAATATATTTATGATTGGCATTGGAGAATATTCATGTGGCCTGCTAAAAGTACACAGCCCCACTGTGTGATTTTTGAGTAAGTACCTGTTCCCTTTCAAATGTTTTAAATAATACAGTTTCTGAGTGATTATTTTTGGAGTCTGGGTAGCTGGGAAATAAACAAGCGGCCTATCCCAACAAATACTGTAGCTACTATCTGCTTATAAATAATCATGCATGATAGATTATAGTTATATTTTATATTTCAGTTATTTTAAACTGCTTCATTTTTTGATACCTTTGTGGTGCTAACTGCAACTATGCAGCAATATGAGATCTAGTATTATATTCCTAGTTTAGCTTTGCTTGTCAAGGCTATGAAAAACAACACACAAGAATCATAAGCATTCAAGTTTTGCAGACTTGCCCATAGTAGCCAGTTTATACTGGAAGGGTCATTTGACTCCATGAGATTGGTATCAGCAAGGGCCATATAAGTGATGACCTATTTCAGAAGAGAAATTGAAAGGTAAAGGCTGTGTATGAATGAGAAAATCTTCACGAATAGATTTTGTCTTTCAGAGTCTAAGAATCCTTTATATGGAGCAAAAAACCATTCATATCCAAAATACTAAAAAAATATCTTGTAGTAAGAGTATTTTTCAAGGAAGATTTAATTGATTAGTCATATATTCCTATTTCTCCTTTTAAAATATATCAATTACTAAATTGTATAGGTATGTTTAGAAATATGTCATAGTTGTGGGTTAATATTTCATTGTTGCCAGCATTTCTTGTTGACCTGAAAAATCTCCTTCCCTGGAGTTGTAAAACACAACCTGCCATGCAAGTGAACTTTCTCCTAACATGCTAATATTACTCCCTAGTTTGACCTTACAGCTTTACCTACAACCAGATATTTCCACTCTTCTTCTGAAGAACTCTCTGGGAATGTTTGCTGAATGTGACTTGATTGTTCAGTCTTCATGGTTTGTCATCTACTAGGACTTCAGCATTCAGCAGGCTGTCATTCTTTTGTTGAAGCTGCAGTGCACCCTTCTAAAATTTCACCAGACTCTTTATATCTTAAACTTTGACCCTAGTTCCTTTCCTCCAGTCTTACTTTTTAATCAGAAGTCCAAAATGAGGCCACACCACAGCATATGATAAAGTTCACACTTTCTGATTTCATCTTGTTCTGAGTTGCCTTATCCATCTTCATTTAATTTTTTTGTCTCTGGTAAAAGGAAATCCATATCTTTTGGTTCTTTCCATTATCCTGAAAAACTATAAACTAATGGGTAAGGGATTATTGCTTCTGCTTAGGCTATCTGAACTTATTTCCTGATTCCACCCCTTCCAGATATCCTCATATTTAGTGAGTAATTCATCTTCTGCATGCTTGTTTTCACATCTTTTAAAATGAGGATTATAATACTAACCAGTTATTAGAGCCTATAAGAACAGGATTAAAACATATTGACATATAACAAAAGACCCAAAACACAAGAATCATGCAGAGGCAAGATGTTATATGACAGATCTTTGAATTGACATTTCCTCTGCCCTCTTGTGTTTTCTTTAATCTTTTCTTCACTGGGTGTTTTCTTGTTACACAAAGGAAGCTCAGACAAACAAACAAACACACACACAACATAACAACAGGAAACAACTTCTCTATACAGTCTCTTCACGATACTTTAAATCTAGGCCTTCCTTCCTTCCTTCTCTTCATGTCCAGCTATGACTAACTCATTCTTGAAAACATTCTAATTTTGCCCCTCCCACTGAACTGAAATTACTCTAACAAAGTTAAGTTGGTTGTCAGTGAAAGTTCTCCAGACCTCTGTCTCTTTTCACCTCAGTAGTGATTGATTGCTTTTCTTCTTTGTCAAGTATCTCTTGTTTGCTTGTTGCCTTTTCTTTATCTTCTCCATGACTGGAGATTGAACCAAGGATTTATCTATACTGGGATTTTTTTTTTTACAACTTAGCTACACCTCAAGTCCATATTTTACTTTATTTTAGAGAGTGTCTTGCTAAGTTGCTCAGTCTAGGCATTAACCTCTGGTCCTCCTATTTTCTGCCTGCTGAGTAGCTGGGAGTGTAATCTATGGGTCTGATGTGCCCTATACCTGGCTAGGTTTTTGCACTTCAGATATCTGACCATGCACAGATTTTTAGTAATTATCTTAGTGTTGTGGGTATAAAACCTACATTTCCAGTTCTTACTTCTGCATTGATAACAAGTTTTTTACCTCTAGCTGCTTTCTCATCACCTCCCCTCATGTGGTAGTTTGAAGGAGAATGTCTTTTGTAGGTGTAGATATTTGAATAAGTGGTCCCAGTTTGTGGCACTGTTTGGTTTAGGAGGTGTGTCCTTGCTGCAGGAATTACGCTACAGTGAGCTTTGGGAATTCAAAGACTCCTATTATCTCCAATGTACTCTGCTTCCTGCATGTGGTTTAAGATATGAGCTCTCAGTCTGCTGCTCCTCTTGCCCTTCCTGTCTGGTACCCTTCTTTCCAACTATGAAGGTGATGGACTCTTATCCCCCTGGAACTATAAACCCAAATAAACTCTTCCTTCCATAAGTTGCCTTGGTCATGGTTTTTATATTGTTTATTTATTTAATCGCATCAATAGAAATATAGCTTGAAAAACAAATTGGCATTTTACCCTCATTCATTTTATTGGAAACTAGCTTGTATTGATTCCTTATTTCTGTCATTAATATCATAATTCTGAAGTCCTAGGACTGAAAGTTGGGTCCATCTATTATAATTCTTCTCCCTTTCACTTTGTCCTGGTAGCTGGTAAATTCCCAGGTTGAACGGGATCCTCTAGCTGTGCAGTATTATTTCCCACTCTTCTGTATTGCCAGGCTACTTTATTTGAAATCTAGGTATACCGTCAGCACCCCTTACATCCATTTCTACACAGATTCCTCCCTTAGAAAATTATCTATTTTCTCCCTGATGGGTATGAACATTTGTATATTTTGAATCAGACAAATCATGCCCCCCTTTTTAGAGATGTTTCTTCATGCAACATTTCAAGTTATTTCCCTTTTCAATCTCTACAGTCCTTGTCTATGTCAAGCACTTCATGTGCCATTATAGGTGGATGTGTTTCTTGTCTGAGCTTTGCTTGTTCCTCTACAACATGACACACTTTGACATGATGTTTTCCACCTTACTAGGCATTGCAGCAAATGTGTGTTCATGATGAAAAGTCTTAAAATGACCCCTTTTCCTCACTGAAAGTCCAAAATGCTAGATTAACCTAAGTTACTTCTGTTTTAGGCAAATACTAAATCTGAATCAGCTTATGGTCTACTAATATGTTTAGAATAATCTTAGTAAACTGAAGAGGATTTCTTTGTTAAAAGTTGCATCTGATTACCAGCTCTTGGGATGCCTTAGTAAGAGAATATTGGTAGACAGAGAAGTAGTGGGCTGACCATTTGATCTTCTCTTGCTTTATGTAAATTCTAGAATCTTTTGAGGGGTGTTTCCCCATTTCTTTAGGGCATCTGACCAAAAGCGGATGGCACCTTGCCTTGTCCTACATTCACCTTCGTGGCATACCCTCACAGGATTTCAGTTAGCTACTTCTTTGCCTCTCTTAGAGCACTTTGTTTTCTGTATACAGGAGCAGGCAACTCTAAGACTGTCTCAGCCATCATCTTAGTTGCATCACACGTCCTTCATTCCTCTGTAACTCTGCTTTTGCCACCAGAATCCACAAGTATCTGTACCTGTGATCGCACTTAGCTAAACTTTATTTGTATTTGAAGATGAAAAGGAATGTTATTTTGTCTATACACGACATTTGTGTTGAAGTGAGTGCTGTGGCATGAAAGTGGAAGGCAGAGGACAACTTATGGATTTGTTTCTCCCTTCATTCTTTACGCACACTCCAGGGATCAGACTCAGGTGTCCAAGCTTTAGAACAGCAGGTGCCTACTCACAGGTCAGCCCATCAACCCCTAAACTTCATTACAAGCAACCTCAAATGCTATTTGCACTTTATTTGATTTTCTAGTTGTTTGTGTGCATGCCCTAAAGAGGAAAATTCATGTAATTAATGCATCTTCTTATAACTGATCTCCAGTTAAGTTAGAATCACCTCTAGGCTTGTCTGAGTATATTAGAGATGGTTATCTGAGTGTAACACAAATCTAATTGATCTTACAAATTAAAACTCAGAATCAAGTATTAGGGGGTGAAAGCTGAAAGGTGATAGAAGCAGAGCAACCAGCAACTAGTACTTACCTCTCCCTCACACCGGATGGGGAAAGATCCTGTCTCCACGAATCCTCAGAATGAATGCATTGTGCTCCTGGCTCCTCCTGCCTTATATTCTTCTCCCTGCCCATCCATGTCACTCCTGTTTTCACCTCCCTAATACTCGTATTAAAGGCATGTAATTCCAAGTACAGGTATCAAAGGTGTGAGCTTTGTTTCTCTTTTAGACTGATTCAATCTTGTGTAGCCCAGAGTGACCTTGAACTTACAGAGAGCTTTCTGCCTCTCTCTCCCCAGTGCTGAAATTAAAGGCGTGTGCACCCAGTGCCTGGCTTCTATAGCTAACTTGTATGATTAGCTCTGCACTCTGATCTTCAGGCAAGTTTTGTTGTTACAGGACAAACAAAATATCACCACATCTGAGGATGGAGGACCCACCCTTAATATGGTCAGCATGGGTAGTATATCCCATAGGCTGGAGTCCAAGACTGAATAAAAAGGGAAAAGGAGCATCAGTCAAACTGCAGCATTCTCTTTCCCTGCTTCCTGGTCTGCATCATAGACTGAGCTTTTCCTATTGTGACTTCCTTGCAGTGATGCATACTGTTCTCAGTGGGGACCCAAAATGAACCTTTGTCCCCATAAATGTGACTTGTCAGATATTTGGTCATAGAAATCTGAAAAGTCACTGGTGCACATGAGCTCCCAGTTGGTGAGCAAGGCAGTTCTCTGCTTCCTCTCACATACTATGCTGGAGTGTTTTTTTCCTGCTGATCTGCCTGGTGTGGTTTATTGTATATCGTTCCTATAATTCATGATTTTATTATTTAGGATGGGCCCTAAATCTAGTGTTGGGAGTCTTACATAAATAGGCAAAATAGCTGAGTTAGACTTTTCTTTGTCATGAACTACAATGCTGTTGGTTGGGAATTTATTGTCAATGGATCAGTAATATATAAATTTTAAGAAACAGGAACACATAAAACACAAGTTATTTATTGATTAGTTGATACATAGGTGAATAGCAATAACTGGTTGTCTATTTGTTTAGATTCCACAGAGAAGAGAATTCACATATGGGGAATTATTTTGGGAATGAATTTCAAACAGGTTGTAGAAATAGGAAACGGACATGAAGAAGGCATCCGGTGAAGGTTATATTGGCAAACAAGCTGTCATTGTGGAGGAACTCTAAAGAAAAACAAACAAAAAACAGGGAAGGGCACATCGCTTGGAACAATGCTTACTGAGAAATGGGGGTGGAAATATTGAGAATAAGTTGAGGCGGTACCAGGAAAGAGGAATTGGGTTGAGGAACAACACTAATTCCTAGAGAGAGTGAGCGGCAGGCAAGGAAAGGCCCAGGTGAACAGTATGAGCTCATGTTAAAGAAGGAGAAGATGCTGTGTGTAGGCACGGATGTATCTCTTCTCACCTGTTCTTATACTTTGTTTATTTTCTTTTTCCAAGACAGGATGTCTCTGTAGCTTTGGAGCCTGTACTGGAACTAGCTCTAGTAGACCAGGCTGGGCTCGAACTCACAGGGATCCATCTATCTCTGCCTCCTGAGTATTGGGATTAAAGGTATGCACCACCACTGCCTGGCTACTTTGTAACTACTTTTGAAGTCTGAAATAAAATGAAATGAAATTTATGCCCTGGCAATGCTGAAGCATGCATGGGAGATTTGTGTATGACGGTTCTGTTGAACTTGTCCACATTGGGTTTCATGGCCTAAGCTGATGAGGATGACTGACCAGGATTTTCCCTCAAGGGGGCACCAGATCTCATTACAGATGGTTGTGAGTCACCATGTGGTTGCTGGGAATTGAACTCAGGACCTTTGGAAGAGCAGGTAGTGCTCTTAAGCGCTGAGCTATTGAAGTCTAGGCTTCCTCATATCAAAACTCTGGCTATCAAAACTGAAGAGTGGGTTTGAGGACATGGCTCAGTGGTAGGATCTACAAAATCACCTCCAAATCTCAGGAACCAAAAAAATTCTCATGGTCATTTCCTTTGTTTTAGGTGTGTTATTCATACTATTGGTCCTGCTAAACAATGAGGGGGACAGGGAATAGATGTGTTTGGGTATGCGGATGTAAAGCTATATCTCATCTGCGGTGATTTCCTCCAATATTGTTTCTCTTTTGTAATGGACTTTAATATTTTTACTTTTCAGGGCAGGAAGGTGTCATATGTAGCATCTGGGCTTCTGTCTTGATTGAGGCTTTTTGTGGTAGGTCCTCTACTATCCTCCATGCCAGAAAATTCAGGCCATGAAGAAGATGACACTTAGTAGGGCCATGGATATGATTCCATGGCCTCTTCCCTGCTCTTCTCGGCCTTCAGTTGAAAACATGCAGGAAGTGGTTAAGCAGACAATTTAGCATCCTGTATAACTCTTACTGTTTTCTCTCTCCATCTTCTGCCTTATCTCTCCTGCTTTCTATTCCCATAATCTCATAATATGTAACTAACTTTATTAGTTAGATAATATGTATCTAACTTTATTAGTCAGCCTGAAATTCTAATTCTTCTGGCCTACTTTAAGTCTGCACTCTTTTTTTCATATTCCAATTATTTTATCTTCCTTTTATTTTGCACAGCGAAGGCAACGTGGACAGAAAGTTATACCTTAGTTCTTTCTTTCAGTTCCTACAACTGTTTCTTTCAGTTCCTACAACTGTTTATAGCAACAAACCAGAAAGATGTAGCCCCTGTGTGAAGCCCCTGCTGAGTGAGAACTAAATGTATACAGTCTGCATGGGGCTCCTGCAGGGTGGCAGTTAGGATTTCCTCAGCAGTAAGGTGCCATTAGTGGGAAAACTTGAATGGTTTACAAGCAAGAATAGGATCGACAGCTATGAAGCCACAGGAGAAAATCCACAGGAGAAAATCCACAGGAGAAAATCCACAGGAGAAAATCCACAGGCACTCTTGCAAGTATCTTCTCTTCCTGTTTTCAAAACTACATCTTACTTTTGTGCCTTGGTAACGACCATGCAACCATTTTATTTCACTTTCATTTCTAACAATACATCACCATTCCTTACAACATGCTCAGTTTTGTTTTATTGCGTTTGCTCATATCCCACCAAAGACATACAGACGAAGAGATTTCTCTGTATACATATATTCCCCTTAAGCAAACTGCTGTTGTAATCTATTATATGTACATTCTCGATGTACCAGCTAGCTCTAGTTTTCCTACCACTTTAGATTTAAATATCTCCTCTATTGTCTCTGGAGTAACCTGCTTGGAAACAACAACCATGGAAACCCAAAGGAAGAAACAAAGACTGAGTGCCACAGCTTTCACCTCAGGACCAGTCCACACCCATGTTATCCCTGTTCGGAGTCCTTCACACCCTTGACCATAACCACCCACACTTTAGCCCTTCTTTTCCCCAAGCTGAAGACAGTAGGATCTCTCAGATAGCTGGAAAAATACAGTTACTGCGTTGATAATTTGTGTTCTAATCAGTTTGGGGCTTTAAAAAAACATAAACTAACATAGGCATTTATTTTGAGGCAGTTTATATTTAGAAATGTTTGATCTGTTCTGTAGCCATTTCTCTCAGTCAATACCAATTTTAATAATGATAATGCCAATTACTTCAGAGTCCCCTTTTGTTATCAAGTATTCTGGTTTGATTAGTAGTGGAAATTACTCTGAGTGAAATGTGGGTTAAAACTCAAGTGCAATGCCTGCTTAAGATATATTGTTGCTGAATTTCTTTTGGTGAGTCATTAAGTTATTTTATATCTATATTTGAAAAAGTGATTCAACCCCTTGGGGGAAAAAGAAATATCTTCTAATTGTTACCAGGATCAAGTGAAATTTTACTTGCACATTCCAATATTAGTATTGAATTTAATTCACATTTCCAGAAATTACGTATTAATATGAATTTGGTTCTGGAATGAAAGAAAACCCATCAGTTTAACTGAGAAGACATCTTTTCCCTTAGTGTAGCATATTTCCTTCCAATACCCCATTTATTCACACGTGTCTCTTGGCATTTGTTCACCCCATTTTTTTCGCCCTCAGAAGCCCCCCCCAGTACTTGAATTTTATGTTCTTTTTGTTGACATTTGGTAGTTCTCTTAGTGTTTTCTCTACACACACACACACACACACACACACACACACACACACACACGCACATGCACACACACACAGACACACACACACACAAATCCATTCTTACCACAAAGGAAATAAAGATGGCTTATTATGAGGCCTAATTGGAGTGACTCTGGTCTGGAATTGTAAACTTAAGCTGCCCCAAATTTGATGGAAGCTGTTTCATGAAATTTTTATAGTAACAGAACACAGAAAGCCATAAATGAAGCCATTTTAAGAAACATATTGGTGGAACTCTCAGAGAAGCAGGTTACAGTCAGGTGGAGAAATCCAACTAAGTGCTTCAGAAACTGTTGACAGCAGTCTTAGCACTTTAATTGGTGGAGAAAAGAGTTTTGCTAATACTGTCTAAAATTTATATCTGTTTATCACAATGCTTACCGAGGTGGGCAACAAATAGCTCTTTAGAGGCTTCAAACAGCCCAAGATACACAGTAACTGGCTCTAGACCTACACTATCCCAACACCTTCACAATCACAAGCTTTAACCAGTCCTTCAGGCTTTGCAGCTATAGCCTCTTTCCAGGAATTCTTCTTCACAATATAATTCAACCCACACAAATGCCACTAGCTATATCAGTCTTTAAACTATAATTTCTCTCTTCTGATTTATAATTTCAGAATATTTGGCTTGGTTTTGAAGCACTACCCTGACCCCTAAATGGAGACAACTGCATCAGAATTATTGGGAAAACTAGAAAACCACAAGTTCCCAACCCACATAGAATTTTTGCAAGTGGATTATAATATAAATATTACATGTGCATTACAAAGTATTAAATGGAGCATCTCTGAAAGGAGATTTCTTCTGATATTTTAACAAAAAGTATTGATGAACAGAAGGGGAGACTGGCTGGAAACCCCTATAGTAATCCAAATCTTTACCTACTGGTGGTTCAAAGGCTTTGGACAGCTTTGAAACCATTTGACTCTTTAAGGTAAAATGTACATATTTAGATTTAGAGACACAGAACACAGTTAAGAGTCAAGCAGAACATTGAGATAAGCTTTGCTTCAAGATAATAAAATGAATGTCAAGGAAAACAATTAGGTTCAAAATCATGAAAACCTTGTCTAACTCATAATCCAATTCTCTGCCCAAACAAGGAGAATAGGTGGTGTTTATTTTATACTGAAATCTAGGAGCCTTGTAGTCTAGAAGTAGACAAAACATAATTATTTATTTGTGTCACAAAGATTTATGGAATCTCCAGTAGGCAAAAGCCCTGGCTGACCAGTGCTTCCATTCCAGGGGAAGCAAGCAGAAAGAGGCAAGTATAGCTTAACTAGGAATTTGTTTTCTATGTAGGAAAAAAACAAACACAAAACAAAAAAAAAAAACAAAGTAAGAAATTAAATGAGAAAAACAAATGAGGACAATCACCATGCAGATGCTCTGGCATCTGTGAGGGCTCAAACTATTCTGATGAATCAGGGCTGACGAAGGAAGGGTGTGACCGGGATGGGACAAGCAACGAGAACAAATCAATGGCCTGACCCTGGCTGGGTGGGAGGGAGCAGCAGAAGGGGAGACGGCAACTCTGAAAACTGAAATGGTTCACCTGAGAAGATGAACCTTAGTGCAGCATAGGTCTGGGTCTGGTGTGGAAGGAGCAGGTTCTCAGGAATCCTGGGAGTGGGCATCAAGAAGTCAGATCCCTAGATGGACTTCTACATTTGTCTGCTGCTTGAATGGGAGGAGAGTCTGGGGAGAGCATACCAAGCATGTGGTTTGGTGAAGTTCTCCACCAGAAAGCAGAGGCATTTCAGTATTGTACATGTCTTAGTGGTAGTTTGGCATGTATTGAAGAGGCTCTGAAATGTGATAAAAAAACTAATATTAGAAAAAAACCAAATTGATATTTACTTTACAGGCTGGTATTTTATCTAAATTTCAAAGCAATTGTGAGGTGGGTTTCATTTTCTCTATACTTGAGGAAACAGGAACAGAAAGCATGGACACTTTGCATAATATTCAACACGATAACAAAATCTGGTGCTGGACTAGTTGCTCTTCAGAGATTCTCTGACAAACCTTGTCAGTCAAACAGCTTCACTATCTCATGTTGCTATGACCTGCAGATCATAAGCTTCCATCTGCTTCAGCACGACACTTTGTTGTATTTTATTTTTACATCCCAACCAAAGTTTCCCCTCCCTCCCCTCTTCCTAGTCCTTCCCCCAACTCTGCATTCACTTATCCTCTACTGTTTCTCTTCAGAAACAGGCAGGCCTCTCATGGATATCAGCCAATGTTGGTATACAAGTTGTAGTGAGACTATGCACCTCTTCTATTAAGGCTGGATGAGGCAATCCAATAGGAAGAAAGGGTCCCAAAAGCAGGCAACAGATTCAGAGACATCCCCTGCTCTCACTGTTAGGAATCTCACATGAAGACCAAGTTACACAACTGTAGCATAACATGCAGAGGGACTAGGTCAGTCTCATGCAAGTTCAGTTTCTGTGACCTTCTATGAGTCTAGGTTAGTTATTTGGATTTTCTCATGGTGCCTTAGACATCACTGGGTCCACAATCCTTCTTCCCCCTCGTCTGCAGGATTCCCTGAGCTCTGTATAAAGTGTGGCTGTGCGGTCTTTCTCTGTTTTCATTCGTTGTTGGGTGAACCCTCTCTGATGACAGTTGGGCTAGGCACCAATCTATGATTATAACAGAATATCATGAGGAATCATTACATTGTCAGCCCCTTTTTTCCATTCGTGTATGGCTCCATCCTAAGTTTCTGGGGTATCCTGCCTCTGGCTCCTAACTCTCGGAGCAGGGGATTCCCTTTCTGGGTATGGATTTCCAGCTGTGCCAGTTATTAATTGGCCACTCTCACAATTTCTGCATTGTCTTTACCCCAGCACAAATTGTAGGTCAAAGGATTTGTGCCTGGGTTGATGTCCCAGGCCCTCCACTGAAGTCTTACTTGGTTACAGGAGATGGTTGATTCAGTCTTTGTATCCCTTGTTGCTAGGAGTCTTAGCTAGGTCACTCTCATATATTCCTGGGAGTTTGCACTGCTCTAGGTTTCTAGCTTATCCCTGAGATACCCCCAGATTGCAGTTGTCTCTCCCAGCACTCTTTCCCTCCATCTTCTCTCACCTGATCTCTCTCCTTTCCATCCCTATTCCCCCTTCTAGGCCCCTCCCCCCCATCCACTGGCAATGCCCATTCTATTTTCCCTTCAAAATGCTGTTTAATGTCTCTAGGCCTGTGGGTTGTAGAATGATTTTTATTTACTTTAGGCTAATATTTACTTGTGATTGAATACATATGAAAAAACCAGGATAGTTTGAAATATTCCTATACAGTAAGAGAACTGGAGGTATCACTAATTTCCGATTTACAGGTGTACTACAGAGAAATAGTAGTAAAAATTGCGTGGTATTGGCATAAAAATAGACAGATTGAGCAATGGAATCAAATCAAAGACCCAGTACTAATCCACATACCTATGGACACCTGAATTTTGAAAAAGAAGCTAGAAATATACAATGGACAAAAGAAAGCATCTTCAAAAAATGGAGCTGGCATAACTGATGTCAACATGTAGAAGAATGCAAATAGAACTATATCTATTACCCTGCACAAAAGTCAATCCCAAGTGGATCAAAGACCTCAACATAAAATCAGATATATTAAACCCGATAAAAGAGAAAGTGAAGAATCGTCTTGAATCCATTGGCATAGGAGACAACTTCTTGAACAGAACACAAATGTTCAGGTACTAAGGTCAGCAATTAACAAATGGGACCTCATGAAACTGAAAAGCTTCTGTAAGGCAAAGGACATCATCAATATGGTGGACAAACAGGCAACCCACAGAAGGGGAATATATTTTTACCTATGAGAGAGGGCTAATATTCAAAATACATAAAGAACTCAAAAAACTAGACATCAACAAAAACTAGACATCAACAAATAATCCAGTTAAAAAATGAGGTACAGATCTAAACGGAGAATTCTCAGAAGAGGAATCTCAAATGGCTGAGAGACACATAAGGAAATGTTCAACATCCTCAGCCACTAGGGAAATGCAAATCAAAAGAGCACTGAGATTCTGTCAGAAAGGCTAAGGTCAAAACACAAGTTAAAGTTCATGCTGGAAAGGATGTGGAGCAAGGAGAAAACTCCTCCACTGCTGGTGGGAGTGAGAACTTGTATAGCCACTTTGGAAATCCATACAGTTTCTCAGAAAATTGGTAATTGATCTATTTCAAAACCCAGCTATACTTCTCCTGGTCATATACCCAAAGGACACTCTTCCATATCACAAGGACACTGTACAACTATGTTCACAGCCCATTTACTTGTAATAGCCTAGATATCCCTCAACTGAAGAATGGATAAGGCAAATGTGGTACATTTACACAATGGGCTATTATTCAGCTATTAAAAAGAGTGACATCAGGAAATTTGCTAGCAAATGGATGGAAGTAGAAAAGACCGTCCTGAAAAATAATGCACCTTTTAACATAGAACGGGAACTCAATGGAGACCACCTTCCTGCCTTCAGCAACAGAGAACTATGGGAGCAGATAGCATAGAGTGGCAATTTTCATTCATGGGTCACAACTTCCTTGGGAGTTAAACTACCCTTTCCCAGGGGTTGCCTAAGACCATCAAAAAACTGATATTTGTAATACTAATACAATTCACAACAGTAGCAAAATTACAGTTATGAAGTATCAATGAGAATAATTTTATGGTTTGGGGCCACCACAACTTGAGGAACTGTATTAAAGGGTCATGGCATCAGGTAGGTTGAGCACCACTGCTGTAGAATGACACCCAGAGTTATGGCATGAGCTCTGGACAGGGTCTGGGGTTCTCATCAACCTCATAATACTTCCTACACGCTGCCTCAAGACCCCAACCTCCAGTCTTCTTTGGGTAAGAGAATGTATCAGGGGAGGAAGAGGTGGGAGGATTCTTGAGCTCAGGACTTTAAGAACAACTTACACAAGAAGACTGAAAGAAAAAAAAAGAAATAAATACGCGAAACAAAAATAATATACTTTGGCAGTCACTTTATTGAAAAAGGTCATTTTGTAAGTTGGAGGCAAAACTGCCTCTAACTACCTCATTAATCATGCTTGCTTCACTCTGCCTGTATACACAAGTAGAGACCTGTCTGAGTGAATACACCAAGGTAATTTGTTTTTGATCAACATAGAGATAAATGGCATTGCTCTCAATTTGAAAACTTTTCTGACAATTTTTGGAGATAATGGGAATTGGATGACTATTAGGATGCTTCAGGAAAGAAAAATCTTTCTGGTGGGTGGAATAGGACATTTTATCAAACTCAAAATGGGTTTTTAATGTTCAGAAGTTTTCAGGAAAGAGGAGCAGAGGCAGTGTTTCAGAATGGATGGACTCTTTCAATGCGCTCATTAAGAACACTCTGTTCAACTGGCTAAATCAGATGAATTGGACTTTTAACATTAAAAAATGAATGTCAATGAGCAGGTATTTTTAACAGATGCACTTGTGCAATTGAAGTTCTTACGTTAGACTCTTTGCCAGAGGGCAGAGTATGTCAACATAGTAAAAAACCCTTCGTAACAGCTTGCCATGTGAAATGGGAGTGGCTGTTGTCATCCTGAAAATGTTCTTAATTTAATTACAAAATAATTGACTTTTACATTTCTTCTGGGAAGCTGAGAATAATTTATTCCTTAATTCATATTTCTCTTTTTTGTTTAATTTTTGTGACAAAAACATCTGTCACCAAGATCGTTTGTTGTGTGGCATTAGGCATGTAGTATCTATCTAAAATATTTCACTGTGGCATTTATTTTTGCTTTTATTCTTTTTCATTAAAAATAGTTTTTCCATACAATATATTCTGATTACAGTTTTCTTTCATCCAGCTACTCTCAGATCCTTCCCTCTTGCCTACCACCTAAATCCTTACCCTTTCTCTCTCTTTCTCTCTCTCTCTCTCTCTCTCTCTCTCTCTCTCTCTCTCTCTCTCTNCTCTCTCTCTCTCTCTCTCTCTCTCTCTCTCTCTCTCTCTCTCATTAGAATAATTGTTATTTTGCAATAATTAGAAAAAAGGCATCTAAAATACTAAAACAAAACAAACAAACAAACCAGAGTAGGACATAACAACAAACAATGAACAACAACACAGAAAAAAAAAGAGGCGAAGATAAAGCTCAAAAAACATATATAGATGCAGGGGACACACAATTCACACACAGAGAGACATCCTATAATTATGCAAGAACAGAAACCATACTATATATAGAACGGACTTGTAAATAAAGTTCTGATCAAGAATTATGAGAGAATGGACTGTCAAAAATGTCACTGAGTTTGTTTTGTGTTGGTCATTTGCTGCTGGGCATGAGGCTTGGCCTTGAGAGTGGTTTGTGTACGCCAGGAGACTCTATAGGAGAAAACTAATTTCTCATTTGTGAGCAGTTATCAATTGGAGATAGCTTCTGGCTTGTGGATGGGGGCTGTGTCCACTTCACTTTCAGTGATGGGATCCCATCTCTCCATGACTTGTACAGGCTCTGCATGCTGCCACAGTCTCTCTGTGTTAATATGTGTATTGTCCTGCATATTTAGAAGGTCTTGTTTCCTTGATGTCACCCATTCCCTCTGGCTTTTACATTCTTTTTGTGTCTTTTTCCACAAAGTTTCCTAAACCCTGAGGGGCGGGTTTTGATGGAAACATCCCATTTAGGGCTGAGTGTTTCAAAGTCTCTCTCTCTCTCTCTCTCTCTCTCTCTCTCTCTCTCTCTCTCTCTCTCTCTCTCTCTCCATATTGTCCATTTGTGGGTCTCTGCATTTGTTCCCATCTACTGCAGGAAGAAGCTTCTCTGATGATGGCTGACCAAGATACTGGTATAGCGGAATGTCATTAGGAGTCATTTTATTGCTATGCTTCTTTAGCAGAATGTTTTTTTGGTTTTCCCCTAGGTCCCTGGCCTCTCTAGTCTCAAGTGTTTGGCCATCTGAGCAATGTCATAGATGGGTTCCATCTCATGTAGTAGACCTTTAATCCCATCAAATATTGGTTGGTTAATCTCACAAGTTTTGTGCTACTATTGCAGTAACACGTCTTTTTTCTCGACACACACACACACACTTCATTTATTCATTTTATATCCCAGCTGCAGCCTTCTTTGCATTCTCCCCTCCCACCCTCTCTTTCCTATTCCCCCCACCCCAATCTTCTCCTCTTCCATCTCCATCCAGGAAAGGGAAGACCTCCTATGTGTACCAATAAAACATGGCATATCAAGTTGCAGGAAGACTGAGCATCTCCCCATGTATTAAGGCTGAGCAAAGTAACCCAGTATGTTAAGTAGGGTGCAAAAAGTCAGTAAAAGAGTTAGAGACAACCACTGTTTCCACTGTTAGGAGTCATATAAGAAGACCAATGATTCAACTGTAATATATATGCAGAGTGCCTAGGCCAGTCTCTTATAGGCAGGTTGCCCTTGTAGATCAAAGGTTTTATATCTGGATTGGGGTTTACGTTTCTTCTTTGGTAGCAAACAAAAACATATAAAAAATATCATCCTCCAGGATCAAGTAGACTTTATTCCGGAGATGAAGAGTTAGTTCAATAAGCATAAATCAATAAGCCTACTTAGTCATGGTGGATGATCTTTTTGATGTTTTCTTGGATTTGATTTGTAAACATATTTTTTGAAAAATTTTGCATCGATGTTCACCAGAAGCATTGTTCTATAATTCTCTTTCTTTGTTGGGTCTTTGTAGTTTGAGTATTACAGTAACTATGGCTATGGCCTCATAAAATGAGTTGGGAAAGGTGCCTTTTATTTCTATTTTGTGAAATAATTTGTTGAGTATTTTCATTAACTCTGTATAAGTCTGGTAGAATTCTGCTCTAACACTGTCTGGTCATGAATTTTTTTTTCTTTTAGTTAAGAGACTTCATTACTGCTTTTATCTTACTAAGGTTTGCAGATATGTTTAAATTGCTTATCTGATTGCTATTTAACTCTGCTAAGTGGTATGTATTGAGAAAGTTTTTTATTTCTTTTAGATTTTCCAATTTGGTGCAGTACAGGTTTTTAAATTATGTCTGTATGATTCTCTGATTTCCTTGGTGTCTGCTATGATCCTCCTTAATTTTGATATTTTTTCTGCCTTTTAGTTATTTTGGATAAGTGTTTGTCAATCATACTGATTTTTCTTAAAGAACTAACTCTTTGTTTCAATGATTATTTGTATTTTTTTGTTTGTTCATTCTTATTTTATTGATTTCAGCCTTGAGTTTGATTATTTTTTGCCATCTAATATTTTTGGGTGTGATTTCTTCTTTTGTTTTAGAACTTTCAGCTGCGTTGTTTAGTTACTAGTATAAGATCTCTCCAATTTTTGTAGGCATTTAGTGCTATGAACTTTCTTCTTAGCACTGCCTTCATTGTATCCCATAAGCTTAAATATGTTGTGTATTCATTTTTATTCAATTCTAGAAAATTCTTCCTTTTAGAAAATTTCTTTTTGAAAGAATTTAGAAATTTCTTTCTTAATTTCTGTCTTGACCCATTTTTTTTTTTCATTCAGTAGTAAGTTGTTCTGTTTCCGTGAGTTTGTAAGCTTCTGTTGTTGAAATCCAATTTTAATCTTAATGGTCATTAGGGAGGCAGGATGTTATTTCAGTTCTCTTGTATCTACTGAGACTTGTTTTGTGTCCAAGTATGTGATCAACTTTGGAGAAATTTCCATGAGTTTCTGAGAAGAAGGTATATTCTTCTGAGTTTGGATGAAATGTTTTATAAAAATATCCTATAGGTCTATTTGGTCTGCAATATCAACTAACTCCAGGTTTTTCTTGTTTAGTGTTTGGATGACCTGGATGACCTGTCTATTAGCAAGAGGGTGGTATAGTGTGAGGGTCAGTGTTATTTTAGCTGTAGAAGTGTTTCTTTTATGAGTTTAGGTGCCCTCAAGTTTGGTACATAGATGTTCAAAATTGCAACATCTTTTTGGTGGATTTTTCCTTTGAGTATATTGTATCCCTCCCTGTCTCTTCTGATTAGTTTTAAGTTGACATTTATTTGGTCAGATTTTTGATAAAATTTTCTTTAATATTAAAAAATGCTATTTGGAAATAGATACTCAGTTGGCGGCAGGCAGGAGAGCATTTTTAGTGAGGTAAAGTCGACTTGAGAAAGATGAGGCTTTAAAACTCTCATAGATAACACACCGTCCCTCCCTGGAATCCATTGCCTGTGTTTGTTCTGTGTGGGTGTGGAGCCATAGGCATATGGGAGCAGTTGTACCTCACTCAGAGGAGGAAATGATGGGAGGTGGAGCTTGCACTTTACAGCATGCGGCCAAACATAATTATTACGGCCACTAAGATCAGGTTCTTGATTGAAGGAGCCTAGGATAGGGTGCAGTGTTTTATTAGGATATTGAATAAATGTTCTTGATAAATGCATACTATGAGCAAGAAAAAAAATCCTAAATGGAGGGGGCAGAGAGAAAGAACAAATGTACTTTCATGAAAAGGCCAGCTTTGGCCTAACTCATAAACCAACAGATCTAGAACATAAAAAGAAACTTGCCCACACATGAGATAGGAGCCCCCTTCAGGCAAGTCATTTGGTGGCATCAGTTTAGGTGAGCAGTTTCTCAATTCAGTGAGACCTGGATGGAGGCATTTCACCTCAGCCAGTCAACTGTCTTTGCATTATATATGTATATATACTGTATATATATACCATCTCTTGCCCTTACTTCCTATATTTCTTTTAATATCCTTCTGCATTTCCTTTTTAAAGAATAATACAAAGAAGTTATAAAGGAGCTTTCTTTTGGCAAATATTCTGTGGTTTTGTACACTTTCTGTCTTATGGTCCATATCTGAATGAAAATTGAACAGGTGTTAAAATTCTGTGTGATACCATAGACAAATGTAGTATTGTAAACATTTCTGGTTTTGATACAGTACCTCATATACCCCAGGATGGTCTCAAACTTATTATGTGGCCAAGGATTTCTGACTTAATTTTTGCCTTTCCTTCTTTAGCATAGAGTTGTTAGCATGAATCATTGGGCTTGCTACAGGAAACACTTTACCAGCTGAGCTAGTGTCCCCAGCCCAAAATATTTCTATTCTAACTTTATGGATCTTACTCTTTGAGACTGATTAAACCTAATGCTAACATGAAATTTTCCTGTATGATGTTTGTAAGCAATAAACACCCTACTTAACTTATGGTTTGCGTTTGAATCAAATCTCACATGGTTGTTTGTGATTTGAGAGAAAGCATAGAAATAGAAGAAGACAGATTTTTCAAGTGGGAAATCTTAGATCTTTCAAATTTGTTTAAAGGTCAAAGTGCAGTTGTCCGGTGGCAAAACACTTAAGGAAAGGTCTGTAGTGACAAGGGTTTCCTGGTGTCCTGACAGTTCACAGGTGTATTATCTTTAGTAAGGTGTTGGCTAGAGTTTACATACGCTTGAAATATAGTTTGAAGCAAAGCGTTGAGGTATATGAGTGAAGGAGTGGGTGTCTAACGCCAAGCCAGGGCTGGTTATTGGTACTCACGTTATCCTTAGCTTACCTCTCTACTACCCATTCATATACACTGTTTCTCTCCAGCACTGCCCCATTCATGCTCAGTGCTGCTGCTGGAGAGGAGGCCTTAGCAGACAGCCGGGTAAAACCTGCTATGGGTCAATGAAGAGTGATGGGAGATGGCCTGAATCTATCATTTCGTATGATTCTTCCTAAATAAGACTATTGCAAATACCCGTGACACCTCACTGTACAGGTGTTGACAAGGTGCCAGGCTCCGGGACGGATTTCCTGCAGTTTTCAGGGAATTTGCTGTCAGTTGAGAAAACCTACACTGAGAGTGAGGAGAGAATCCGGGACTGGAAAGTATTTCTGTAATTGAGACTTTTAATATAGGTCCATTAACTTTATATCATAGGTCACCCTGGAATAAAACAGTAATATTTGTATGATACAGAAGATAAGGAATAGAGAGAAGTCAGCTTAACAATATTTACTTTGTGAAGAAATAGATACTTGGTTTATGATTGTGGTACAGCCCTGGGGTATAAAAACGATTGAAAATAATATTTTATGTGTAATTCTAAGCGACTAATTGTGCCTTTAAAGGACAGAAAAGAAGAGCGGCAAATATGCTTCCTAGTCAATTCCAATACAATTTCTGGAATCCATTTTTAACCCTAGGATGATGTTGGCATATAGATTTTCTTTTGCTCCATTTTTATTATTGCCTGGAAATTCCACGCTAAGATAAAGAGAATAGTGCAGGTCATCCCCTGAGGAAGTGGTTTTCTGCCTGAGAAGGAAACAACTCCAGGTAAAACATGAGTAAACAAAAGGAAATGGAATTTATTTTTACACAGACCAAGCACAATGTGGACAGAAGCATTCCATTATGCTATAAGCTGTCTCTTAGAGAACAGAGTATTGTCTTTGGAGAAAGACAATGGCCTGAGTTTTACCTCATAACATGGAGCAGAAGGGCAAAGAGTAAAACAACTCTGTGTGGAGTGTTTTCATATCTACTGCAGAGACCAGAACAGAAAACTTACTTGTTTTCTTACTGTATTTCAAGAATTGAGATTGGAAAATGATAAAACAAATTATCAGAACTCATCAGTGAGAACTCTGTGGGCACATAAAACAATAAAAATTATTAAAATGATATGTGTCAACATGTCATCAACTGAACAGATAACACCCATGGAGTACCCAGCAGAATTCTATAAAATTTGATAGTGTTTATAAAAGACCCAAACAAGGAGACAGTGGGAGAACTAAAAACAGATACTAAGACCTCAGGTCATATTCTCAGAGGGATTCCTTGTCTCCATCTTATGACTGGAACTTTTAGCTCAGCTGTGGCCCAGAACTGGAAACTTCAAAATGAAAGAGCTGGAGACTGTGTCATTTATCAACTTATAGGATATTGCTGAAGAATCATGGGAACAATAACTTGGCCAGATGAAAAAGAGACTTGAGAACATCTGCTTAAGGTCTAGTTTTTTTATTGGCATATATTAATTTTACAAAGTAATAGCCTTCACAATAACTTTTCTATATATGCACATGATACACTTTAATTATCACCCCCTACTGCCTTCTCTTAAACCAGTTCTCTCTCTCTATTCCTAGTATAGTTCCATTAGGGTCAGTATTTTATTTTAGTTGACAAATTATTTATAGTAGCTATTATTATTTTGGTAGTGATGGATAACAAATTCAAGGTCTCACAAATATTAAATGAGCTACCTGCAGCCTGGGATAGACTTTAAGAATGAGGAAACCGAGGCACAAAAAGAGGTCATATAGGGTATCAGTGGATAGACACCTTTTTAAACCTTTGGGTACCACCAAAAGTTCATTTCTTTCAAATGCAAGAAATAATTAAGCTACTTATGTTTCCTATCTTGACTTCTATGATTCTGCTAAATCAAATGAATGTTTAGGACTTGTAGCTGGCTCTCTTTTCGAACCAGTGGCATTTTCCTGAAGTACACAGAAACCAATCTTTCACTGTAGACATATGATGTACTGATTTTCATAAAGACAAACTCAGAGCACTGGTATGTGGTCGTATCGCCCCCCAGGCCTGGAATCATGAGTCATAATTGTTTGGATGCACAACTGCTAGGATATGGCAGGGCCTATCATCTAGCAGCCTGTATGTAGTCTGTTGGGGAAATGACATAAACTCCAATTTTACAGAGCTCGCTCGTTTAGCAAATTGAAGAGCTTACTCATCGACTATGAAGTGGGCTTGATGCTTGCAAATATCCGAGCAGCCATTCTCCTGTCATTTTCTCAATCACTCGTGTTATGCATCCCACTGAATTTCCTCCCTGGTTTCCAATCATCCTAATTACGATTTCTTCTTAGTGAGTGGATCCGTGTGCACATTTCCTGTTCCTGGCTTCTAGCAGGTGACTTGGCTCGTTGAGGAGTTTTCCCTCATATCCTTCTAGAGTGGCTCAGGTCTACTAGTAATAAACTCTGACAACACTCAGAAAATTATTTCCTAATACATTATTCAATTTTCTCTTACCATTGTAGCAATAATTAATATTTAATCATATAATGTAATGAACATAAACAATATCATATTAGCATATTAATTACAACATATTATAATGTATTATTGTATTATTAATTTTATAATTATAGATTAACTAGGTAATTGTTACATAATTGATTATTAATATACCAGCATAGGAATTTAATAAAAATAATATAATAATATCATAGAATAATTATATTATTTATGTAGAATAATATAATTCACATCTATTTCTCCTACTAGACTGTAATCTCCTGGGTCAGGATAATGTTCACTGCTGTGATCACAACATCTACCCATCTGGTTGGCATATTAGTAGGTATAAAATCTGAAAGATCCATGGCAAATAGTCTTATTATGCAACTGTCTTGTAAGTTAATTGATTGGGACATTTGAGTGCAGTCAAATGGAGGTGTGACTGCGCAGTGCATGGAGCATACTTTTCATAGGAGGTTGCTGTTCATGGACTTGTCACTTGAAAGGCAGGAGCAGCAACTGTCAGAAATGTAGCCTCATGGATCTCTTGCCTCTTCCTGTTCACATATGAGAAATTTATGGAATAGTCTCTGCACCATGAAATGTTTGAAAACATAGACTGATGCCCCAGATTTTTTTGATTGGCCAGGCAAATCTCTCAAGACAGAGACACAATCAGATTTATGAGTTTGAGTATGATGGCAGATAGCCCCTGACCTCTGACCCTCTCGTTGTAGGATTGTCCTACCTGTGTTACCACGGGAGTCTCTAGCAACTTCTAACAGCGGCAGGCTGCTTTGCAGACCCAGAAAATACAAACCTCGTGGCTAGACCTTTTAACAGTTCTAGAGAAACCAGCAATAAGGAGCTTTAGGGAGCATCTGTGGAGTTCACCAGTGACAAATGACGTCTCCTTACAGCACAGGAATAATTAAGAGTCCAGTGGAACTCACCTGCCGTTCTCTCTGCCGTGCTCCTTGTGTGAGGCCGCATGTGAGACATTTGAGAACGCAGTGAACTAATCCCAGGAATTCACAAGTTTGGAACTCTTTGGTTTTAGAAACAAGAAATTTTTCCTCTCTACAATGTGATTTATTTTTTTAAATTTATTTTTACATATCAATTTGTTCTCGGTGCTGGGTGAGCTGTCTGCCAGGCACAAGCAGTTTACAGATGAATGGCACACAATTCAGGACTCTCAGGGACTTGCAGTCTCATTTCAACAGCCGTGTACTAAGGAAACAGACTCCGTGGTTCTTGCTGCAGTAGAGTTTCACAACTACTTTCTAGAGATATTATTATGAAGGTCACACTCTGCCTTGAGCTACTAAGTGTCGAGAAAGAGAAGGTGCAGGTTTCTCTAGATGCATGGTATGGAGAGGGTTTTTAAGAGTTTGGGGATGCACTTGCAAAAGCAATCTTAAAAAGGAAATTATGAACACACTGTCTTCCCTTGATGAATTCAAGGTGTTAAAACTTCCTGCCAAAAAAAAAAAAATCCTCTTTAGGGTCTCTGGCAGTCAAAAGACTCTTTCACTTCCAGACAGGAGTTATTCCACGAACATCATGGGCCTGAAATCCATGTCGTCTGGAGAGACTTACTACAGTTTGCAAAGTGTCTTCCTCTGAGTTGTTGCATTATCATTTCTCCATATGGCCTGGGAAGAATTCATCACTTTGTCTTTTTGTGCAAGGTCATTTGGCCTCCGGAGAAGCAGCAGTACGCTTGCGAAAGCCCACAGGCGGTCAACACTTTATAAGGTTTTGCTAGTTTGCTGGCAGTTGATCAAATGTAGTGAAAGAAAATGAATGTGCTATTTAAATACGGCAGCAGTGAGTGTGCAAAGGTCGAATTCAGCTGCTATCCTGAACCCAAGACTGAAGTTTCCATCAGAGATGGAAATACGTGAGTCTCATCTCACCTGCGTGTTCTACTTCACACCCTGTCCTATGTTCAATAATGCTGAGGTGGGAACAGTAATTTATCAGCTATATTTTTATATTTGAGGCAAAATAATAATTTGGGTTTTTTTTTTCAGAACATTAAAACTGCATGTGAAGCTTGGGTTGCCCTCTGTCCTTCCATGTGTATTTTTTTCTCTGTGTAGCAATGATGTATTTCTTTTTAACTTGTTCCTGTTCTGACTCCTGCAAGAGTTTTCTGCTGTTTTATTACTCTCATCACTCGACATCTCTGTTCTTCATGCTCTCCCAGATCTCTACACTCAGCAGAGGTTTTATCATTTATTCCTTTCTGATATTTCCCAGATAACGCACCCTAGTCAGCACATTCATTTGTTGCTTCTGTGAATCCTAGAAAGTAGGAGAGAAAGACACATTGCCTCAACCATGATCCTTTGTCGTTTCCTAGACAACATGCTCATCTGAAATTCCTTCTTCCTTTCCTCCACCCCCCTTCTCCCTGCTGCCCCACTTCTAATGGATTTTTAAATGTCTTCAGGCAGCCTTGATGCTTGCATCAACAGTGACAGTGGGTTCTGTTGAAGCTGGACTTTCCTACCGTGCGCCCTTTGCTTGCTCACTGTACCCAAAGGGCTCACAGTACCCAAATGACCCTCACATTTCTTCCAATTGCCCTGTCTCTAGACTCTGTCCCACAGACTCCAGCCATTGTTCTCCATTTCTACTCTGGCTCTTCTATACATTACTCTGTCTTGGTGTTTTCACTTACCTGTGAAACAGGGTTAGACACGCGCTACCAAAATGAAGAGACTGCTGTTGAGCTTGTGCTTCTAATCCTAGTACTCCAGAGGCTGAAATGAGAGGATCAGAGTTGGGTGAACGCACGGCCTAAGACGTGAAGAGATTTCCTAAATCCAAAACAGAACAGAACAAACAAAACAAAACAAAACAAAAAAAAACCCCAAAAAACATCAAAATGCTTTGGTGTAGGAGTTCTTTCTGTTTGTGTGTTGCTTTCATTGGATAATGAATAAAGAAAACTGCCTTGGCCTGGTTGATAGGACAGAACTTAGGTAGGTGAAGTAGACAGAACTGAATGCTGGGAAGAAGGGCAGAGTGGCAGATGCCATAGATACTCTGCCTGAGATGGACGCTGGTTAGAATCTTGCTAGTAAGCCACAGTCATGTAGCGATACACAGATTAAAAGAAATGGGTTAAATTAAGATGTAAAAATTAGCCAATTAGAAGTTAGAGCTAACGGGCCAGGCAGTATTTAAGTGAATATAGTTTCTGTGTGATTATTTCGGGTGTAAACTAACTGGGTGGCCAGGACGACAAGCAGCCTGCTCCTCCTTTTACAATACTTAATGAACAAACACATAAAAGTGACTTAGCACAAGTATAAAATGATTCAATGACTAACTCATGAACTTTATAAGATGCCAGCAGACTTCAGCTGTCTTAAAGAAAATGGAAGAACAAATCTACTGTGCTGAAAGTTCATTCTCAGGCCAAATGAAGTAATTTAGGGCTTAATAATTATTTATGATCAGTTAGTTACTGTTCCCTTTTGTTCATTAGGGAATCACAACACAGGTTTTGAAAATTGAAGTGATAATGTATTTGATCTAAGTTAATGAGGGCCTCTGCGGGAAAGAAGGGAAGGAATATAAATGTAGGCACCACCTACTGCCTCGGTTGCCTCCGTTGCCTTTTTAATCTCAACAAAATGCTTTTTAGGGAATTCTGAAGTCTAAAGTTTTCAGGTTGATTCTTTTTGTAAGTATTAGTAAATTAGAAGAATAATGAAGTATGCGATTTTGAAACCGTGGAAAGCCGTATAAACGCTGCATCAACTTGCCTAGGCGTACTTTAGAGTCTGCTGTGTCCAGGACCGATTACTCAGGCTGGAAGTTTGAGCAGTACACGGGGACTGACCCTGAGCCAAGCTTAGTGTCCGGGATACCATGCGACCATGTGGCAGCAGACGTTTTCTGCTGCTTCCCAGACTGTGACTTAGAGCTGGGGCTGACTCCATTCTCTTCAAGAAGTTGCACGGAGGAAAACTCCTTATGCCAGGATGCGCAGAGGATCTGTAGCTGGGATGGAGTGAAGACCTGGAATTCAGTGAAGATAGAATTTTCAATAAAAGCAGGCTCAGTTCCTTAAAGCTGCTGGAACTGAGAGGGCCTGAGAAAGTGCTAGGGTAGCAGGGGGCGGTGTGTGTGGGGGGGGAGGGGGCACACACCTCCTGAGCCTGTACAGAAGTTTGGGCCAAAGGCTCTCCGGGACTGCCTCACTTACTGGCCTCTTTAAACTTTCTTTGAAGAATTGGGAGGGAGTTGCTGTCCCACTGTTAGTTCCAAGCAGGACAGTGTTGAAAGTGAAGGTGTGCAGGCATTTTTGTCAGCCTGATGTGCCTCTAACAGAAAGGAATGTGCCTGACAAATGATTTCAGAACCTTAGATTGAAAGCAATAAAGGCGACACAAAAGAGGATGAATGAATCTGCAAGAGGTAGTTTATGCTCCTAATTCCAGCACTTGGGAGGCTGAGGGAGATGGATTGCTATGAGACCAAAGCTAGCCTGAGTTGCAGAGTGAGTTCTAGGCTAGCCTGGACGATGAAGTGAGACTGTCTTAAACCAAAGAGGAGTGGTGGGAAGTTGGACATCAGCACAAGTTCTCTGTGGCACAGGCTGGCCTTTAGTGGCGTGTTGAGGACTTTCCATCCACCTTAGTGGGTTTAAGGGTCTGCACAGTGCTCAGAAAATCTAAAGAAACACTCCCACACATGGGAAGAACTCCCTTCTTGTTAAATGTTACTCTGTGGCATTACATTATAATAATGTTAATCTGGTGGAATTACATGATTTATGAAGTTACTGTGTTTTGATATTATTGAAGTTCCCAACACTGTATATTTTACTATCCAAGGAAATATATACTGTCTTGAGACATATGTATATTTATTGTGAGTCTAACATGAGCTGTTGTTTTTGCTTTTGAATGATATTTATCAGGGGCTAGCATATGAGGTCTGAAACATCAATTTCACTTAGCTTCTTTTCTAGGAAAAATAAGTAACCAATGACAGTGGTTGCTGTATTGCTGAGGCTTATGAGAGTTGATGTGTGACAGAAAAATAAGTAAGATGTGGTCTTATGCAGAATACCCATTATCTGCTCAAATACTTCCTGTGCATTTGAACTGACAGTTAAGTCCCAGTGCTTACAGTTGGCAAAATCTACTACTGTTTGCAGTGAACTATTAGATGTCATTATCTAAGTATCTGTTGGAATGAAATCTAAACATCTGTTTCTCCTCACTTTGGCTCCTGATCACAAGCTGGGCATCTTTTCTGTGAAGCCGGATCATCCCATGGTGGCAATTCCTGAGCATGACATTCTTGATTCTAAAGAGGTAATGTAAGATAGGTGCAGAGATCTCTGTCTCTAGAAGTAATTCTGGCAATATTAACAAAGCCACAGCATTTTAGTTTTGAGATGATATATAATTGAAACATTTATAAACCTTCCCTTTTTTCCCTCCAAACCATCCCTCATACCACTCCTTGCTATTTTTAAATTCATATGTAGATGTATGTATTCTCAAACATAACTTTCACAATCTATATCATGTTGCTTGTATGTATGTTTTTAGGGTGACCACTTAGTATCAGATAACCACTTGTGTCCTCTTCCCTGGACAGACTATTTTTCTGACTTTTAGGTTTCCTTAGTTGTGGGCAGTTCTTGTTTGTTTATTTATTTTAAAAAATATTTATTTTATTTTATGTGCATTAGAGTGAGGGTATCAGATCCCCTGAAACTTAGTTACAGACAGGTTTGAGTTGCCATGTGGGGGGCTGGGAATTGAACCCAGGTCCTCTGGAAAGACAGTCAGTGCTCTTAACCATGAAGCAATCACTCCAAACCCTGTTCATAGTTCTTTATGTAGGGCTAGGGATGCATTTGCATTCCCCTTCCCTCTTTTTTGTGTCTATTGATGTCATTACCGTTCAGCTCATGCTTAGGCAGTCATGGTGGTAAGACTTTATGGATGTAGCTTCTAACATTACTAGGAGACACAGTCTCACAGTAAACTGTTCCACAGTCTTTCTGCTCCTTCATTTTCTATACAGCAGTGTATGCACGTGTTAAAGGCAACATAAGTCTCTATAAATATATACTCAAGGAACCAAAAAAATCCTTAGTGGGTTAAAGACAGCCAGAAATGTACCTAAAGCCACTAATATGGACCACTCATAATAGACCTTTACATGTTCCCTGAGGCTTAGGTGTGCTCATGTTTGTACATGTGTCTGTTAGAACTGGCTCCACAGCATTTTCAAGGTATATTTTTCACAATTCAGGATATACTATACATTTTCCATAAAGTAACATTTCTATTTCTACAGTTTAGGGAGAAACCTAAAATCTGGATTATTGTTATATGTTTAAAAGACAGTTTATGTAATTTGGTGAGGGTTCATATGTTTTTTATATTTATCTACTTATTTACTTTGAGATAGGGTCTCATGTAGCTCAGGATGGTCTTGAAGTTTTTAATCTATCTAAAAATGACCTTGAATTCTTATTCCTCTAATCTCTGCTTGGATTAGAGGTGTATGTCATTATTCCTGATGACATTTATTTATTTATTGTTAGCATTTTCATTATTAATAAATATCAACATCATCATTATTATATTTTGGGTAATAGAAATAATTAAGCCCAGAGCCATATACATAATAAGCAATTGTTTTTACAGTCCCCCTGCCCTTTTGGACAGAATTTGAAGCTATTATTGTGCAAAATCTTTTAGGCTTCCTGCAGGGACAATAATGTAAAATGTAAAGGTATATTATGAGTGGTCCATATTAGTGGCTTTAGGTACATTTCTGGCTGTCTTTAAAGTAATCCACTAAGGATGGTATTTTTGGTTCCTTGAGTATATACTTATAGAGACTTATGTTGCCTCTAACACGTGCATACACTGCTGTACTAGAAAATGATACAACTGGTCTACCATGGGTGTGGTACCCGTCTCCATGTGCTCTTGCTGGAACTGACATGATTATACACAACAATTTATGGGAAGCATAGTGTATATTGTAAAGAAAAACCACATGCTTCTTTTGTCATAGAATATTCTTAAGTGCTTTTATTATTCTTGTTTTACAGCAAGCAAATGAGGGCTGAGGGAAGTCAGTCTATTGGAATAGCTGGGAAGTGTAGGCACAATTCAGTATTAAATATCTACTGATTGCCTAGCAATTTGTTTTAAGTACTCTCTCACCCTCTGTCCAGCATTTAAATGAAGAACATTAATTTAGACAAAGGACTTTACAATTTTTCTATCTGTCTCTAAATCTCCTCCTGTGCTATCTAGTTCCTGCTTTTCTTATATACATTGTGGAATATTTGCTAATTTCATTCGTAAGAGTTGAAAAATCTGTATTTTGCTTGTTGTTTTGCATGGACTTGTGCTCTTATAATCCACTGGATGGTGACATTGCTATTGAGCAACAAACTTCCTTTATACAGTCAGGATAGTAACCTTGTCATGTGTGTCACTGCTTTTAGTATAATGATGACAAGTTATACAGAAATAGAAATTTGGACCAGAGTGTTTGCACCCAACTAGGAGGACGGTTGAAGAATTTTTGTTCTTTACTGATGAATACTTTTTAAAAATGAAATATTTTTTGCCTGTGTTTCAAACCATATGTTTGATTCAAATTCACTTATGCCACGTCTATTCACTCTCAGTGTTGCTATAAAATAAGGTTAAATTAGATGTTTATATGAAAAACCAAAGCATCCAGTTCAGATAGTAGTAATGAACTGAGAACTTATCAAATTTAGTTTTAAAACACTGCTTTAAATTGCCTAACAGCATAGGGTTGACAGAATTTTTTTTTATTGCATTGTGTGTATGCTTATGAAACCTTGTTTTTTTCCCTTTTTTGAAACAGATTTTGTTCATACGGTATATTTTGTTTACAGTTTCCCTTATTTCTCCCCATTCCTTCCCACTGCCCCTCCCATTTGGATCTACATTCTTTGTCTCGTTAGAAAATCAACTAGCATAAGGAAAAATAAGATAAATAAAAAACTAGTTGGAATATGACAAAACAACCAAACAAGAAACAACTCAAGAATCACAAGAAATATATATAGCTGCAGAGACACAAATGATCACACACACACACACAGAGGAATCCCACAAAAACACAAAGCTGCTAGCCACAATAAGGGCATGTATGGTAGAAGAAAGAAAGAAGAAAGAAAGAAAGAAAGAAAGAAAGAAAGAAAGAAAGAAAGAAAGAAAGAAAAAAAAGAAAGAAGGAAGGAAAGAGCAATCATCCCTGACTTAACATTATGAGACAAAGAACCTCCAAAGATGCTGTTGAGTTCATCACTGCTGGGCATGGGGTCTATTCTTAAAGAGTTGTTTCTTTCCCCATTGAGATTTTCTTGGAGAAAAAGAATTTTTTATTTGCAAGTGGCTGTCAATTGGAGATAGCTTCTTGGTGTGTGTGTGTGTGTGTGTGTGTGTGTGTGTGTGTCTACTTCTCCTTTTAACTTTAGGACTCCAGCTAATGCAGACTCAGGCGGGCCGTGTGCATATGTAAGTTCATATGTGTGCCAGGCCTGTTTAATTCTTTGGTGTTTTATACCACTTCTGGCACTTATTCTCTTTCTGCCTCCTTCTTTTTTCAGAGTTCTTTAACCCCAGAGGGGAGGAATTTAATGGAGATATCCCTTTTAAGGGCTGAACATTCCCAGGTCTCTAGCTTCCTCCATATTGTCTGGCTGTGGGTCTCTGTCTTTGTTTCCATCTGCTGCAGGAGAAAGTTTCTCTGATGATGCCTGAGAAATCATGGATCTCTGAGGATGGCAGATGCCATTAGGAGTCATTTTATTGCTACATTCGTTTAACAGAACAGCAGTAATATTTGCTTTTCCCCTAGGTCTGCGGTGTCAGGTTCTTGGCTTTCTCCGCAGCTTTGGGTATGGGTTCCATCTCATGGAATGGCTTTAACTCAAATCAGATATTGGTTGTTTTTTTTTTTTTTTTCAACAAGCTTTGTGATACTATTTGACCAGCACATCTTGAATCTTAGTCACTACTGTATAACTAGGGTTTCTCCTTTCTCCTTTGAGAGTGTTCATCATACCTTTTAGCGCTGCGATTAGTAGTCTGTAGTGGTGAAGGCACTATAGGTAGGCAACAGGTATGTGTTCAATGAGTTGTGTAGGCGCTGTCATAAGTAATAGGACCTTACTCTCTGTGGAGAGCCACCAATAACTTGACAACAGCCTGGATTAATTGGGGGTTTCAATGGGATCCTTTATTTTTTTTTTTAATTTTGAGATTGGGTCTTACTGTGTTTCTCTCACAGGCCTGAACTTATTATGTAGACTAGGTTAGACTCAGACTTAGAGAGATCCATATACCTCCACTTCTGGAGGGCTTGGGGTCCTGCTACAATTTGATTCTTTTAAATAGAGAGTATCATAAACCTGAAGATAAAGACTTAAAATTATGCCACTGGGTGAGATTTAAAGAACAGTTTTGAGTTAGATTTCGAATATATGGAAACCATCATAAAAGAAGCTAACTGTTAACATTTGTGAAAGATAGACATGGCTCCCCCAAAGGAAACAATGAATGAAGGTCACTGTCTGCTTCTAATATGGCAGATCTCTTACTAGCACTGGCACATTGTGAAACAATTTAACAACTTTCTACAACTTCTTAAGCCATATATTTTCTCCAAACCCTAGCCTTATTATTTATTTATCTATATAACATTGTCAGATTAAAGAAAAATACTGTGTTCTTATAAAACAATTGTCATCTTCTGACCATGTGCCTGAGAGATCATAACTTTCTAGCTATGTGCCCAGTGCAAATGAAGAATTACTTGTCATGCTTTGACTTTTCTTTCTAGTCCTAAAGATGCTAATTTGCCTATCTTACTGTCACATTCTCAACTTCTGACCCAATCATGAGTTTTAGACCTAAGAGATTTTAAATTTAACTATTTAATTCCTATCTTAGATTAAGATATCTGGGCTTACTCAATGCCTTTTGCCACATGATTTTTAAGGTTCATCTTAAAGGAGCTAACCCCAAGAACAACTACACTTACCTTGGAGCCCAGGTCTCAGCAGTGCTGGCCAAAGGACAGAATCATCAGCCATGACTTGTATGGTCAACGCTGGCCTTCCCCTCACTCAGTCCTGGACCAGAGGAATGTAGATCTCTGTAATACAAAGGCCTTGGCCAGCTTCAAAATTATTCATTGATTCCTTTTCATATCTATTGTTGTGCTTGTACAAATGTCTGTGTACCAGGTACATGGTGATGCACATAGAGGCCAAAAGAGCATTGTGTCTCTGGAATTGGAGTCACCGACACTTGTGAGTTACCATGTGGGTGCTGGGAATAAAACCTGGGTCCTCTGGAAGAGCAACCAGTGCTCTTAACCATTGAGTCATCCCTTAATCCCACCTCAGCCAACTTTAAACTAAGTCTCCCCCAGTGATTGAAATGTGTAGCACTGCATGGTTAGTTTCTTCACCAGTGGCGTTGGCATGCCAACCAAATTAGCAATTTAATTTTGAATACACAAAAAGTAAAAGCAAGGAAATTGCTTTAAAAAGCTGCCTCCGTGAATGTTTTCAGTTACTTAACTTTGGGTCACATTTTCTGGCTCGATAGTGCAATGTTGTAATGTGAGCTTTACTTGTGTGTGGTACAATGATTTTGAGAGAGCTGCATGATGAAGTTCATGATTTAATGTGAGATGAAACACTTTATTTTTCTCTTGACAGGCTACACAAAGTTTGGGAGTTACTTGGCCTGGATGTAATTTACAGTGCAATGAGAGAACTTAGGGCATTTGATGCAATGTTTTACTTGTGTTTCATCACACACACATACAGAGGCATATATACTCATAGACACAAATACTCACATATACACATAGAATTACACACTAACAAAAAGTACACATACATGCTTACATATGGATACACAAATATGCATATACATATACATACGTGCACATATCCACTCAAATATACACACATACACTCATGTACACACACATAGATAGATATATACTCACATAAACTCATACATAGTCAAGTACACACATAGACATACACATACACATGAATACTCACTCATGCACATATACTTACATAATATACATACACACATATACACATATACACACATGCACAGAAACACGCAAACATGGCATTGTATGAATCCTCAGATAATCATATTAGCTTTCTATATAATCAACTGTGTGTCATCTGTCTGAACAATTTTGAAAGAAAATCAATTTTGTTGATTTCTATTGTCCACGGTGATATAATAATCTCCAAATAGGAGCATAGTTAGCACTTTTCAAGAAGCATATACTCCCTGCCCGAGATTAACAATGTCTGAGTGGAGTTACAGGGAAGAACTTTGTATTCTACTAGGAATAATCATTTCTGCTTACATGTAGCACTTCTTGTGAATTCAGCATCAGATATACATACACGCATACAGATATATGTGTATCCTTTGATCCACATTCCACTATGTAACTCGTTTCTCTCTTTCCAGGATTAATTGCGAACACCACAGTGCAGAGCGGCACGTTAGCAACCTCTTGTCTTCTGCTGAAGGCTACCTAGGATTATTTCTTTTCAGCTTGAGAGTCAGAAGACCTCCAGAACGAGATCAGATTTCCTTCTCAATGACACAGCAGCTAATTGTTCACCAGTTCTCAGAAACACACATGCTCTGCAAATTCCTCTGCCAGTTGCATAACAATTTGTGTCTGAGGTGCTAGGGATAGAATTTAAGGCCTTGAGCATACTGGGAAGCACCCTGCTACTGAGCTGTACCCCTCAAACTCCTGTTTCCTTGTTCCTCCTCTTGCAGATTTTGATAGATATTAAGGATAGCCAGGATTCTGTTTCTGATAGCAGGGAACATTGATTGATTTTTTTTTTTTCTGAGTGGCAAAGGCAAATGAACTTTGTGTTAATCTCACAGAAAATTTCAGAAGCTTTATGGATACCCAGGGTTCTTCTCATACAGGCAAGCATATCCCTTTTTTGCTCTCGATGAACAAAGAAGGAAAAAGTTACCACTTTCACATATGGTTCGATTCAGGGTAAATTAAAGTCCTTAAGAGGATGGGCCCATTTTTTTCTTTCCTTCAGATAATTTCCCCAAACTCATATTTCTCAAAATCAAGCTTGGATAAACCTTGGATTGCTAAGATGGAATTTCAAGGGTGGACTTGAAACCTAGCTTATCTGATGAATTAAATAAGCATACCTTTCATCTGCTCAGATAGCACTGGTGGAAAGACCTACAAATTGTCAGGCCTTCCTATAGCAGATTCACCCAGGGTCTTTGAAAAGACAACAAATGATATTTGTTTCTTTGAATTGCCTAGTTGGGAGATTCTCTAAGATTTCAGTTCAATGATTTTCCAACAAAATCTACAAACAAATGGAAATTTAAAACACAAGCTTCGCCCTCCCCGTTGAACATGAGGGAATATTTTCTCGCCCCTCCTTTTTCTTAAGGCATGCATTGTAGAAAATGTGTCATCAGTACTGTTCTTATTCTTTGAACTGTCTAGAAATCCCTTTGAGGGAACGAGATGGGAGTTTTGTGAGACCACAGGAGGTCTTTTCTGAGGCTTTAACCAACTTTTTTCAAAGTGCAAACATCCAAGGAACTTGACATCTCTTTCCTGGCTCCCAGAGCAGAAAAACACCTTATGCTTAGCAGGTGCTACCTTCAGCGGGGGTCTGGCTCTATGTTGTAACACTACTTCCTAAAGATGTTTAATTCTTTCTGAGTAAAAATAAAACACAGACGAGTTCCCAATTTATCAGATAAATCTAGGACAAGCTTTGGCTTACAAACATTACATCGATGCTTTTAACTTAAAGGAAAAGTGACTCATTTTATCAGGAGAGCATACACATAATGAACTATGTCTATGTGGCTGTCCAATAAGAAATTCCCAGGGTTCGCATTCTCTTAATGGATTAGCCATGGTGCACATCACATTCTGCTGAGCCAATGCTGTTCAGTACTAAATATGAGGTCACAGTGTCTGTTTGTTTTAGAAAAGGATGGGAGGGCTTACAGAAAGAGAGATGGGGAGAGGGCACGGGAAGAGTTGGAGAGCGGAGAAGGTGAGGAGGAAATGATGCAAACAACAGGACTCCTGGGTGGAATTCTCAAGAAGAAATCTTAACAAGGGTTGATTTTACCTACACAACAATAACAACAATAATAAGGCAGTGAGGTCAAGCTTAATTATTTGGATCTCAGATCTTCTGGAGACCAATTATTTTGAACCCACCCAGATTCACTATTAAGTTCTTAGTGTCCATAATATAATACTGGGGTTCTCTGTCATGCTATATATTGAGAGGACCTTAATTACTGAAGGCTATAATGCCATGTGTCTATTTAAAGTGAATAGTTGTAAATATGTGCAAAGGACTTAATCTCATGGGAGAAGATTATTTTCAGTGTGTGTGTGTGTGTGTGAGTGCGTGCATGCGCATGCGCATTTCTTGGAAGTGGTTTTGGATTCTGGATGTTCAAAGTCTAATTTTATATTATCAATAACAATTATACAGACTGTTTTTACTTTATTTTGCAGGAAGATGTATGCATATTTACATTAAAAGAAAATAGGAACCTATTTACATAGCAGTTTCTTTTGAAAAAATCCTTACTGTGACACTGGTTTTAAGTTACACAGGCTACACTCATATATTAACAAAGTCACCCGAAGAGAGAAGTAATGGGTGAAGTTTCTCTTCAGAATTATGATGTTTCAGTGCATTAGGTTCTTTCTTATATATTTTTAAGACCCAAATAAGTGTATTGTTCAGCTGGTGATAAAACATTGGTTCTGAGCTGCCAGAGTGTCAGCTTAAAAGATGTTGTATTGTTTTATTTCATTGTCTGCACCTTTCTTAAGTGTTTATTCTTGCTCCTCTTGTGTTTAGTTTTTTAGCTGTATGGAGATTGCAAAGGGATATAGGAAGGCCAGAATGCATCCAAAATGGTGGCTCTACCTGTCATAGTATCATCTGTCATTTCTAACCAGATACCAAATTGTAGTGCCTCACATGACCGTGGTCTCCCAGCAGTATCCAAGGGTGATGATGAGCCTGGTGCTGAGCTGTTTGTACTGCTTCAACCTCTTTAATCATGCACAGAACAGCAGTATATTATATTTAGAAAGGAACGGATAGGACACGAGGTGTATGATATTTTATTTAAAGTAAACACATGTATACACCTTTCTGATGATAGAACATAAGCCATACTCAATATTTCCTTTGGTATGACTAAGACAGACTAACTTGTGGCCATAACCAACAATGAAAATAGGTAGAAACACTGACTAAACTTAGATTGAATGGACTGGAGAGATGGCTCAGCAATTAAGAGCACTGCCTGCTCTTCTAAAGATCCTGAGTTCTGTTCCCAACAACCACATGGTGGCTCACAACCGTCCATAATGAGATTTGGTGTCTACTTGAGGAAGAAACCTTGTTAGTAGTTCTCATCAGCTTAGACCATGAAACCCAACATGTACAAGTTCAACAGAAGCACCATATATGGGCTTCCCATGCATACTTAAAAAAAAAAGAAACACTGACTAAACTAAGGTTGAATATGGACAAAAAAGTGGCTTTACAAGTGCTGTTTAATCTTCTTGGACTTTATTTTCATTCTCTGTAAAATGGCATCAAGATATGTTATACAGTAGATCAGAATATATATGTATATGTTTATGTATGGTTTAGCTTGTAAATGTCCTAACATTTCATAAATGTGAGCCATTTGATGAGTTAAAAACTATTTGTAATATTAAATACTACATGCTGTCACCTTGATGAAAATTTGATTATTTTTATTTGTTAGCAATATCAAAGATCTATAATTTAGTCATTTCTTTCTTTCTCTGGATTGATTGTTTCAGAGACTCTCAGATGGTGAGTGCTCTGCTTCTTAGCTCAGGGCTAGTGGTTGTCTGTTGCTACCCTGTGTCTCAGTGCTCTTCTTCCTGTCTCCTTCCACTCTGCTGAACACCGTTTACCCTAAGGATGCAGAGAGCATACACTTTTCACAATGCTACTAGATTTTCTTTCTGCCTAACTTACTCCTTGAGCAGATTATGTTTCTTCATGGAGCCAGCTCTAAGTCACAGGCCTTTGGGGCCACAACTCCTGACCATGATGAAAGCCAGGACAAAACCAAAACCAAAAAAGTTGCTTATGAAAGAGCAACTGGCCTCCTTTGTTCACCACTGGCCATGTTGGATTGTCTCATCCTCAACCATGAGTTAGTACCTGGAAATAGAAAGTTCTAGTCATTTTCTCCTTTGTCATTGTATCACAGTGTTTATCAGACTATATTTTAGACATTAATTTTCTCCCCATCTCATCTTTGATGCTTTCTTTTGTCCACTTGGACTCACTGCTGCAAATGCCCATCTTTATTAGTCAAGTTTATCTTATCTGTTCCAGACAGTCTCGCTGTATCAACTGGGAATAAACACAAGTGAACAAATAGAGACATTTTTGCAATTCCTCCTCTACTTCAGAGCAGTATTATAAAGCCAAGAAAAGAAACATAGAAAGAAAGGCAGGAGGTTCTTTGCTCTCTCTGCTTTATCCCATGGTGCATTTTACAAAAGCTGGACTTTAGTTGAATCCCTTTCCACTTTTCCTTCTTGTTTTAGATATTACATTTTAGAGAGTAATGTATTCAATGCCACAAAAACAGTAAGGCAGCAGTTCGAGATCCTGAAGAGATGTGGGATATACAATTGCACTCCTTGAACAGCACCTGCCCTCAAACCGGGCTTGACTGTTATGGGATCAGAGCTGATCTGCCGAGCCCTCTGACTAGCACCTGATTCAGAATTCTAATTTCACTTCCGTTATTATATCTCCACATTAATGTATAATATTCAATGCATTTCCCTAGAAGTCCTCATCTTCACCAATCTGTTGTTTATTTTGCAGTAATGAATTTGGACCGGAAGTGAAAGGCAGTCTGCTGAAGAGCTTCGGAATGCCGGTGCTAACCGGTGCTGGCTTCCACTCGTGCTGTTTTCAGAATGATGCTCTGTTGCTGAGCTCAGTCCAGCAGAAAGCGCCTGAAAGGTCTGCTGCAACCACATAGCATCATCACACTCGCGAAACCCAGAGCAGGATGGTAGACGAGTAGCTTCTTGCATCGCCGTTCAAGCCTATAATGCCTTCTATAAAGTTGACAGCAATACTAACGCTCCCTTGTGTTTAGCAGCAAAATAAAGCGAAATTATACCTGGATACACGAATGACTGCGACTGTTTATTCCCCCCAATGGTAGTTTTGTTTAATGTATACATTATTAACTGAAACAAGTTTCATTATTGAGAGTGTATCTGTGTCTCAAAGGATGCTGATAGTTTAGGGTCCATCAGTGAAGCTGTAAACAAGAGAAAGGTGGTGATTACCATAATGCATTCTACTTTCTAAACAGTTAGGGTTCTGACATGCTGTATAGACTGTGTCCAAGGGACAGCCTAAGGTAATGGCCAATAATTGGCTGGGATGCCTTCAACAGCCACGTCCCTGCTTAATGCTACAGGAGTCCTGTGAAAGCCATCTATCTCACAGGGAATGCTCCCTCAGAGCAAACCCACACTATGGTGGCAATCCCAAGAGCTCAGCAGTATCACAACTGCGGCCAGCCTCATTGAGACGGTCCATTTGTTTCCCAGTTGCCACCACAGCCATTGTTCTTAGTTTCTTCTATTGATGTCCTTCTCCTACTCCTTCAGGGAAGACCAAGACAACACCTACCAAGAGTCCTCAGCAATTCTCAGCAGCAAACTTCAGGTAGCAAAGGAACATTTGCAAAGTCTTTTCTGACTTGTTTTTGTATGAAGCTCCTATTTCCAGAGAGCCAGATCTCCACTGATGCTTCTCCCTACCACTGCTTCATCAGCACAGCCACCCCACTCAAAGGAGAATGCTATGAAGGAGCAACAGGAATCAGAATGCTCTATTATCACTCATCAGTTGGTACCTGGAAATACCGCTTCTTTTGGTTTCCTTTACTAGTATTGGAAGTGCAATCTCCTTGGTATAGATCTCTGCTCATCCATCTTTCCCAAAAAGCTACATCATCTTCATGAACCACTTAATAGGTCTTACCGTTCATGGTCTTGTAACCAGTTACCACAAGTTGTTAGGATGAATTTGACTTAATATCACGGTGGATGATTTTGTGAAGCAAATAACGTCATTACTTATGTTTTGTGTTTGCAAAAGTAAGCATATCCAAATAGTTTAATCAAGCTAGTAAATGGTAGGGGTAGAAAGCCAGATAATTTGATTCTAACATCAATACTTTTTTAATGTTTCATTCATTCATTTATTCATTTACATATTCATCCAATTTTTGAGTTAGTATATTCCTCATTTCACACAAAATTGTTTTTATTGGAACTTTTTTATATTTAATTGTTAATTAGTAACTCTTATTTATAATATTCTCAATTTTCCTTTCAACACAATTATCCTTATGTGTTTAATGTTTATGTATGTATGTATGTATGTATGTATGTATGTATGTATGTCCATTGTGCTTGTTCAGCATCTCATCAAAGTTGAAAGTCTTTGCTGTGGAGGCAGGAGGTTTTAAGGAGAACACGGAACATGGAGAATCAGTTGCTTTATAGGCTCAGGGATATGAAATTTGCTGTCCAAAGGACGTTGAAGTACAGTGGATGTTTCTGAAGATGAAAGGGGTAGGGACAAGTTAGTCTAGAACAGACAAATATTGAAGCTGTGACCCTTCTCAATTTTGGTTTCCCAGAAATCAACTGTAAGACAAAGTTTTAATACGATTAGTTTGTTTCAGAGGTGACTACCCCCAAATGATGCTAAGAGAGTGAGAAATCACCAAGTGCAGCGTTTGTTATAAAGCACTGACCAAAATGGCCAACTGGAGCACAGTTCACCAAAAAATTCGGGAATACAAAATTGGATGAAAATATGTTAGAACTAGTTCAACTTTGAGAAAAATAAAGGATGGCCCTGTTCTATAGCTTGAGTATCAACCCTCATTGGGCACTAATTCTGATTATGAGGCATTTAAAAAAAGACAAACAAACAAAACATTTAATTGTGCATATCCAGTAAGCCTCATTATTTTATTGTGAAATTTTTCTTTGGGAGAAATGAAATGAGTAGTTTGTTGAACTGTGGTGTTTGGTCTGGTTTCTGAAGTAAAGAACAAGAAATGAGAGACAGGTGGGTGCTTACGTAACAGAGACTATTCTCAGCTCAGTGTCCCGGGCAAGTAGCAAATGTAACAACACTCTCCCTAGAGCTGGACTTCTGTGCATCTCCACATTTGAAAGCATCTTCTACTGGAAATTAAATCCTTTAGTGAGTGGATAACTTCTTTAGAAAGAAAGCTTGTTTGGTTTAGATTAAGCCCAGAGGATTTAGAATTATAACCTAGGAATTATAAAATATTTTTCAGTTAAAAAAATGTTACATTTGGAAGGTTTCCTTCAGTTTCTGTGGTATTCTGTAAAAATAGCTATTATAGTGCCTTGAAGTTTTAGACACTCAATTTGCTTGAATGGAGTGAAATTTTCTTTACTGCATATTTAATGAGTATTTGTTGATAGATTTTAAATGAAGGTTTTGAAATGTGCTTTTAAAAGGTTTTTTTTTATTTTTGCAATTTCTCAGCATCAATTAAGCACAAGAGCCTAGATTTTTCATTGACTGAAAACTCTGGAGGTAAATTTAAAAAAATAATACTACACAAGAGGAAAATATGTGAATATATGATGTGGGAGGTCTTTCTGTTTATGTGTTGCTTTTATTGGTTAATGAATAAAGAACTGCTTTGAACCTATGACAGGGAAGAACAAAACTAGGTGGGGAAAGCTAGGCTGTATGCTGGGATAAAAAAGGGCAGAGTCAGAGAAAAGCCATGGAGCTGCCATGGAGACAGATGTGCTAAAACTTTGCTAGTAGGCCATGACCTTGTGGTGATGCACAGTTTAATGGAGATGGGTTAAATTAATATATAAGAGTTAGCTAATAAAAATTTAGAACTAATGGGTCTAGCAGTAATTTAATTAATATAGTTTCTGTGTGATTGTTTCATGGCTAAGTGGCTAGAAACAAATGAGCGGCCCCCTGCAACAAATATATATAAAACATGAACAAAATAAAGGCCAAATTTCTAGGGAGCCACAGATAGGAATTAAAAAAAAATATTAGCAAACTATCCACTCTAAGAACAATAAAGGATCCAAGCTAGCAGGAGAAAGACACTCTTGTCATGTCAGGGCATGGCACTGGGGCGCGTTGTGGAAGAGTTCATGCACTCTGGATAGACAATGAGATGATTCCTTCGCAGGCTTGGGAAGTCTTTCCAAATTTGAACTGAGTTAAATCATTGAAGTAGGGGTCAAAAAGTATTTGCCCAGTCTGCTTTTGGGTCTCAGTTGAATATTTGTTTAAATAAATATTATATTAGGGAAAACATTGTGGAACAGTTAAATTAGCATTTTTTGTTTTCTTAATAAATATAGTTTATGCAAAATTCTTTATTTAAGCCACTTCTCATTAGAAGAAAATGTGTATTTTCTTCTGTAGGGTACTGCTGCAAGGACTCTGTGGCTGAAACCTGTGGTGGTGAAACAGTAGGGTCTTACTGCAGTTTCTTAATAACCTAAAAGCCCAGTGCACTGGGAGAAGGTGGAGAAAATCAATCCATGGATCTTGATTTTCACTAGAGTAGCCAGTTGGTGAACTCCAGGCTCAGTGAGATCCCATCTCAAAGGATGAAGTGGAGAATGATCGAACCCAATGTTGATCTCAGGCCTCTATGCAGAAGCACAAATGTTAATGCACAACCACACATCTTGACATCATATCCTGGTTTCCTTGGTAAATTCAGTGTGTGGGTGTGCGTGCATGCATACATGTGTGCGTACTTGTGTGCGTGGGTTTGTGTTCATGCGTGTACATGTGTGTACTAACAGACAACAAATAAGTAAACAAACAATACATACTATTATATGTTAGGCTATGCTCTGGATTTTCTTAGTCTGATCCTAGATAATAAACACATTAACTAGGTCCGAAAGAATTTGGGAGAATCCAAAAACAAGTAGTCAGATTTTTTGTCAGTTATAACAGGTAATGCTTTGAGTTGGGGTGGGACAAAAAAAAAAAAAAAAGAAAAAAAAATACCAATGTCAGTTTCCCAAGATTTCATCCTGCAGTAAACTAATAGCATTTACCTAAGAGGGAGAAAATTGAAATAAGACTTCCTCTAAAGTCTCTGTTCTGTCGCTAGCCATAGATGTTATTTCATTATTGCTGCAGTAAATGCCAACAGACTTTCTGCCAGGGTGCAGTGCTACGGAACTTGTTCTTCTTACAGAGTGCTCTTACAAGGGCCTTTCAGCTTTCCCTGCCACACGCCCTCTGTGCAGGTGTATCATTGCTAGTTATTAAATGGCGATGAAAGCCAGAGCCTGTCTACCAGCTGAGACAGCCTCGAGCCCTTTATTTCTCAGGTTAATAGTTCAAGTCTCCACTTGTGCAATCAGCAGGAAATCTTAATGGCTACATCTTGACATTGTACTTCGGGTCCCCTAGACAAGGTCTGCGTGCAAGATGAAACAGGCCTTTGAGAGCTAAGTTCTCCCGGGCAGTCTGGACGGACACTGTACCACTCAATCAATTCTCAAAGTAACAAAATCTGCTGCAAGGTGATGTGCTTTTTGAACTATGGTCGTAGCTCTGCCTTTCTGTGCTCTCTTTTGAAAAGTTCCGCTTCGGCACTCCATCACTGTGGAGGAAGCTTTCCCAAGCAGACTTCAGATATCCCTCGGGTGCTTCACTGACTCATTCAGAGAACTTCTACCTCACACTGTCATCTGGAGTCAAGGGAGCCTAGTGTGAATTGCTCACCATTTCAGAACATACTTGCTAAGTTTTGATCAATAATATATAGAAAGGGCTGCCTCTAGTTAAGGGTGGTTTACATCTTTACCTGTTTGCTAAGAGAAATCCAGCGTTCTCTCTAAGACATCCATGAATTCCTAAAGACTTAGGTATTTCTTTAGTTATTGATTTTATTGAGATATACATTTTTTTCTCTGCTCCTCTCCCTGCCTCTCCCCTCCCCTTCAGCCTTCTCCCATGATCCCCATGCTCCCAGTTTACTCAGGATATCTTTTCTTTTACTACTTCCCATGTAGATTAGATCCTTGTATGTCTCGCTTGCAGTCCTCATTGTAAAGACTTAGGTATTTCTTAGACTTTCATAGAACAAAAGTCCCAGCATCCACGGAACATTCCTCTTATTTTTAACTTGTCCCTATGGTCTTAGAGTATTCCCTCTGTGGGCACAGTCTTTTACTTGAATGATGTAGGAGTGTCTTCTGTTTTGTGTTGATTTCACTGGTTAAATAAAGAAGCTGCCTTGGCCTTTTGATAGGCCAGCCCTTAGGTTGGTGGAGTAGACAGAACAGAATTCTGAGAAAGAAAGCAGAGTCAGGCAGACTCAATGAATCTCCAGCCTGAGATGGACATAGGTTAGAGTCTTCCCGGTCAGCCACCACTTCGTGGTGCTACACAGATAATTAGAAATGGGTTAATCAAGATGTGAGAATTACCTAATAAGAGGCTGGAACTAATGGGCCAGGTAGTGTTTAAGTGAATACAATTTCTGTGTTGTTATTTTGGATGTAAAGCTAGCCGTGTGGGAGCCAGCCAGGACGAAAAGCAGGCCCGCTGTTCCTTTTACACTTGAACACCTTCCCTTGCAAATTCTCTGCAACAGGGTAGAGTATAGGCTTCACTAGAGAATTGTGTGAATGGTGAGAGTTGACAAGGTCATTTAGCTTGGTATCAACTGGATGTTTCAGCTAAGTTACAGAGTTCCCTGTTCCTAGAGGAGAATAGCAGCTTGGTGTTTGGGTTTTCCATCTTGGGGACAAGAAACTTTCTTAGTTCTGCTCCATTTACTAATGGCACCCTAATATTGATGCACCTGTTTTAATATCTGTTTCTCACATCTCACTAAGTAGCATGTAGATTTTCCTAAGTAAAATGTTGACATTTCCATCAGCAGTTTATAAGGGCTCTCTTTTGTGTGCATACAATTTTGTTTTTATTAGTTTTCTTAAGGATCGCCTTCTGATAATATAAATTTGATTTTCAGTGTAGATTTAATTTTCATTCTTCTGTTGGCTAGAAAAGTTAAACAAATTTTTATACTATTTTTAAGAAGAATATGTTTAACTAGAAATCATCATATTTAGTGAATTGAGCAAGCCACTGAAGAAGAAATAATTTTTTCTCTCATTTATGTATCCCATATTTTGTATAGTTATATAAAACCATGCGTATATATGACGTGAAGATATATGTGGAACTGTTTGGAAAAACAAAGGGAAGAAGTAGGAGTGAGAAAAGAAGGGGGAAAGGTCAGGGGGTAATGTTTAATGTTCTCACAGTACATTGTGTGTGTGTGTGTGTGTGTGTGTGTATATATATATGTATATCTATATATATATGTATATATATATATATGAAAATGAATCACCCTGATTAAACATAAAAACAAAAAATAGCTTCTTTCCCAAGAATCTCCCCAGTGGAAAATACTGTTACATTATCAGTTAGCAGAAGATCAGATTGTAAACAGCAGTTAAAAGAAAGCCTGGCTCAGCCTTTCTCCTTTTGTCTGTCTTTACAGAAGGGGGAAATATCCTGAAAGGTGAGCAAACTCAAAGCAGCACTATGAAAATTAAAACAAAACTGATTTCTAAACCAAACCACAACTGATGGGGTCAACTCTGAACTTGCTGACACAGGCATCCTGTTTAAGGTAGCAGTGACTGGTGGATACCGAATTTCCATTATAGGAGGCCTTTCTGCATCTTTGACCTGCTCAAACCTCTTCAGCTTTCAAATTCTCTTGGTCTCCACCAAGACCCCTTCTTTGCCACATATTCCTTTTTCTTTGCAACTTGGCTTTGAACCAAATCCTGGGTTTGACCTGATGGTTCTCTGAGGGTCAGTTACCTTAGTGTTAAGAACTCTGACCCTGTATGGGTGCTTCTGCAGTCCCGATGGTCTCAGGCAGCAGGACCACTCTATACAAGAAACTCATGGCAAGACTCTAGCCTGAAATGCACTGGAAAGGGACATTGGTGGCCAGGAATTGATTAACTGTCCTGGTGAAGGTGACCTATGCTTTCCACTATCTCTTAAAAGTAGAATACTGTTACAGAAGACACCAGCAAGTGTTTACAGCTGAAAATAAACTTGACTTTCCGGAAAAATACTGGTACTTTTAAAGTTTATGTTGATTGACCATAGAGAGTTAGATATACTGTAAAGGTTTACATGGAAGAGAATGTGTAAGTCTTGCATGTAGGCTTCAAATCCTGATGTAATTTGTTATATAAAATAGTTTTTCAGGCTTGTTAAAATATACATGTAGTTTTATTCCCTAAGTAAGCATCTCATCTCTACATTTATCAAAGGAAGAAAAGGAAGTTTCCTGCTCACAGAGAGTCAGAATGAAGCCAAGAAATGTTTCTGCCCTGAATGAGCTTCTGCTTCGGAAGATGCCCAAGGGAGAGTGTCTGCTCTTTTCTACAGAGAACTTCCTATTGCTATTGTGCCAGCCCAGACATAACCTGGGTGAAGGTTCCTGGCAAACACTTTCCTGGGCATGTGGGATAAAATGACTGACTGGTTATTCTTCTCAGGCTTATGACCTTTTCCTGGTTCAGTGACAGAACCAAAGAACAAGGGAGAAAAAAATGAAACTCAAAACAAAACAAAACAAAACAAAAAGACATGTTATCAGTTGTTTACTTTTGACCCACCATACTTCCCAATAGATATAAAGTGTGCATACATCACACACGCACACACACAATTAATATAAAAATACACATTTGCATCTCACTGTTATGGACAGCTGTAGGCATTGTTTTGTTGTTCTGGTGGGTGTCTCAAGAGTAGTCTGAATCTCCTGCACACACCCTGAACACCAAGGTGGTGATTCGTGTAAGCTCTTAGGTGAACCCAGCACTTCAGGAGATGAGAAAATCTATTCCAGTTACAACAAACATCTGACATCACTCTTCTCATTTGCTGACCCATCACTGCAAGATCTTCCCATTCTTTTAGAAGACTCCACTACAGTCAAGGTCATGAGAGCTAGAGTGTCTATGTTCAGCTTCAGCATCTACCTGATTCCAGGGTCTCTTCTTGCATTATTATTATTATCAATGACACTCATACATACACATTAGTATAATGTGTCTATTTAGTGTTGCTGATATGTACCTGTGCCTAGGAGCATCATCTTTTCCACGCTGTTGCCTGAACCTTAGGTAGAAGGGGTGTGCTGTCGACTTGGCACCCTGCAGTCCCTTATTCTCAGCATGCAGGCTAATGTGGATTTCTGTAATTGCTTCTGTCTGCTACAAATAGAAGCTTTTCTGATGATGGGTGAGAGCTACACTTATCAGTGGCTAGAAGGCTATGTTTAGAACACAGTTAAAATTATATTGGCTTTGGAAAATGGCAGAAGTAGATTCTCCTATCCAGTCTGTAGTCTCTCCAACCCTGGGTATTCCAATAGGTTTAAATTCCCTTTTATTATGTGGGCCTTAAGTCCAATTAGACTCTGGCTTTCCCCAGAATAAAAAAATCCACTGTAGTATCTCTGGGAGTATCTTACTGGGCCGATCACTGGAATGGTTCATGGACATTACAGTTGGGCAGGACTAGCGATTTCTGGTCTCCCTTGGAAGTTTATCTAGAACCTTCGAATGCTATGAAAGCCAGTCCTCAGGGAAGAGGCTTCCAGGTAGTGTCAGCGGGATTCCTCTGACCCAAGTGTGGGTGCCCTCAGCAAGATACGAGAGGCAATAGCCTCATTTGGCTTGGGAGTTACTTGGGCACAACTCTCCACCTCCACCATGAGCAACTAACTCGCGAGCAAGTTTCCTATGCGTGGCTCTAGGTTTTTGTGAGATACCATAAAACTTTTGTGTGAAGCATGATCACCCCATTTGTCATACTTCCATCAATATATTAATATATGCATGGACTTTAGGTGGACTATAAAATGTTTTTCTGAAAATTTCAATCTTGCTTCGTGTTTCTTATCCCTCCTCCATTCATGCCACTCTGTATTATCCCGATTTTCCTCTCTCCACTTAGGGCTTCTAAATGTTTTTCCACTTTCCTTTTCATCACACCTGTGCTCTATGATCTCTTCCTCTAGAGCCCCCTCTCTTCCTCTTACCCCATGGTCCACAGTCTTGTGCTTGTGGTTGCTTCGGGTTATAGAGTCACATATAAAATTTCAGAGCTACAACTCATAAGTAAGAGAGTACATGTAATATTTATATTTTCTGGTCTGGCTTACCTCACTCAGCAAAGTATTTTTCCAGTTTCAATCATTTACCTGCTAATTTCACTTTTCTTTGCAGTTGAATAGTATTTCATTGTGTGTGTACCACATTTTCATCATTCTGCACTTCACTTGGGAGTTTACTCTTACTCTCTTTAAGTTCATTGAGCTGTGTCTTCATGTCCTTTCTAAACACCTTGAGTGTCTTGATTACATTTATAAATGCTCTTTTAAATTCTGTGTTCTGGCATTCATTTAAATAATTCTCTTTACAAAGCATTTCTGTAGGACTAGTGGTTTTAGCAAAGGGTGGTATTCCTTTGTGTTTTTATGTTGCTTGTATTTTTGGGGTGTGAGCTAGGCATACATAGATATGAGGATTGGCTCAGCAATAGAAAACAGCCTTGCATATACGAGGCCAGGGGTTCAATCCTCAGCATGGATAATCCAGACAAAGTGATGCATGATTATAATCCTAGCATTTTAAGTAGAGTAAAAGGATTAGCAACTCAGGTAATCCTGGGTTACATCGCAAGTTTGAGGTTAGCCTCAACTACCTAAGACCCCGCCTCAAATATAAAAATAATTATGTACCAGCTCCCTTTGTGTATAATCAAGAATCTAGCATGATAAATCGGCCATTGTATCCTAATTATGCATGGATACAGCTACATCCAATACAATAAGAAAATAACTTCTCTCTGACTCCTATACCCAGGCTGAGGTAGAAACTATGAGTGCTCATATACTCCCTATATGATTCTTTAAAATAACATCAGTATTCATTTATTAATATGTAGAGGCAATGGGGCTGTGCTTGTTCCATGGCACAGGTGTACAAGCGAGAGGAATACTTGGAGAAATGGTTTTCTCCTTCTATCAAGTATGATCCAGGGATCTCAACCTCAAATCTTCAAGCTATGCAGCAAGCACCTTGACCTGCTGAGCCATCTCGCTGGTACTGTATTACATATGTATGTATGTATGCATGCATTCATGTATGTATGTATGTATATATGTATGTGTGTATGTCTTTTCAAGAGGCTTCAAAGGGTTTATGTCAGTTGTGAACCACTAATGAGATACAGCACAACACAGATCTCTGGGGGCCACTGTAAATAAAAAGAGTTGGGCAGCGTGCTGCTGCTCCAGAAAGCCCATGGTAGACTGTTGTAGCTTAGTGCACTCATTCACAGCAGGTGGCTCAGGAAATTGGTTTCTGTCTCTCTTCCTTGAGGAATGCAAAGGAAAAAATATATCAAAGCATGCCACCACCACAACAGCAAACTCAAAACAATGGGAGACAGCAAAAGAGGTGAATAAGAACAAATGGCTACAAATCAGAAAATTAAAATGAAACGCCACTTCTTCAGCAATAATTACACTAAGAATACAAATTAAGCTTCTTAATGAAATATAATAGGATGATGGACAATAAAAACAAACAAACACAAACAAAATCCTCAATAATCATAAGATCTATCTTTTGTTCTATATTACAGAATTGTTTTAGATTTAGATACGGTGAAGACGTGGTGAAATATTCAATGTGAGTGATATCTCAAACACATCAGTCATGGCAATGCCTGTATTAGACAAAGTTTAAAGGCTGTGATAATACATAGAGGAGGCATTACACTATAATATTATAATTATATCATGTTAAAGGGTAAATTCACCAGGATGGTTGATGATCTATGTGTCTGATATCAAAACACGTAAATATAAGAAGCGAAGAATGATAGAATTGAAGAGAGAACTCAACAGCAACATAATAACAGCAGCGTATTTTCATATCTAACTTTTAATAATGAGCAAAAATGTAGAAAGAAGATCCATAAAGGAAGAGAACAGCAACACTACAAACAAACGGAACTAGCTGACACATACCGAGCCTTGATGATGTGGGAGTGTCATATATCAATCTGTTGATTTCATTGGTTAAGTTATAATAAACCAACTGCTTGGCCTCATGGCTGGAACATAGATGGGAGGAGTAAACAGAATAGAATTCTGGGCGGAAGAGGAAGTGAGGTCAGACTCTGCTCTGCTCCCAGAGAGACCCGACAGCTCTGCTGGAGCAGAGACGCCATGCTCAGCTCTCCCAGGCAGCTGCAACCCACGATGGACTTAGGCTAGAATCTTTCCGGTAAGCGCACCTTGGGGTGCTTACAAACATCATTAGAAATGGGCTAGTCCAGGTGCGAGAATTAGCCTATAAGGGCTAGAGTATGGGCCAAGCAGTTCTTTAAATGAATACAGTTTGTGTGTTGTTATTTCGGGCATGAGCTAGCCAAGCGGCCGGGGTGTTGGGGACGCAGCCCCGCCGCCGCTCCTATTTCAACAGA
>NW_026067900.1:10374490-10520487 GCF_014885135.2 Alexandromys fortis | reverse complement strand
GCGATAGCTCTGCTCTCTGAGGCACACGCGATGAAGATGGATGTAGGCTAGAATCTTCCCGGTAAGCGCACCTTGGGGTGCTTACAAACATCATTAGAAATGGGCTAGTCCAGGTGCGAGAATTAGCCTATAAGGGCTAGAGTATGGGCCAAGCAGTTCTTTAAATGAATACAGTTTGTGTGTTGTTATTTCGGGCATGAGCTAGCCAAGCGGCCGGGGTGTTGGGGACGCAGCCCCGCCGCCGCTCCTATTTCAACACCTTGAAACAACACACTACAAGTTGTGTGATTCTGAAGTACACACAGGACTTTCTCCAATATACTATCCATGGTAGATCATAGAAAGGTCCACAGATTTAAGAAGTTTGAAACTATATCAAGTGTTTTTTTAATGTAAAAGAATGAATCTAGAAGTCAATAGTAAATGGGAATTGGAAAATTCATAAGTGAGTAATAATTAAAAGCACAAACACATGAGCAATCATTAGATACAAGAAATTAAAAAATGACATGGGAAAATATCTATACACAAATAAAAAGAAACTACACATCATAATTTATGAGAGCCTGCACAGTCACACAAAAGAGAAATATTTAATAATAAATGTCAACATAAAAAGAGAAACATTTTGAGAGAATGGTCAGACAGACAAGGGACTAAAACAAAACAAAGAACAAGAACATAACAAAGAGAAAGAAAAAGTAAGATTAGAGAAGACAAAAATGAAATAAAGAAGAGCAAAAACATTAGAAAAAATCCACTAGTATAAGATCTGACATTTGGAAAGATGAATTGCATTGTCAAAACATTAGCCTTACTATGAAAGGAAGAGGATTAAAATAAATACAACCCAAAGCAAAACAGGGACATCACAGCTATACCACCCAAATATAAGATATCAGCACACTGGATAGCCTGAAGGAAAAATAATAAACTGTAACATACAAACCACAGTGACTAAATACAAACACAAACCTCCACGACTAAATAACAGAGAAACAGAACATCTAAGCAAACCTGTAACTAGGAAGCAGATTGAATCGATACTCAAAAACCTCTCAAGCACTGAGAGCCCAAGGTCAGATGGCTTCACTGATGATTTTACTGAATTTTAAAATGAGATTTCATGCAAAAACGGAAAAGGAACAAAGTCTTCCAAATTGGTATGAGATTGGCCTTTTCTTAATATCAAAGCTAGACTTTATTAAAATGAAGACTTAGGAACAATATCTCTGATGAATGCATATAGAAAAGTCTGCTACAAAACACTGTCAAGGAAATCCAACATCATGTTAAAGAAATCAGACATTGTGTCTACATTTAATTTATCTGTGGATGACAAAGATGTTCTAACACGTGATATTGCAGCAATGTGACACGTTGATTAATAGAAGATGCATAAAACTTACATAATCATCTTCTGTAGGCTCAGAAAAATGAAAAATATTCTGTGACCTTTCATGATTAAAAATATTTTATAATCTAATAGAAAAAAATTGTTCCCACATGATAAAGGCTATACCTAAAACCCCATATTTTGGGGTTTAGGCCACATTAAATGTTGAAAAAATCCAAAATTATTTTTTCTTAAATTAGAAATAGGGTTCTCTTTTGAGATAATGTTAAAGATGCCTGCATTATTCTAGCATTCCTAGCAGGCACAATTTTGAAATAAAGAAATAAAAATATTATAATCAGAAAAGAAACAAAATTATCCCAGTATATGACATAATCTTGCACAAAATAAAATTATTTAAATTCTATACATATTTTAAACTATAATGTAGGGCCATCAAGATGGCTCAGTGATAAAAGCACCTAACATTAAGCATAGATAACTGTGTTGGATGCCCTGGATATCCACAAAGTAGAATTGACTCCTGCAGGTTGTATCTCTTTAAATAAATTGAACTTCATATATATATATATATATATGTATGTATATATATATATCTTCTATCAATATATCTAATTTAAACTATAAATTTAAAAATTAAAATTAGGAGTGAAAATATTTAGAACAAGAAAATTCATAAAAGCTACAGGATAGAGAAACAATATAAAAATTTGAAGGAAAGTTTTTACGTATGTAAATTTCTTGGATCAGTTTTTTCCTTCAGTATTTTAATATGGTACTCCATTTCTTTTTGGTAATTTTCTATATTCATGCCAAGGACCATGACCATTCTAGTTTTCTATTCCTGACACGCCCCATATCTATGTACTCACAAGCAAAAAACTGAATTTATATCAAGAAAATAATCATATTTACATCAATCTAAAAGTGTTCGGGGTGAATTTAATATAGAGGTGAAAGTTCTGTACATTTAATACCATAAAATACTACAAAATTAAGTAAGAAAGACAGTAATTGGAAAAGTATCCCACATTTATGGGTGCGAAAAATTCCTAGATTTAGAAATCCAATATGCCTCAGAGAAATCTATACATTCATTGCAATCTTCATCAAAATTTTACTAATACATTTAAGATAAATGAAACAATAATTCTAAAATTCACTGCAACCACCAGTGATCCAGAATAACCAAAATAATGGCTAGAAGAACAGAACAAAGGACTTTATTTTTGTTTTAAAATATATAAAAATACAGTAACTAAACCAGCACTTACCTGACATAAGAACAGGTATATAGATAACCGAAGCAAAATACTAAGTCATGAAAAGAGCTAATGGTGAGATAACCAATATGTCTTCCACAGGGTCCAAGTATACCTAATGTGAGGAAGAATGGTCTCAGAACAAATAGGTTGAGAAAGTGGAATGTGTTTTTAAAGATAGTATTGAGACTGGATATGCAAAGGAAAAATACTAGATCCTTATCTTCTATATATACAAAGTAAGCTGAGGTGGACTAAGTATGTAAAGAAGAATTGAAACCATAGAACATCTAGTTGATGCTATATGTTTATGCCCTCATCCAACGCTACTCTGGTCATTCTTGTCTCAGTTTATTACCACGCCCTGTTTTCAAATAGGTTTGTTCTAAAGAATTTCTTCTGATCCTTGCATGTTGAACAGCTACTGGGAACCACTTACACTTGAAGGAAAGTTGTTATGTATGTAAATTTCTTGGATCAATTTTTTCCTTCAGTATTTTAATATGGTACTCCATTTCTTTCTGGTAATTTTCTACATTCATGCCTAGAACCAAGACCATTCTAGTTTTCTATTCCTGAGACGCATCATGTATTTCTTGTCCAGATTCTCTTGAGCTAGTTTTTTTCTTCCTTGCTTTGGTTAACATATAGTTCATAGAACCTGAGAGCACCTTCATGGAATATGGAAACTCAGTGGTTAATTCCATGTATTCATGAAGTCGTACAGCTGTCATCACTACCTAACTTTTAGATATATTCATCACCGTGAGGGAGATCCCAAAGGAGCTGTCGCTCCCATCTTTAAGTCCTTAAAACCATTAATCAGCCTATTTTCTTTGTGTATCTATTTTGCATACTTCATATAAATACTGGGGGGGTGTTATTTTTTGTTTCATTTATGAAGCATACTTATCAAGGTTCATCCATGCAATAACATTTATCAGGACTTGATTACTTTTTATTATAAGTATTCTATTAAATAGGTTCATTGCATTTGTTGAGTCATGTAAGCTGATCTCATCCTCTAGCTATTCCATCATAAATTTCTTGTAATTAAGAATCTTATATAATAAACTTTATCAACATATGTGCTGATAATTTTGTCATGTAGTAGTAGAAGATTTTTATTTTGGTTGAATCCTTTTTGCTTTCTTCTTAAACTGTGGTCTTAGTGCGATGCATTAAAACATTGCCAAGAACAATACCGAAATAAAGCTCCTCTGACCCATGTGTCATGTGGAGGTCCCCATGGATATCAGGAGCTAGAGGACCATAAAATGTGGTCAGGCACTATTGGGAGAACTGGGTATCAAGAAAGTAATGAATGATGCCCAATTCACAGTACTAGATCGGGCAGACTTGAGGAAGAATGGATTCAGCAAGGACGTCAAGACTGGTATGGGAATTTCACAGCACACATTTGTGAGGCAGGGTCTTTATAAATTTGGGCAAAAATTGACAGTTATACAAGACTCAGACAGCATGTATGGTGTCCATAAAGTGACAGAGCAACCTAGAGGATATAAGAGAAAGACAAAGTTGACAATGAGTTCTCTCTTGGTTATTTGAAGGTCAATGTGTCAAGCTTTGCTTCAAACAGGAGTTCCTAACAGGATGAGAGAAATGGACAAAAAGCCAAATTATTTGCTAGGGAGCTTTGGGAAGATGTTAGAGCTCAACGAGCAGTTCTCAGAAGGATTCCATAATAACGGAACATTCATTAATTATACATATTAATGATGTTTAGTAATAGATTTCAATACATAATTAAAATGTGTAATAATCAAATATAGGCTTTTATTATATACAACCTCCCATTTCCAAGCCTATAATGATCACTATTCTATATTCAGGTTGGCTTTCCTTGTTTGTTTGTTTGTTTATTTTTTCCAGACTGTTTCTCTGTAGCTTTGGAGTCTGTTCTGGACTAGCTCTTGTAGACCAGGCTGGCCTCGAACTCACAGAGATCCACCTGCCTCTGCCAAGTGCTGGGATTAAAGGCATGTGCCACTACCACCTGGCTTTTCCTTGTTTATTTTTACGGCAAAAATGTTATACAAGTGGCTTCATTTATGTTGTTTGCCTATGTTTTTGTTGGTAGTGTTGTGAACCTCAGTTCTTGAAAAAAAAAATGAATTCATCTTTCAAGGCCAAATTCAAATGCCTGTCCCACAGAGTGTAACTTGGTTCTTCCTTTACTTTTTCCTTTTTTGGTATTACTAAATCCCTTTCTAGGACACATTCTGCTTTTCAATATCCAAATTACATTTAATTTAATTCAATATCCAAATTAAATTTAATATTGATTTGGAACAAAACAATTACAGAGCTTTGTATAAAATGTATTCTTATAAATTCTGTGTCCTAATTAAGCAAACTGAAATCAGTCACACTCCCTAAAGGTAAAGAGTATCCAAAATTCTTTTGTAGTAGAAAGTCCTATTATTTGGGCTAAAGATATAGCTCTGTGGAAGAATACTTGCATTGTGCATGCAAGTAAATGAGTTGAGTCACAACACTAGAAAAAATTAAAAAAAAAGAACTTTTACATTGCAGTTTCTAACAAAAATGAAACTGTCAATTCTCATTTTTAAGTGTCATATTGAGGAGTTAGGAAGTTAATTATTTGATTCTAAGTTTAATATTGAAATACAAATTAAGTACAATTAAGTAATCATATTAGGTGATAATTAAAATACTGTCTTTTTTATTCCCATTGGTACTTTCCTAAAAATATTGCCTTAAAAATTTCTTATACATACATAGATCTAATCTACACGGGAAACAGAGAGACAAGACCTCCTAAGTAAATTGGGAGCATGGGGACCTTGGGAGAGGAATGAAGGGGAGGGGAGAAGCAGGGAGGGGAGCAGAGAAAAATGTAGAGCTCAATAAAAATCAATAAAAAATTTCTTATACAGAAAAAGAAATAATATAACATATTCAAATATATGTAAAGATGGGGAAAGTGTAATGAACTTCCTATATAGCCATAATTTATGTACATAAGTAAGGTATTAAAGACCCTTTCAGGGCAGTGGGTGATTCTCTCCCCCTCATACTAAGCAAGGTGTTTCTCTAATCTAGCAAAAGGTTATGCTAGGTTTGTGTAAGTCTCCCCCAACAAGGAATTTTAGCGACACTAAGTTCATTTACTTTATTTACTTTTATATTCCATTGTTCATTGCTGTTGTTGTCGTCATTTTACAGGTAAAAAATGAAAATGAGTTGTATGGATGTGAAGTATCATTACTAAGCCTACCCTGTTACAGAGATTTCTAGAGCCTAGAGTTATTCATTCAAGGAAATGTCTTAGCTGACTCTGGCATCAAAAGTGGATTTCAAGGGGGTCTAGTACAAACCCATAATCTGTCAGTCACTTCACACATTTTTGTCATGTTGAGCAACTGATGTGGGTAGGGGCTGGGTTGCAGAGCCATGATTTAGGAATGCTAAGCCTGTCCTGTAAGCCCAGATAATAATGGCCAGAACCTCATAGTCCATGCCTGTTGGTGGAGGTCACTTGTTCATTCCTGGCTGTCCAGACCCAAAATAATCACTTAGAAGCTATATGATTTACAAAACTGTTTGATCATATTGGTCTAATACTCTTAAGCTTATTGCTAGCTAGCTCCTATATCCCAAACTAACCCTCTTCCATTAATCTGGGCATCACCACAAGGTTGTTGCCTACCAGCAAAATTTTGGCAGGCTCTGGAGGAGGCCTCTATCTCCTGTGGTAGCTACATGGCTTCTTACTGTCTCTGCCTTTTTTTCTCCAAGCATTCAATTTAGTTTCCCACCTACTTCTACTCTACCCTCTCTGCCCTATCACAGGCCAAAGTAGCTTCTTTATTCATCAACAAATAAAAGCAACACATACATAGAAGGTCTTCCCACATCATCTCCCCTTTTCTGTTCAAATAAAAAGGAAGACTTTAACTTTAACATAGTAAAATTACATATATCAAAACATTTATCAAGCAAGAATTATAATTATAATATTTAGTACATTTACATTTGTCAAATTAAGAAAAATATTCTATCATTTATCCTATTTTTGTGAATCTAAAGTTTTATATCTAATCTATCTTTTAAAAAACTGTCTTTCTTCAACTCCATCAAAGACCTCAGAAGGATATAATATTACCTAAGTAAATAGGAAGTACATTGTAAGTAACATCTGTAACACTAGAATTGACAGAGACATCTCGCTGCCTGGAGAGTCACCCAAAGTTCTTCTATAACATTGGGGCACCCATCTTTGGCCTATAGGCCTATAGCAGACTTTTCCATGAAGCAGTAAATGTCAAAGACAGTTCTGCATATATTGGCAGTTTGTCAGTAACTTTCTTCCGTGTCCCGCAGAATGTCTGGCAAACTTTTTTGTGAAGCAGGAACCCGGAAGGACTGTCTCAACATCTTTAGGCACCTTCAGCAGTCTTTTTTTTTTGTGGGTCCTACATGCCCAGCATAACATCAAGCAGTCCAGGCAAGAGCAATTTCTTGCCCAAATGGCTAACAAACTCTATAAGAAGCCTCTTCAATGTCCATCTACCTCTTGCAGTAGATTGGTGCTGCTAGGAACAGATGTGTCTCATTGTCATGAAAAGTCCTAAGTTCTTAATACATTTTAAATGCCATATTCTGTAAACTTTTGAAAGGATTGAAGATTATCTAACTAAAATATATTTCTATATATCTAGAAAACCTAACTAACATGACTACAAACTTCACCACTATAGATGATTATCTATTTACCTGTATTTCTTTATTATCCATTACATTTTTATTTTTATTTTTATTTATTTTTTTTCAAAAGCAAGTTGAAATGCTTTATTTAAGTTTATAGTTGTAGTCCATTATGTAAGGAACTCAACAAATGAATCTCGAGGCAGGAATCAAAGCAGAGGTGTAGCAGAATAATACAAACCCAGAGACAAGTATTGGGGTCCAAGCTGAAGATCAGAAAAACAAAGCAGCCAACTACTAGAGAGACCTTTTACCTCTACCAAGTGTTCAGACTCAAGGTAATGATCCTGTCTCCACAAATCCTCAGACTCCACACTCCTGAATTCCTGTCTCTTCCCCTCTATATTCCTCTCTCTGCTCTTCATATTGTTCCTGTCTCCCCCTCTCCAGTACTGGGATTAAAAATGTGTGATTCCCAAACACTGAGATTAAAGGTGTGAACCACCACCACCTGGATCTTTTTCTGGATCAATCTTGTATAGCCCAGAATAGCCTTGACTCACAGAGATTTGCCTGCCTCTGCCTCCCGAGCACTGGAATTAGTGTTTTGGCCCCTCCCCTGTCCTGTATAACTGCTGAGTGTGGCTGCTTTGCCCGCCTATCTTCAGGCAAGGTTTATTCATTTAAACATAAATATACCAGCATACAGAGGCCATAGCGGGAATGCTGCTTACAGGGTTGCTTTCCACAACTTACTCACCTTCCTTGTTATACACCCTACCACCACCTGCCTGCTGATGGTTCTTTTTTTTTAATTTTTTTTTTATTGAGAATAGGAAAAAAAGTTTCCGCCTCCTCCCAGCCTCCCATTTCCCTCCCCCTCCCCCCACTCTTCTCCCCCTCCTCCCACTCCTCTCCCCCTCCCTCTCCAATCCAAAGAGCAGTCATGGTTCCCTGCCCTGTGGAAAGTCCAAGGACCTCCCCCCTCCTTCCATGTCTAGGAAGGTGAACATCCAAACTGGCTAGGCTCCCACCAAGCCAGAACATGAAGTAGGATCAAAACCCCTTGCCATTGACCTTGGCTTCTCATCAGTCCTCATTGTTCGCCAGGATCAGAGAGTCCGGTTTTATCCCATGCTTTTTCAGTCACAGTCCAGTTGGCCTTTGTGAGCTCCCAATAGATCAGCCCCACTGTCTCAGTGGGTGGGTGCACCCCCTGTGGTCATGACATCCTTTTTTTTTTTTTTTTTACATTTTTAAATGAGCTTCACAAGCACAATTCCTTAATCAAGAGTGCTGTAGGAATTCCTACTGCCAGTAGTTAATCAGGGGTCACCCCTTAAAAATAACAGACCCACCTTCTCCTAGAAGCTATCAAATGCCAAAAATTCCTCAGCTGGTGGTGTGACTTCATGCCCAAATCCCCTATCCATGAAGGATTTGTTCTGGACTTTGCACAGATCTTGTGAATATTGTTACAATTACTTTGAGTATATACGTGCATCTTCCCTCTTGTGATTGGAAAACACTGTTTCCTTGAATTAATCTACCACCCCAGGCTCTTACAATATCCCGAGATGATCCCCAAGTTTTTCAGGGAGAGGTGTGCTCTAGTCATACCTTTTAGGGTTGAGCACTTTGAAGTCTCTTATTCTCTGCATTCTGACTTGTTGTTGCTTTCTGTGTTAACTGCCATTTTCTGTGATCCATTTGTAGCTGGGTCAGACTGATGATTAGTTTTTTTCCTCAGGTGGTGTGCATAGGACCTTCCAGTTCTATGAAAGCCAGAAGGTATGAAGTTTCAAAGTCAATCTCTCTCTCTCTCTCTCTCTCTCTCTCTCTCTCTCTCTCTCTCTCTCTCTCCCTCCCTCCCTCCCCATTTGTCTATCTATCTATCTATTATCTATCTATCTATCTATCTATCTATCTATCTATCTATCTATCTATCTATCTACCAACCTGCCCACCTACCATTTTTCTATATATCTGGTGTAGGAGGATATTCTGTCTCTGTGTTACTTTCATTGATTAAAAAAAGAAACTGCCTTGGCCTTTTGATAGGCCAGCCCTTAGGTGAGTGGAGTAGACAGAAGAGAATTCTGGAAGAAAGAAAGCAGAGTCAGGCAGACGCCATGGCTCTTCTCTCTGAGACGGACACTGGTTAGACTTATGCTGGTAAGCCACAGTCAAGTGGTGATACAGATTATTAGAAATGGGTTGAATCAATATGTAAGAGCCATCCAATAAGAGGCTAAAACTAATGGTCCAGGCAGTGTTTAAATGAATACAATTTGTGTGTTGTTATTTCTGGGTATAAGTTAGCCAGGCGGCCAGGAGCTGGGCTGTGGGAACGCAGCCTGGTGCTCCTTTTACAACATCTATCTATCTATCTATCTATCTATCTATCTATCTATCTATCTATCTATCTATCTATCTTCTATCTATGTCTATCATATATCATCTCTCTATCTATATCAGCTATCTATTTATCTAACTATCATCTATCATCTGTCTATCTACCCACCCACCCATCTATCTGTCTGTCTATCTATCCAAATGAAACTATCCTATAACAGAAGAATAATACTCCAACTAGATATCAATCTAGCAAAAAGAAATTCTAGTACCAGGAATGGGTTACCTCCTTTTGAGTTGTTTGTGAGTGGTGTGAGTGGTATCCCATAGACCCCCCCAATTATTTCAGGCTTTTGCTATTGCTCTTAGTTGCCCTACAGAACTTGATATAAAGGCCTTATTTCTACAAGCACCAGAAACATGAATCATTTTTGTTACTATAGCTGTCTTGGAATAATTTAAAAATTCTGTATATCTAAATTCATAATTAAAATCAACATTCTGAAATTACTAATATTTTTAAATATGATTTCTTTGCTTAATATATTTACGCATGTTGGATGGTATTCTTTTAAAATTATATTTGGAAGACTTTAAGCTAGTCAAGAACAGGTAATAGAATAGGAAATAAGTTTACTAAGCATTAGAAGCTGCAGTCGAATGGAACAGCTAAGAAAACATCTTGTTGGTGAAAAATAATTAATAAACATCAAAAATATACCTGATTAGGATGTATACCATCAGTCAAGTGAGTAGTGGGTGAGGATCAGTGTGAAGGGATGATTCATGTGGCATCCCCAAGAGAGGAAAAGTAGCCAAACAGAACTTGAGTGGCATGTAGGCCAATTCTGAGTGACCTTTACCACTATACATGATGATATTTACTAGATTAGTCATCCAAATTGCCAAGGCTAATGAAACCACCACTGGCAGAAAATGCACACCCTCGGGAACAAACATAAGAATAGCTGTGATGGGGACACTGAAAATTCCTTACATATGTTAACCCCATGTTTGCTTACCTGTAGTCCTTTTCTTTAGGATGAACCATGGAGCTTTCCTTGGATGAACCAGAGCTTTCCTAGGTTGAGCCATGTAGCTTTCACAGTATGAGGCACGTAGCTTTCCCAGGACGAGCCACAGAACTTTCTCAGGATGAGTCACAGAGCTTTCCCAAGATGAGCCACGGAGCTTTCCCAGGATGAACCACGGAGCTTTCCCCAGGATGAGCCATGGAGCTTTTCCAAAATGAGCCACAGAGCTTTTCCTTAAAAGGGCCATATTGGTGGGAAAAATGACTCTCCCAAATTTCTATCTGGTTGTTGTAGTTTTTACATCTTAAGGAGGTCAGAGCTCTGAAGTAGGTCATAATGAAATAATAGGTTTTCCAAATTATTTTATACTTCCTTAGAAAATCAAAATATAAGTGGAAGAAGAGTCAGTAACTACATTATCTATCTATCTATCTATCTATCTATCTATCTATCTATCTCTCATCTATAAACCTTCACTTACTTCTCACACTTAGTCACTACATGGTTGAGTAAAGATCCAGCAAGTGACATATAGGTAGCTTTGTCCATGAGCTGAGTTCTGGTGACCCAAGTACTTCACAGGTCAGAGATACCGATGATCCCATAGAGCAAGCACAGGCTGATTTTCAGAATAAAAAGTCTATGTGTTCTGTGCTTCAAGCTGAAGCCAAATGACTAGATCACAGATTTAATGATGAGTCTATCAGGTTACTTCAAACACAAGGGCTTTGTACTTGATTTTTTTTTTTCAAGAAGATTTAATTGCATAGAGTCTGAGTAAGGGTGGAGAGAGGGAAGGGTATTTCTGCAGTACCGAAGCTGGAATTCATGAGAGGGTATCTTTATTGATATTATGGCATGTTCTAAAGGATAAGTAGATGAACTCCAGTGAAATTTGTGAGGCATGAGGGACTTTCTGGTCTCCAGACATATATGAAGTGTTTGTGGGGAAGAATTGTTATTTTGGAGATATGAGAATTTCCAACGGCTGTAGAACAATGAAATAGAAGTTTAAGTCATGCCTTATGCTTCCCAGGAAACAGCTGAAGACAGTTTTTAAAATTAGATTAATTTATTTTTATTTATATGTGAATTGGTACTTTGCAATGTGTATGCCTGGTGCCTATGCAGGCACCAAGGTGCCCTGGAACTGGAGTTACAGATGGTTGTGAGCTATTATGTAGTTACTGGAAATTGAACACTGGTCTTCAGCAAGAACAGCATGTGCTCTTAAATGCACGCCCTTCCCTCCAGTTGTGAGCTATCAGCTGGGAATAACACAACAGCTAGGGAAAAAGTAACTAGCACTTGAAATAGAAATCTACACAGCACACAAAACTATAAATTATGACTAAATAAGGCTAGAGTAAAAATGCATAACCAGGCAAATTATAAATTTTAATTTTATAAATCACAGGAGATTATAAATCACATTTAAAGGTTTATTAAACTGAAAGATAATTTTAAACAATGGGATGTTAATGATTTTGAGTTCAAAGTTAATACATATGATTAACTTAGTACTTTTTAAAAGAATCAGTGTGGCTTAAATGTAAGTTGTTTTAGGGTAAGGTTAATAAAAGCAGAAATCCCTATCTTAAAATTGTTCCAAGTGACAAAGAGAAAATGGTGAGAATTTAGTGTTAGTAGGTGGAGCTTTGAGCAGATCTTTCTTTGGATCACCAGCTCCCAAATGACGACACAGAAACTTCTTATTAATTACCAAAGCTTGGTAGCTTGGACTTGTTCCCAACTATTTCTTAAAACTTAAATGAACCCATTTATATTCATCTGTGTTTTGCCACCTGGCTCGTTACCTCTTTTCTACACTGCACGTCAACCTCCTCCATATATTGTCAGTATAATCTCCAGTCTCTTGGATCCTTCCACCCCCTCAATTTCATCTCTCTCCCTAGAAGATCTGCCTATCCTCTCCTACATAGCTATTGGCCACTTAGCTCTTTATTAAACCATTCAGAATCTGCCTTAGGCAGGTGAGGAAGGACAGACAATTCTTCACACAGTGTGATCAAATATTGTGCAACATTTCCCCCTTTTTGTTGAAATAAAAAGGAAAGGGATTAACTTTAACACAATAAAACTATACAAAATAAGAACAAGTATCTGGTAAGAATTATATTCACCCCGTCAAGTCCATTTGTATTTGGGAACATCAGAGAAAGTACTGTATTATCTATCCTAGCTTGGTGAGTCCACACTTTTATACCTTAGACACTTTCTATTATAAATGGTATTACCATCATAAAAACATCCTTTTAGACCTTAAAATTTTTCTTAAGTAAACAATTTAAGCTTTTTTTTACCTTCACTTTTTTTTATTTTTTATTGAAAAAAAATTTCTGCCTCCTTCCAGCCTCCCATTTCCCTCCCCTTCCTCCCACACCACTCCCCCCCCCCACTCCTTTCCCCATCCCTCTCCAGACCTAGATGGAGGGGGGAGGACCTTGGACTTTCCACAATTTAAGGTTTTATATCTCTCAACCTTTATAAATGTTATAGCTCTTTTTTGAGTTTCTTTTTTGAATTTGGTAAACCAATCAAAAGGTGCCCTAGGTGGGTGAGGAAGGACAGACGTCTTTACATTGTGTGATCAAATATCCTGCAACAGAGTTTGAAATGATGAAAATGAACTGGTTAAGATGATATAGAAACTGTTGGTTCATAGTTCACATGAAAAAGATACAGGGTGGTAAAGAAAGATGGATGAAGGCAGTTTCTGACCTGGAAATCTGAATTAGGGAATTTAGCCAAGGTTATGGGACTTTTATTTCCTATTTTTTTTTTCTCTGTGGCCAGTAGGAAATTGTGCTTGGCAGTACCCTTGAGTTTAGGGGAAAGTGTGTAACCATCCCTGCCTAGTTAAGTATGGCTGGAAATGATGCATGCTACCTCAAAGAAAATCATCAGATATACTATAAGCTTTCTCTCTCTTCTTCGGCAGCAAGCAGAGAGGCCATATGTGAAATTTTGAGCCCAGAATCAACATGCTGAGAACAGTGAATCCTCTCCTGGAGGGCAACTGCTTTGGGATATTGCCCAGTCTAGAAAGGACCTTGTATGCACTAGGAATATATATTGCATACATTTATACTTTGTCACTGTTGTTCCTGAAAATTAGGACTAGCCTATCCAGATGTATGCTGGTAAATAGATGGAGTGTGCATGTCTCTCTATGTGTACATTTATGTGTTGGACACTCATGTGTTCAAGTGTGTGATTGTGTGCATGTATGTGTTCATATAGGTGTGCATTTATATGAATGTAAGTGTGTGTGTATGTACAGTTGCAAACAAAATGAGAGGGGAATAAACAGACACCATATGAATTAGCATAGAAACACTGAGTTCAAGATAACTAATATAGTAAATGAACATATCTAGAATATAGTTAAGAAATATGTGTGATGACTTTGTGCAACTTCTGGACTAAGGATATATGTTTTGAATGCAATCACAGCTAGTGCTGAGTCTCATGGGAGGTGATTACCAACCCAGGTAGCAGAATATTCAGTAAACACCCTCACAAAAGAAAAAAATCAAATCACTGTCATTAACGACCTGCCATTCCCCTCTTCATTGTTATGAAATTTTAAACTCAAATCAGGGATTATATTTGAAAATTTATCCAAGGGAGCCTTCAGTCACACTCATGTAGAACAAACCAATATAGCATTTTCAATAATTATAAAGTGATCTCAATGACATTATTTTAGGAACAGAAAGTAGGATAGCTATTTGGTGGTCAAAATTTACATGACTAAGCCAGACTTTATTATGTTGCAGATGCTGTTGCATTGAGGGACAGAAATATATCGAAGTCAGTTATGAGTTCAGCCTTCCTTAGACTTAGCATCTAGCTCAGTTGTTCGTGTGTGTTCCCACCCAGTACGTAGCTCTTAGACACTTGAAACTCTGTGTTCATTAGGAAAGTGTAAGGTACCGAGGTTCACACCATTATGCAAATGAGACAGAAACAAAGAAGTTATTTGAATTTGCCCAGGTTAGTGTGGTCTGAAATGTTGATGCCTTTCATCTAACAACCTAGATGTATGTGGGTGGGGATGAAGCCCATACTGAACTGATACATTATGTAACCTATAAATAAGTTGCAAAGGTGGGAAAAGGTCAAAACCTCAAGTGAATTCTAAACAGAATACCCTGCAGGATAAAACCAAAGTCCAAATTCAAACGTCAGTTTCCTTGATTCCAAGTCCCTATGTTTCCCTTTTGTCAGCACAGCCTTGCATGGTGAGGATTTCCATCTATGTCCTTCTGTCCATGTTTCTTTCCTCCCTCCCCCCTCCCTCCCTCCCTCCCTCCCTCCTTTCCTTCCTCCTTCCCTCCCTCCCTCTTTTTCTGTCTTTTTTGGTTTGGAATTTTGAAACATCTTAGAAAGATATTGGTCTTTATGTTCTCTCTCTCTCTCTCTCTCTCTCTCTCTCTCTCTCTCTCTCTCTCTCTCTGTGTGTGTGTGTGAGAGAGAGAGATCATTACAATAGTATCCTTTATTATCCTGTATTTCCTGTTTTTTAGCTAGAGCACTGCTAAAAGTAGCTTACATTTCAAGCCAGTGATGGTGTGTGTTATGGTGGGGGAGAGTAACAATGTACCATCTCTTTAACAATATACAGAAAGGTCCATTCTGGTAAAACAAGGAGCTCTGGCCCTGGCTAAAGCCATCAGCAACATCAGCCCACATACATCCGTTTCATCCAGTCTCTCATTTCATCTTGCTCATCTGTTCTGATTGAACACTGTCATTTTTTGAATGGCTTGTTATCATCTTTATGAGTTAATGGCAAGTGAATACCCTGAGGATACCACTCATGAATACAAAGTCTCTTTTATTCTACCTAGGAGACATATAATGCTGCCGAATAATAATAACCCACCAGAGATTAGAATTTAAGATTTGATTCCGCTCAATGTATTTATTATCTGAAGGCGAATGATAGGAAAGGGAGGATAGAACAAGGAAACGATTTAGAGGAAGTGGCAGATACTGACTGCCTATTACCCATCTGGTGCAGAGCCTTTTAATCAGATACACTTTCAATTTATGGACTCTCAGTAAGCGATCAAAATTATACTGCAATTCAAATTATCCATCACCATTAGAAATGGTTAGGACAGTGTTGGGGCATTATAGTCATTGTGTTTCTAGACTCATGGGCAGGAAGTAGGCCCCGTGTTCCATTTTAGAGGTAATTTATTGTCATGGATAACCCTAAATTTTTGAAAAGTAGCAAATGAATACCTAATTGACAAGGCTTATGGGAGAGAAAGGAGTGAAGTTAACATTTGTAAGTTAGATGATGTGTTGATTAATTATGTACAGTTGTGGGTGGTGACTTATTTTTCTCAAAGAATGAATCCTCCATGTTATAATCAATCAAGAGATAGGAAGGCCTGAGCCTATACCACTGGATTTGATAGGCAAGAGATGATGAGAGAGTGACTGACAAATAAACGAGATTTTGCCCCAATAGTTGCCTTTCACCTGCCTGTGTCATTTCCCACATGAATGGTGTAGAGTGTCAATTCTTTATGCTTTCTTGTTGATTTTGTCCTTAATTCAACCAGGAGGAAAAGGACATGGTTCTCTGTGCTCTTTTGCATTCCTCTATAATAAAAAAAAAATAGGGGATAATTCTCATGGTTTGTTTCCATGACAACACTGGATGGTCCTTAAGTACAAGGAACAGGTTTCATTCATCTATATATCCTCAGATGGAGCACCGTACCTGACATACATTTGGGGTTCTGTTTCTTGGGATGAGATGTGAGCTAACAGTTTATTATGTCACTTACTAGTGTATTCTAATCTGCAGCTATTCTGAAACCATTGGGTTAAGATTTCTGGGATGAGATTGAATTTCTAATTGAAAAGACTTTAAGCATCTAGAAGTACTGATGAAGTATGTTTTCAACGATACCATCATCATTCCAGTGATAATTCTGCAGGCTCAAAGCTGTTTGATGTAGACATTAAAGCCAACAAGAAGTCAGGGATTGTTGACACTGTGCTAAGAAGGATTGTTCATGCATAGACATCATTGGGAATTTGCTGATTCCATTAATGTATTTTTGTATATATGTTTCAAAAAGGCTTATTAATTGAAAGAAGATATTTTATTTCATTTTAAGTCATTTTAATGAACTTTATCTAGAGATCTCAGTTTTTAATATTCTCAGTCTCTAGACTTTAGTATACATTAACTTTATATTAGCCTTTGTGAAGCATGATTAAATAAAATCTTAGTCTCAGAAATTGGAGTTCAACCTGAAGATCCAAAAAGCAAAACAGCCAGCTACTGGCTCTTACCTCGACCTCAGTCTGAGAAAGGGATTGCATGTGAACTGTCTCGCCTTTCTTATATTCCTCTCCAAGGCCGAGATTAAAGGCATGCACCACTGGGATTAAAGACATGCACAACATGATTTCTATGGCAACTAGTGTGGCTACTGGGATTAAGGGAGCATGTTACCATAACCTGGTCTATGAGGCTGATCAGTGGGACTGTTTTGCTTTCAGATCTTTAGGCAGTCTTTATTAAAATACAGTTGAAATGCTACTATATTTTCCCTTTTTGTCTAAAAAAAAGAGAAGGTTGTAGCTAATATAAGAACACTTTATACAATAAGTACAATGACCATATACAATATATACAGGCAATAAATACATCAACAAAGTCTAGTCCATTTGCATTTGACAAATTCAGAGAAAATATTTTAAATCCTTTTTTGGTGAGTCCAAAATCTTATACCTAATTAACTTTCTATCATTAATTGCTTATGTGTCTGGTAAACTATAACTATAGCTATCTAATATTCAACTCACTCAGAGACCTAAGAAGAAAATAATATTAACTGAGTAAGCAGGAAGTGCAAACAAGCAAATTCCCAAAAAACGTGAGTAATGACAGAAACAGCATCCAAAGTTCCTCTGCAATTTGGGGACACCCATCTTTGGCCTAAAGGCCTAGCATAAGGGCTTTTCTGTAAAGCAGGATATTTTGTATCGCAAACTGTCTGATGTGGGAATTCCTTAAAGGCCAGTAGCCCTTAAGTTACCTGCCCACTTGGGCATGACCTCTTATACTATTTACGCGGATGTAAAGCATGTGTCCAGCCTCTGTCTTCTGGCTGCAGAATTTGGTTGCTGTTTCCCATTCCAACAGAGCATTGTGATCTGTGAGTCTACCCCTAAATAAATAACCCTCTATTATACTCAAGTCTGAACTAGTGTGGGATTTCTTTTAATCATCCTTCTTCATCTGATGCCCCATGTGGATTCAGACTCCACACTTAGTGGGTGAACAGCCTAAAGGCTTAACCAGTTCGTAGCCTAGAAGGTCTCCCAACAATACCCACTTTGCTTGCTTTTACCTAAGTGGGTTTTTTTTTTTGTAAAACCCCCACCACAGTGGAACTAACTTCATGTGACAACTTGGAAATTTCCCAAGCTTGCGAAGATCCCCTCCCCCACTGCCGTGTTCCTTGCTACGTGACAACTTGTGTAGCTTCTGGTTTGTGCTCCCTGCCCTTGAGTTCTGTGCTTCTCGCTCTGTGTATGGAATTGATTTAATTGCTTTTAATTTGTCAAGCAAAGCATATTTCTCGGTATTTAACCAGTACCAAGGCAGGAAACTAAAATGGCTCAGGACCGTTTGTGTTGCCAAAGGTTATAACACTGCTAGTGACATTCTTAACCACAACACCTGTTAGAGAATAAAAATTATTACACCTAAAACAATTTACCATATTTCATAACAGGTAATTAATAAATTAATAAACTTGAAAGCTATATAATGGCAGACTACATTGACATTGAAACTTCTAGTAACTTTTTGTGCTAATACTATGGATTATATTCTGCATGGCTTATATGGGTATGGTGATACATCCATTTATGGGCTATTGAGACTCAATTTTTTTATTCACATGGGGTTTTAACTTCATACCCTATAATCTACTCTGACAAAGCATCAAGTTCTAAAGGCCCAAAAGGATCCAAAGAAGGTAGATGGATACCTATAGAAATGAATGATCTAAAAGAAATCAAGCAAGCTGTCATAACTTATGGCTTGCATTCTGCATCTGTTAGACAGATGGTAAAGACATGGGCTTCTAGCATTAAGGTGGTACCACACAACTGACTTCAGTTAGCTTCAGCAGTTTTTGATGACAGGCCTCAACTGATGTTTACCTGTTATTTCAGAAAAGATGCTAAAATTTTAGAACAAAGGAGAAAAACAAAAAGACATGAGACTTCCCAAGATCAAATTCTTGGTGTGGGCACTTATGCTGACCCACAGGTTCAAGCTCTTTACAATGAACAAATCTTGTCCCTATGCCACAAAGTTGTCTTAGATGCTTGGGACAGGATTCAAGAACTAGAAAACAAATTGAATCATATACCAGGTTTAAACAGGGCCAGAGAGAACCCTTGTTGACTTTTTACAAAGATTAACTAAGGCTGTACAAATAGGAGTAACAGACAAAGATGCTAGACGAGTACTTATTGAATCTCTGGCTTTTGAAAATTGCAGCTTAGAATACAAAAAGATACTTGGGCCTTTAAAAGTTAGATAAGCACCTATGGATGAACAGATCCTGCATAAAATGAACATTGAGACATTTGACTATAATACTGAATCTTAGGCAGGAGAAGCAATTTCAACAAAATGAGGAGACATGTAATTGCCAAATGTTTTAATTGTTGTAGAATATGACATCCGAGAAGGGATTGTAGACAATGAATTCCTAGAAATAATGTCTCTTCTGGGAATGGCTAGAATGGGAGGACTCTGCCTTCAGGTATATGTAGAATATGTGGCAAAGGTCAACATTGGACTAATGAATGCAGATCAACAAAAGACAGACAGGAAACCCCTTGAGTGGTCTCTTATAGGCCTCCAAGTCAAAAGTGACCCAGTCATTACCAGTCACTGTGGAGGACATGTCTCACCAGGAAAATTAAAAAAATCCAGAGCCTTCTGTAAAAGACTATACTGTTCTGGATGATGGAATAAACATGGAGGATAAATCAGAATTCTGATGGGAAATAGGAAGTGTATATTATGGCAGACTTCTATAAGTGATCAAAGACCAAAGTTAAAAGTGTGTATAAATGGTATTGTAATTGTTAGTTTGACAGACACAGGTGCTGACATGAGTACCATTACTCAAGAATCTTGGCATCCAAATTGGCCTTTTCAAGAGGTAGATGTTCAATTACTACAAATTGGAACCATATCTTAAGCTAAACAAAGCATGAGATGGGTTGACTGCATATGGCCAGAAGATCAGAGAGGAAAGCTGAGGCCATATATGGCTAATATTGCAGTGAATTTGTGGGGTCATGACCTGCTACAGCAATGGAATACCCAGATTAACATTCCTGCAGTCTCAAGAACTCATAATTCTGGGAAGGATAATATAAGGCACTATACACAAAGATCACTAGCCATTCATGCTGTACAAAAATACAAAGCATCTAGCAATCCTTTAGAGATACCAAAAGCCTTACCATTAAAATGGTTAACTGAGAAACCAATATGGGTTAAACAGTGACCTGTAACTGAAGAAAAACTGAAGGCTTTAGAACAGCTGGTATAAGAGCAACTAGATGCTCGACATATAGAACAATCAACCAGCTGTTGCAGAGGAGCCACTTGTTTTTTCACCTTCCCAGAACTGAAATAACCACACAGAAACTATATTAATTAAAACACTGCTTGGCCCATTAGCTCTAGCTTCTTATTGGCTCTTACATTTTATTTTAACCCATCTCCATTAATCTGTGTATTGCCACGAGGCTGTGTCTTACTGGATAAAGTTCCCAGGGTCTGTCTCTGGCAGCTCCATGGTGTCTCTCCTGGACTCCACTTCCCCCCCCCCCAGCATTTAGTTTTATTTTCCCCGCCTACCTAAGTTCTGTCCTATCAACATGTCAAGGCAGTTTCTTTATTCATTAACCAAGAAAGGCAACACATAGACATAAGGACCTCCCACATCAACCAGTCCTTGCAATTATCCTGTATTTGTTGTTAAAAATCCTGGTAAATGGAGAATGGTGACAGATCTGAGAGTTGTCAATAAGATAATTTAACCTAGGGGCCCTCTACAATCTGGAATTCCTCTGCCTTCTCTATTACCAGACAGTAATCTTGAAACTTAACCATCATTTTAGTTCTACAGGATCCCATAAGAAGAACATCACACCACATTGGGTGCCAAATGAAGTACGATTAAATAAAAGCTCGGGGTCAGATTTGGGATTTACTCTGAAGATTTAAAAAGCAAAACAGCCAGACACTGGCTTTTACCTCAACCTCAGTCTGATATGGTGATGCTGCCTCCTACTCAGAAGGGGACTGCATATGAGCTGTCTTGCCTCATTTTATATTCCTCTCTAGGGCTGAGATTAAGGGCATGCACCACTGGGATTAAAGGCATGCACAACCTGATTTCTATGGCAGCTAGTGTGGCTACTGGGATTAAAGGTGTTATGTCATTGTGCCTACTGGGATTAAAGGTGTGTGTTACCATAACCTGGTCTCTAAGGCTGACCAGTGGGACTGTTTTATTTTCAGATTTCAGGCCGTCTTTGTTTATTAAAATGCAGTTGAAGTGCCACTGTGCTTTTGAACACTGATCTTTTGCAAGCGCAGAACTTTCTGCCTGGTTCCAGCACATTTGCCTGTGCTGTTTTATTTAATCTTCAAAGATGCACTATTAGTTTGACATTATACTTCCCACTTCGGTGTTTGAGGCTGTCAAATCTATAAGGATATCATTAACTTGATCAATGTCCCCTGGCTGGTAAGGAGAAATTGAATTCAAGGCTGAGAACCATTCTATTATATCATGTCTCTCTAAAATAGGTTTATGAGGAATGTTGGAATTTTCATATAATTCGAAGAAAGAATTATAAAACATTTTAGAAGAGCTTTTGTGGTATTAAAATATAATTCTTTTCAGTTGACTCTTATAAACACACTTGCTGTTTAAATATCTTAATGACCGAGTCATGTGTCTCTGAAAACAGGTAACACCATTCGTTTCTACAGCTTTCAATATCAACAGTATGCTGAGAGCTCCCAAATCTACACTCTGGCAAAGATGGAAGTTTCTCATTAGACATCTCCATCTGGATAACCCAGCAGAAGGTTAGCCTGGGTACATGTCAAACTGAGTTCCTTTTTGCCTTAAATTGCTTTTTTCTAGCTCCTGCCACCTACTATCTAGTCATTCATGCAAGAAAACTAAACCTCATCCTAGGTAACCACCATTCTCTTTCTGTCAGATCTGAGTTACTTTAACAATCCTCAGCTTCTTACTGTGTCTCTTTATTCTAGGATCACTTCTCAAAGGAAGGTTCTCATTATCTTTCACATCAAGTACTGCAATATTTTCCCAGTCCATCTTCTAATCTCTAGTTTAACCATTACAGAACCTGCCCTTTATTTTGATGAGAAGGTAATCTATTTAAAAACAGCATTCTACCATATAAGCTATTGTACACCAATAATAACACTTGGGAGGTTGAAGTAGAGGGATTGTGAGTTCATGGACCTGAGATACATAAACAAATTCTTATCCAAAATAAATAAATAAATAAATAAGTAAAGATTTATCTTTCCTTTTTTGAGAGTATATTATAATTACACGTCTTCCTCTGAATTCTCCCATATGTTCCTCCTTGTTCTTTCAAATTCATAGGTTTTTAAAATTATGTTGCATGCATATATGTATTGGTAAATACATATATATCCATGAATATAATCTGTTTAGTATATAAAATGATTCTTATATTTGTGTTTTCAGATCTGGTTATTTATTTGTTGTTTAATTTTGGAATTTTAATTTAAATACTACATTTTCCCTTCCTTTTTCTCCCTCCAAAACCTCCTATATAACACTCCCCACTATTCTTCAAATACATGGGCTTTTTTTGTTGTTATTGTACGTATATACATATTTGTCTATGCACATATATTCTCAAGTATAACTGGTTGAGCCCATGTAATGTTAGTTGTGTGTATGTTTTCAGGGATGACTGTTTAGCACCGGACAATCAATTTGTGTAATCTTCCCTGGGAAGGACCATCTCTTGTGCTTCCAGCTTTATTCAGTTGCCAGTAACTCTTTGTGTAGGGTTGAAGTTTTGTGGGCTTCTCTCTGCGGAGTTAGTCATGTTCATTGGTGTCAGCCTTATTCAGCTCAGGTTTGGCTGTCCACATTGGTAAGATCTTATGGGAATAGCTCCTGATATTACTAGGAGACATGATCTCACAGAAAACTCCCTGATTCTCTGTCTCTTGCAATCTTTCTGCCCCCTCTTTCACAATATTCTCTGCATCTTAGGTGTGGAAGCATTTTATGAATGCATCCATTGAGACTGACTTCATAATTCTGCATTCTGAGAGGTTGTGGTTTTTTTTTTTTTTTGAGTGCTCTCCATCTCCTGCAAAGAGAAGTTTCCTTGATGAGGGATATAAAGACAAATATTTATAGATTGAGCTTAGGTATTATGCTGGTTTAATAAATCAGGGATTGTAGGTTCTTCTTCAATAACCATGATTTCACTAGCACTGAGTAATTGACTAGATTTACAGTACTAGGCATGGTATCCTTCTTGGTAAGTGGGTCTTAAGACTAATTAGAGAGCAATTGATTATTTCCAGGTTTGTGTTCAACTACTGTATTTATAAGGTTATTTTGACATTTTTGTTCATTGACATGTTCCATAGGCATTATAACTGGTTAGCTGTTGGTTTCTTCCCGCCTTTGGAAGCTGCATGGTGCCTTTGGGCATCATAAAAGGACACATTCAGATCAAGGGTGTCTGTGTCATGTTCTGAAGTATATTGTATCTTTAGCAACAGGGACTTAACTTCTACATCTGGATAGCCAAGGGCAACAGCAATAGACTGTGTGTTTGGAGAGTCTCTTAGATAGCCCTGTCCAACAATTCAAAAGAGGGTTTCTCAGTCTGGTATTGAGGTATTTGTTAGGTGGTCTTTGGCTCTTGGAGGGATCACTTGACAAGAACTGATTTTTTTATTGATTTTTTTTTATTGAGCTCTACATTTTTCTCTTCCTTCCCTGCCTCTCCCCTCCGCCCTTCAACCTTCCCCAAGGTCCCCATGCTCCTAATTTACTCAGGATATCTTGTCTTTTTCTACTTCCCATGTAGATTAGATCTATGTAATTCTCTCTTAGTGTCTGCATTGTTGTTTAAGTTCTCTGGGATTGTGGTTTGTAGGCTGGTTTTCTTTACTTTATGTTTAAAAACCACTTATGAGTGAGTATATCTGATAATTGTCTTCCTGTGTCTGGCTATTTTTAAATGACATTTTGATTAAATGACATTTTGACCTTATTCTTGTCTTGTTAGAAATTTTTGATAATTTCTTGTCTCATAAACTCTTTCTTTTGAGGCAGAGGGATTGTATATATGGATGAAATTGTTAAAGAAAAACAGGAATATTCATAAAAGATGAATTTTTTGGTTACAAATAACTAAACTTCCTGCTGCTAAATAAAAAATGAATGTTTCATCAAAATATTATCATTTATAGAATTAAAAAATGTTGAAAGTGTATAAGTCATGATTAAGTTTGGGAGTGTTGTAACTGAATGATCTACTCTGCAATCAATATAGTCACTCTCCTTTGGGATCTGGGTGCCTAGAGAGAATATCAAGTTTACCATGGGGTAGGAACCTTCCTGAGATGTGGTTAGGGTAAAGACCTGAGGCTAACAGTCTCCGAGAACATCAGGATTGAAGTAGAGTAGAAAAAGCCTCCAGGGAAACTACGTGCTGTTACATAATGGTAGCAATAACAAAACAGAGCAAACTTTTTATTTTTCAAGCTCCCATTTCTTAGGACATATATGTCGTTCAGGGTCCAGCTATGTGGGCCAACCAGCTTTGCAGCGCTGCTGTGTGTTATTCTTCTTTTCTCTAGTCTACAAATTGCATAGCAAACAGCCTACTTACTTTTCAACCCTCATGTGTAATATCACTTCGTGTTGTTTTTCTTATATCCACCAGAAGGAATAGACAGAACACTCTCTTCGCCCTTGTGAAAACCTTTTAAATGCCCAGCAATAAAAGTTAAGGGGGGGGGTGTCACTGAAATGGGTTCTTTATGTGTTTCTTCTTGGCTACATTGGGCTTGTCTTTAAGGATTAGTATCATTAATCTTTGTACAGCATTATGTGGCATGGCATCTGGAACATGCTTAAAATTAACCTTTTTTTTATATTTATTGGGAGTCAGCTCCAGGCAAACACTCTACTTGGTGAGCTACATCCTTAATACCCAACATTTTTTTTGAGGAAAACCGAGTGACTAATATTTACCTTCTTCAAAGTATTATAACGCTTGAAGTGTTGCGAATATTTAGTTTGAGATAGCAAACCTATTTCTTCTTTTCAAGTGCTTCTTGTGAAATGAAGTACTAATTAAACATTTTCTTAGCTTAGAATATAAATTCCACTGTTTTCTCCATTACTTCCATTCCAATATATCGAAATTCAAGTTGTGAAGTGAAACATTCTGACTCATATATGGAGCCTTGCTCTGCAGAGAGCTTTCCATTGGCCTTTTCTCTTCTGTTGTTTTGTCTTTGCTACATTGTTTGCCTTTATGCAGTTCTCTTCATTTTCTATTTAATTTTGACTTTTTGGGGGGATTTGTGATTATAGAATTTGAGTGACTGCTCCATAGTCCACAAGGAAACAAAAGTTAGCCATACTGTCTATTTGGGAGATCAATCAACAAGAGTAGAATCCAGGAAGAAGGTGAAGCAAGGTTTCAGGGACTCTCTTCTTTCCAGGCTCAGAAGATGTCATATTGGTCTATTAGAAGTTTCTGTGTTGAAGACCTAGCTTATCTTAATATACAGTTTCACAAATTAAAATGCCATATGCTCTGTGCTGCTGCCTACATGGGGGAAGAAGAGGTTGAAAAAAAAAACAAAAGGAAAGTGGTACCCAAAGTATCCACGCAACTGTAATGAGATATGAGGAGGCTATGAATAAAACTGCTAAAAGCTCAGTTCTCAGCCAGTATCCTGAATTGTACTACATGATCCTCTTTTGCATCTTAGGAGGGTCTATGAAGTTTTTAATATTTTTCTATTTTAATCAGCATTTTATAATTAGATATTAAATCTGTATTAATGGTCATAATTCTGCAGGAGAATATCCTTTCATCCCGTGAACATTTTTATAACACAACCAATCATTGAAACCTCACTATTCTTTCCTAAATCTCTACCTGTGCCACCAGCCTCCATCATATTCTCTCTTCCTCAAAGACCACTAGCTTGGAAAAAGATATGTAACATGTCTTTTCTGATATCATGGATGGAGGCCTGGCTTCAGACAAGATTCTCAGACAGAGAACAGATGGAGCAAAGAGATGTTCTCTAGGCCTCAATATTTAGTTGATGAGTCTCTGTGTGAGGAAAGATCCCTTCACTTGCAAGTCTCTAGATGTCTTTCCAATCCAACCAGTCTTCATCAACTCAGGAGCCATCCTGTGTCTCTTGTCAAGAAAAAGTTGAAGCCCAGAATGCTGAAGTGAGTCACATTTCCTATCTTCCCTTACTGAAAACACTTCCAATCAGTTAATTACCAATACTGATAGAATGTAAGCCACATAGGTCTGCTATTTTATCAGGTCCACTTTTCTGTTCTCTCACTCTGTCTGTCTCAAAACACTTTGTACCACATCAAAAAAAAAAAAAAAAAAAACATCAATTCCTGACACAGACACAGATAAGGACAGGTGGTTCTCCTTGCATATCCATGGCATTTCATCAGTCACTTTCACGATGAGGAAAATTGTTGGAGGTCTATTTGCTGGAACTTCACAGATGCCCAAAGTGAAAATATGCATGTGTCAGATTCTTTCTTTCTACTCTAGGATGCATAGTACTGTCCCTATCCACTGTCCACTAAGCAAAGGCAGCAGGTCTCCACAGCCAGGACAATGATAATGTTACCAGACATTCCCTAACTCCTACAGATGAAATCACCCTCTGCTGACAACTACTAGCTTAAGGGAATCAAACTGTAGTCGAACATGTATTTCTGAAAAATCTTCATAACATTGGTCTAGGTAAATATTTAACAGCATATTCTATGTTTTATTCATATATTATATATATGAGGCATGAATGTAGAATGAAGACAGTCTGGGGAAATGAAAGTGACCAATGAAAAGGGGAGAGGAGAAAACACAGGGTACCAGTATCAAGAAATCTGGTATGGTGTAAACTAACAGTCTTCATGGCCTATTTTGACCCCACCCATTTTCAAGCATATTTTACAGATTAATCCTGCTGTCTGGGCCAAGACCAACCTACAGAGCATTCTCTGGATAATACCATCACCTGGAGAATAAGGATAATCAAGGCACTTGATATTCATATATGCAATTGTCATAATGAAACCCATTAATGTTGTAGAGAGTGGTCCACTTTTTTTGTCTCGGCTGCCCGGCTAGCTTACACCTGAAATAACCACATAGAAACTGTATTAATTAAATCACTGCTTGGCCATTAGCTCTAACTTCTTATTGGCTAACTCTCACATATTAGTTTAACCTATCTCCATTAATCTGTGTATCGCCACATGACAGTGGCTTACCAGAGATTCTAACTGGTGGCCATCTCTGGGGAAGAATCCATGGCTTCTCTCTGACTCTGCTCTTCTTCACAGCATTCAGTTCTATCTTCTCTGCCTACCTAAGTTCTGCCCTATAAGGCCCAAAGCAGTTTCTTTATTCATTAACCAATGAAAGCAAGACATAAACAGAAGACCCTCCTATACCACATTAAAAAATTTATGGATTAACTATTGAGGGAGAATTTAATTCTTTGTTAAAATAAAAGGAAAATAAATAGGAAAGACACGAATAAATGTTTCTTGAAAGAATACAAATAAATGGCCAATAAATACAGAAAACATGGTTAAAGTTATTAATTATTACGTAAATAAAAGATAAAATCATGAGTGGTTGTGGCAGTTTGGTGTAATTGGCTCCTATAATCTCATAGAAATGAACACTTTTAGGAGATATGGATATGATGGAAAATGTATAGTCTTGTTGGAGGAAGCATGCCACTGTGGAGGCTGGCTTTGAGGGTTCCAATGCTCAAGATACTACCCAGTCTCTCAGTTGATTGTCTATTGATGTGGGAGTGTCATATATCAATCTGTTGATTTCATTGGTTAATTAAAGAAACTGCTTGGCTGGCCTCATAGCTTAGAATATAGGTGGGTGGAATAAAGAGAATAGGATGCTGGGCGGAAGAGGAAGTGAGGTCAGACTCTGCACTGCCATCCAGAGGGACCGGACAGCCGCCATGCTCTGCTCTCCCAGGCAGCTGCAACCCACGATGGACTTAGGCTAGAATCTTCCCGGTAAGCGCACCTTGGGGTGCTTACACGCATTATTAGAAATGGGCTAGTCCAGGTGCGAGAATTAGCCTGTAAGGGCTAGAGTTCATGGGCCACGCAGTTCTTAAATGAATACAGTTTGTGTGTTGTTATTTCGGGCATGAGCTAGCCAAGCGGCCGGGGTGTTGGGGACGCAGCCCCGCCGCTTCATATTTCAACAGTCTATTGCTTGCAAGATGTAGGACTCCCAGCTATTCCTCCAGTACCACATGTGCCTGCCTGCTGCCATGCTTCCTGCCATGATGATAATGGACTGTAGCTCTGAAATTCTAAGGGAGCCACCCCACCTAAATGTTTTCTTCATAAGAGTTGCCACGGTCATGATGTCTTTTCACAGCAGTAGAAACCCTAACTAAGACAGAAGTTGGTACCAGGGATTAGGGTATTGCTGTGGTAGACCTGATCATGTTTTTATTTGGAGAAACATGGGCTTTGGGATTGTGTACTATACAAGCAGTTGAACATTTTAAGTGCTGCTTAATGGACCATACTAGTAGGACTTGGAAGACAGTGGCTTTGAGTGTGATTTGATGAACTGTGGGGTGCTCACTTAAGAAGTTTCAGAGGAAAAAAGTTTTAGTATACTACTGAGAGATTGTTATTGTAATATTTTGGTGAAGAAAGTGGCTGCTTTTTGCTCTTTCCAAAGAGTCTGCCTGAGAGTTTTAGGTTAATTCTATTAGAAGAAGAAATCTCAAAAGAGCCTAGCATAGACTTTGTCATGTGGTTACTAGGGTGCATGCTTAAAACATTTATAATAAGGAGTAAGCTGAGTAGGGCAAATTACAAAATGTAAATTTTGAGGAAAAAAAGAACACCAGGAAGTGGAATGGAGCTAAATTCTGTGATCAAGGAGATAAATGGATTAAGAACTGGAATAAAGAGAGGGGTGAGATCAGGGCAAGCTCCCACCTGACTAAGTTTCCAACTCGTGGAAAGAAACTAAAGAAAAGCTAATAATAAAAGATGGTGGGGCACACCTTTTATCCCAGCACTGAGAATGCAGAAGCTGGAAGGTCTCTGAGTGTGAGGCCAGCCTGATCTAGAGATCCAATTTTAGGACAGCCAAGCTTGGCAGTAAAGGACAAAATGTTGGTGAAGATGTAATTGAATAGGGGCCATACTCCAACCTTATAAAGCAGCAGAACTTGGTAGCTTCAGTCACGTGGTTCTGGTTGAGAGCTAAAAATAGAAAATAGTGAAATAAGTGTGTTGCAGTCAACAAAACTAAATGGAGTTGGAGATCTAAAGAGTGTTTCTACATCATTTATCAAGATTCAGAGTTTGGAGTTTCCCCAGCTAATATTTTTGGTTTTGCTTTGTTCCAATATTTTCTCACTATGCTCCCTTTTATACGTTTGGAATTGTAATGTATATACGGTGACATTATATGCCAGAAGTATGTGATCTGTATTTTGTTTTTGATTATAGTTAAGAGATTGCATCAATCTCAGAAGAGACTTTGAATGCTAGGCTTTTAAACGTAGTTGATACTGTAGACTATGGAGACTTGAAGTTGGATTAATGTGTCTTGCATTATGATATTGTTAGAAGATTATATGGGCCAGGGAGTAGAATGTGGCAGTTTGAATGTATTAGCTTCCATAATCTCATAAAGAGTGGCACTATTAGGAGGAATGGCTTTGATGGAGTAGGTATGGCCTTTTTGGTGAAAGTGAGTCACTTTGGGGTAGGCTTTGAAGTTTCTTATGCTTAGGATACTGCACAGTGTCTCAGTTGATTTTCTACTGTTTTTAAAATGTTTGATTCTCAGCTGATTTTCCACTACCACATTGTCTTGTCTGCCACATGCTCCCTAACATGATGATAATGGACTGAACCTCTGAAACTTTAAGCGAGTCATCCCAATTCAACATTTTCTTTATAAGAGTTGCTATGGTCATGGTGTCTTTTCACAGCAATAGAAATCCTAATTAAGACCGTGATCAACTCATATCTGCTAGGATGGTTACAATCAAAAGAAAAAATTAGCAAATATTCATGTTGATATGGAGAAAAGGGAAATTGTATGCTGTTGGTAGTAATGCAAACAAAATGGAAAAAAAACAATATAGAGATCCTTCAACAAAAAAATAAAACATAACTATTAGATTATCTGCCTTGTATTGAGGTGTGTGTGTGTGTGTGTGTGTGTGTGTGTGTGTGTAGTATGTATACAAAGATTGTGGGTATATCCACAAAAGAAATTAAATTGGTATGCTGAAGAAATACCAATATTTAGAATTAGCAAGTGTAAAGATGAGGAACATTGAGAGAATTAATTCCTCACTCCAAACTTCTGTTCTGTGGTAAAAGTAGTAGTTGCATAGTTGTCTTCTTCTTCTTCTTCTTCTTCTTCTTCTTCTTCTTCTTCTTCTTCTTCTTCTTCTTCTTCTTCTTCTTCTTCTTCTTCTTCTTCTTCTTCTTCTTCTTCTTCTTCTTCTTCTATTTCTTCTTCTTCTTCTTTGAGGCATGCTCTCATATGTCCCAGATTATGTAGCTCGTGATGGTCTTGAACTCCTAATGCAAGAGCCTCACCTCCTGAGTTCTGAGTATCACCACCACACCTGAGTGATTGGGTTCTAGTGATAGTACCAAGGAGCTCATACATGGTAGGGAAGTTTGGTGACTCAGCACAAGGCAAAAGGCGGAATCACCAGCTACTGGTCAGGAAGTAGGATGGGAGATAAACCAGTGATACCAAGATGGTGAAGAATCTTTTAAACATATGGGAAGAATTACACTTGTTTTTACCCAGACCGTTGACTACTTTAAGGAAGTGACATATTGAGGGAGAGGATGAGGAGAATAAAAGGCAGAGCAAGGTCTGGAAATATGCAGTTGAAGGGGCTAAGTTATGAACTAGCCACAGAGAAAAAGAACCCTTGTTTTATGGGGAAATATTTGAGAGATATATAAGTAAATAGTGATTCCCAAGGCCTAGAACCAGTAAATTGCTTGAGGACGCAAGTCTACATTTCTGCCTACTAAGAGAGATCCTTTTCAACAGTCTACTCTGCCACTCTTGCTGAATCATTACCTGCTGGTTATTTATCCCACGTCCAAAGGCAGTTACTGTAGTTAATGAATAAATAAAGCCTGGCAAGATCTGTTGTAAACACATAACTTCTCAGAATAGCAGACATCTCAACCTCTGAGTGTCCCCTACAGCTTCATCCCCCACAGTTGCTTAGCAGGCAGACCTGACATTTCTTGGCTGCAGATGCTTCTCAGAATGTGCAGTTTCTCACTAATGCTAGGTAGAGGGGAGAAGTAAGGTCAAACTCAGAGTACTCTTGCTGAATAGCGCTTTGGCAAGCCTAAAATCTAAAATGCTTGTGGTAGGTAAATGAGTTGCCGATGGGAAATGAAGCCAATGCACGAGTGTATAATTCACTGGAGCTGCTGGTAATGGGATCCATCTTGGCAAGCGACACTGGGAGAGCTTGGATTTAGTCACTATTCAAGTAGGTAAAATGACTAATTGTATCGCTGATTTTTCTGCATGTCACTATACTTTGGGACATGCATATATTAGAGGTTTTCTTAGATTTAGACACCTAGAATTTCTGAGCGACAAGTAATATCCCATGTAGCATTTATTCCTAAGAGTTTAGATGGATTGCTTTTTTGATGATCATACTTTGTAAAATTGTATAAAATATACATTTTTGACTTTCGATAAATTATAGTAGTCTATTTCTAACACTTATATTATCTTGTGCAAACACCGAAAGTTTTTATTAATGTTTAACCATAAGAAGCTCAAGTAAGGAATCCGTCTCAAGGTCCAGGCTGAGGTTTTCTGATGATTAGAGATCAGACTTCAAGGGAAAAAAAAACCCAAGACTGGAAGCAGAGATAGCAGAAAGTGGAAGCTGAACCTTCGTCTAGAGAATGTGGACCGAATATAAGATCTTCATCTTCTCTTATCTGGTGGCAGAACTCTGTGCCGAGACCCATTCTTTATCGCAAAGAGAAGTGGATCCAGGACCATATTTCCCTAGAAATCACACCATTTCCAAAGGTGCTCGACACAAAAGGGCCATTTTCCGAGGGCAATACTGTAGACTCTTCGGCTGTTGTGAAGACAGAGACGATGCCTGTGTCACTCCGTTCTATGAAGTCAATGCATTGTGTTACTGTGACAGCTTTTGTGAAAGGGAAAACCCTGATTGCTGTCCTGATTACAAGTCATTTTGCCGTGAAGAAAAAGAATGGCTTCCTCTCAAACAGCCTTCAGATCCAGAAGGTAGGTTTTGGGAATGTGTTTGAACATTTTCCTAGTCATCAGGTCTGATAGTTTTATCTATCTTCTTTCTCCTCTCTCCTCTCCTCTCCTCTCCTCTCCTCTCCTCTCCTCTCCTCTCCTCTCCTCTCCTCTCCTCTCCTCTCCTCTCCTCTCCTCTCCTCTCTTTTCTCTTCCTCTTCGTTCTGTCCTTCAGTGGAATGAAAATGATTATTTCAACAAATTTTGTTGGCTTTTTAAAGTTTCTTTGGTTCAAACATAGGGCTTCTGTACCATACTGGCACCACGGGGAAAGCTCAGGTCTGAGTGTAGTAAGTATGGATTTGGATTCTGTTTTGAAATTTCTTTCAACATACATGCTGTTTAAAACTTTCAGTTATGCACTCGTTGTGACTCTCAAGCATTTGAGTGTAGCTTTCATAGAGAATTTTGTGAAATTTACAAAGCTGATCATTGGACATTATCCCCATGTAACATTTTACTTATGTTTTGTCAGGCTCATGAACCTGTGGCATTAGAGGACATGGTATCAGCAATTACATTAAAACAAAGTAAAGCAAAATAGAACTAGGCACTATCCTTACCTAGGGATAATAAATTCTTCAAGTATGTTTTTATCTTGTTTCACCACGTTAGAAATTTTAAGTCTACTGGAGAGAGGGGTGTGAATGTGATTCAGATGGTAGAATGCTCACTTAGCTTGTATGATGTCTTGGGTTTGATCACATGCACCATACAAGTGAACACTGGTAGCCCACTTCTGTTAGCCTAGCACTCTAGAGGTAGAGGAAGGATAATGACATGTGCAAGGTGACCCTCAGCTACACAGTGAGACTGAGGACAGACTGAGCTGCATGAAAGCCTATCTTTATTTTATTTTTATTTTCTAGTTTTCTAAGACAGGGTTTCTCTGTAGCTTTGAGGCCTGTCCTGGAACTAGTTCTTGTAGACCAGGCTGGTCTCGAACTCACAGAGATCCACCTGCCTCTGTCCCCTGAGTGCTGGGATTAAAGGCTTGTGCTACCTCTGCCAGGCTATGAGAGCCTGTCTAAAATCAAAATCATTAAAGAGAAAGGAGGGTCACATAGACTAGTCTTGTGAGCATCTAAGACCCAGATAGTAAATAGAAATTATGTGTGGAAAGGTAAGTAGAATATTAGTATTTGCTACCCAGATGTAATTATATGAGAATGGATATTAATTTTCAGAAGTTACTATAACAAAACCCTGTGGACAAATGTACCTTATACACTTCCCTCGATGAAGATTTCATAGCACCAGATCTCTTCATCAGAAGTCTTTGCTTAATCAGAGCTTTATCACACAATTATAAATGGGTCTAGAACTTGGAGTCTCTAAACGACTAGAACTTATAGTTAGAAGGAACTTTAAGACCTAATTCAATATGGAGATGGTATTGACGGCTCTTATTTTCATATTAAATTCACATTGTTTGTAAGTTTTAAAAATGTTCCTTTCAAAATATATTTATCACTTCAAATTGTCCACAGAATTGCCATTTAGTCCAGGTTTTAATTTTACCACCAGACTTCTCAGTAAATGTTTACTTTATTTTACAAAGTGGCAGATACACTACTGTGCTTGAGATATGAAGTCTTCCTTCAATAATTCATCACGTATCACCGTTGTGCCAGGCAATGTGAAAAGTCTTATTGTTATAACATTAGTCAAATTGGATGGGAAGGGAAAAATGTAGGAAATTTACTGAGAGGCTGTGAATAGTGATGTATTCTTTTGAGAAAAGAATGCTTCTATGGACTGAGGAAATAGCTTCAATAATGAGAGCACTTGCCTTGAAAGCCCTACCTCCTGCCGGGCGATGGTGGCGCATGCCTTTAATCCCAGCACTTGGGAGGCAGAGGCAGGCGGATCTCTGTGAGTTCGAGACCAGCCTGGTCTACAGAGCAAGTTCCAGGACAGGCTCCAAAGCCACAGAGAAACCCTGTCTCAAAAAACAAATAAACAAAAAACAAACAAAAAACAAAGCCCTAACTCCTGTGTTAGACATCTAGAAGCCACATAGAAAACTAGGAATGGTGGTATATGTTTATGGTCTCTTGACCAGAAAGGCAGGGGTAGGAAGATGTCGGGGTTCAGTGGCCAGCTGGTCAATTATACATGTTCCACAACAGAGACAGACCCTATCTTAAAAGTAAGATGATAGTTCCCGAGGCATGACATTGAGGTTAAACTCTGATCTACACACACACAAATATGTCCATGCCCAAGAACACACACACAAATTGAGAGAATTTTAATATGTAGAATATTAATATATTAATAATAGAATATGTGAGAATATTAATATGTAGCCAGCTATATGCCTTCTGTCTCACTGGATGATGACCAAGCACAAACATTCAAGATGCCACATAATAAAGAAGGGGTTGAATTGGAGAACAGTTTGCACAAGAATGTTACAGATCTGAGCGTGAAGACCACAGCTCTGTTTAACAACTGGAAGGAAGCCATTGTTTTAAGATAGTCATGATGAGGGAAAGGTGGGGGACAGGAGATAAGTTTGAGAGGTGACTATAAGTTATTGTATGTCAGATCATTTAGGTCATGTTGGGCATTTGGAATCACATTTGTTTACTAAAATTTATCAAGAGATGCTACTTTGGAATGGGTATGAAGTGTCTCAGAAGTGTAACTATGTAATCAAAGAGCTTCCCATTCTCAGAGGACTCTCACGCTCAGCTGGTGCCATCTTGAAGCTCTTGATAATCTTTAAATATCAGGCCTCAGTCCTAAGTTTTGAGTTTGTTCATCAATTAATCTATGCTTCAGATTTGGAGTTGTATGGGAGGGTGAGGAAACAAGTGGCATGGACAAGCCTCTCAGTAAGTAGGATCAGATGCTGTAAGAACAGGAACTTTGAAAGACATAGTCTTACCCTAGAGGAACTCAAAAAAGTTGATGATACCCGAGGGCAGTATTTGTGAGAGGAATGTACTCAATCAACTAGAACCCAGGACAATAGAACTGAGACATAAGAGATGAATGGGTCATCTAGAGGATGAATGAGCCAGGCGACATTTCAGTGTTTTCAGGGGTTGATGAATTTGTAAGAAACTGTACAGTGCAGAATCAGTAACTAGGCAGGAGGGAAAGAAAGATTAGGTAGGGACACTGAGTACTATGGACAAGTGTTCAAGGTCTTATATTGCATACTGCCTCTCTATCGATGTGTGTCTAGTCCATAGACAGTGATTTTGCAAAGTGAAATATGTTATTTCAACTCTGGATGGAGAGAATTGAGTTAATTAAAGTTATTTAGGATACACTATAAACTTATATGCCATTATAAACCATGTGGACTGATTTTATATATCTGAACTATGAATTTTAAGCTTCCTTCTGTTAAAGACAATGTTGGTTTTTGCTGTTGTCAAACTGCACGATGTCTGAGGGTCTGGGTGTGTCTTTGTGCATGACTGGACCTCTGTAGTGCCCCTTTCTTGTTATTTCCCTTCTGTTCTCTCCGTAATGAATGGGTATTTGCAACCACGGCAAAGTCTGGGGCAGAGTCTCATGTAAAATTTCTCTTTCAAAACCAGTCTTAAAAATTGATAATTTTGATAATTAAAAAATTAACAAAAATTGGATAATTTTTATGTGTCACAGAGGCATAAGTAGCATTCTTCCCTTGTTAGTGTGCATATTTGTAAAGGGTTCTCTAAGGACATGCTTTTAGAAGTTTTTTTGTCATAACCCATAGTAATAAAATTTATAGCAAAACTGGGTTACTATATAATCTTATAAAAATTTTAAATATTATTTGAACTTTGCCATTGTTGCAAATCATCCCATTCTGTTTTACTCTATCGTATAAATAATAATGCTTATCTTAAAAATAAAAATAAAAATGCCTTTCCTGGTCTCAACATACTAAAATAACTTATTTTTATTTAAATTATTCTTTTACAGTGTCATGGTATCATGTACTTTTATCATAGTTTCCTCCAGTTACCCTCTTATTTACTTTCCCAACTCACAGAACCTCTTCTTTCCATCAAACTCACCTCCTGTTTTCATGTGTGTGGGCCCACTGTGTTTAGTTACTGGTGCCTTCATGAGCCTGGGTGCCGCGGTAAGGAGTACTCACTAGAGCCTGTGTACCTGAGGGGACTGTGACTCTTTATCCCAGGTAGACACTGAAGTCTATAGCTGTCAGAGATAATTGGGGTCTCATGTGTCCTTCCCTGCTCTGTGATAGACTGTTAACGTGCCCAGTCTTGAGCAGGTCTCATGCAAGTAGCCATTGCTCCTGTGAGTTTGTGGGTACAAAAGTTATACCACGTCCAGTAGACAGCGTATTACAGTGCTCCTCCCACCTCTGGTTCTTATATTTCCACTCCCTTCACATGCCTGCTCCTGAAACTATGTGCTAATAAACAACAAACAAACAAAAACACTGGGGATCCTAGCAATGGAACATGCACTGCTTCCTGGCTCTCAACACTGTCTATTCCAGTCTGTTAGTCCCAATCTGGCACTGTTTACAAATTCATTTACCCGATATTTTAAATAGCCAGTGTTGCGACCTTTCTTTAGAAGAACAGTAGAAACTGGCTTCTCCCTGATTACTGATGGGTCTGAGCTTCTCTTCCTGTCTCATATTGGGCTTTCTTCCCATGATTTGCTTTTGACCATGAACAGCTTCTCACTTTGCCTTCACATCTAGAACTCTTTTTTTCTTTTTAGCAAGACAGGATAGGTACTTAGTCCTTTAAAATAAGTTACTTTTCACTTAAAACAAGTTACGCCTATGAGAATAATTGCTTAGGGTTTGTAAATTTTATTTAAGTTAAATTTACTTTTTAACTGACACAAGACATAAATTAAAAGTATTAAGGGTGTAATGTGATGTTTTGTACACATATATATCGCATAGTATTTAAATAAAGTTTAGTGTTTATCATTTGTTTATGTTTACAACATTCAATTGCCTTTATTCTAGTGAATGTGACATACAGGCACATTGCTTTTGTCTGTTTCCCACCCCCCCTCCCCACTGGGCAATAACACACCCAGGACTTCCTGTTCCTATTTAACTATGATGCAATGCCACTTATGAACACTCTCTACATCTCCCTGCTCCTATTCTTCCACGTCTCTGGTAAATACAAGATCTTTGCTCTTGTAAAGCTTGATGTTCCATCCAATAGTAGAGAGTATGTCTCCTTTTACTAAAATTATTATAAGAAGTCTTTAGATAAAATAATTTTACAGTAGCCATATATATCATGCTAATTTATGATGTTCTTGCATTATTCGAGGATGAACCCAGGGCCTCAGGCATACTAGATAAGGGCTCTATCATTGAGTTGTAGGCCCAGTGATATATGTAGAGTTAGTTCTTGCTATCTTAGATAAATGCTATTTTCATATTTGTTCAGCTGGTACCTGTCAAATTTCCCAATTCTCCTTTTCAGAAATAATAATGCAACTAATTATTGCAAGGAAGAAATTACAAAATAAATGTCATGAATAATGAGGAAATGTTAGCTCTATTTCTTCAAGACTAGTAACAGGTCCTGTATATGTGTTATCTTCACAACTACTAAATAAGACGTTCCTTGCTAATATTTTAAAAAATTATGTGACACAAACTGTAAAAATGAAATTAATTATTGGAGTCAATGTGATTATATAACAGAAAATACCACTAAGATGGATTACAAACACTTGGAATTTATTTTTTCCCTATGGAATATAAATTACTAGCTACCCATGGGGAGCTGGAAGGCTGGATTGATGCTGGGTCTTTCTGATGGTTGTGAGTATGGGTGTCATTCTTTGGGAATGCATGTAGTTTCCACTCAACCGTATCCTACAATCTCTATTTCTTCCCTGACCCTCTTTTCTCATTTAATGCAATTGCAACTATAGTTTCTGTGATTCGAATTTTGGCCGTGTCCAAAGCCCAACTAGCATAAGTGTAGACAGTAGCCCTGGGACACAACTGTATATATTTTAGGCTTAAAAGACAGTGATTTCTTGGAAAGTATAAGAAGGTTCAGAGCTGCATTTGTAATTGAATTTGTTTATTCTATCACATTGAAATGATTTATAAAGGAACTATTAAAGTCAAATTATGTGACAATCTATATTAATAACTCAATGATAATGTATGGGCTTTTTATAGAGCTCTATGCCCAGAATCAGTCAGAGGTGGGATTCTTTTTTGTAAGCATTATCCCAAATAGTGTATGTTTGAATGTTGTATATAGGAGAAATTCATTTAATGCCACATGGGAACTTACTACACATAGTAGATATTTTCCAGACCTTTCTAAAATACCATGCTTCTTATTAACACTTCTATTCCTCTTTCTAATAGTAAGTAATATTATTGAGAACTTACTATTGCATGAAAGTTCCTGTACCCTTCAGGCTTTAATCTGTCCATTATTTTGTGCCCCCTTGTTTAATGGGATAGCTTACTCTGCATGGATTGTATAAGTAGCTATGGAAAGGATATGGTTATTTTTTGTGTTCTAGTTACAGCACATGAAGATCACCTGAGCACCCTACTAAATATTGGTTCATTTAGTATCAAATGATTCCCAGAAAGTTTTTATGTTTTTTGAATGACAGATTTATGAAATTAAATAATAATCTTATTTCTGTATAATTGTAAAGAATAAATGCATTTTAAATTATTTCTTTCAATTTTTTTGAGAGTATAATATAATTACATAAATTTCTTCTTAAGTTTCATCAGTTCAAACCCTTCTACCTATCTTTCTTTGCTCCTGTCTAAATTCATGGCCTCCTTTTTTCATTACTTGTTGACAACTTCTATCTCTATGTATGTATATGTATACACACACAAATATAACATGTACACATTCCTAAACACAACCTACTCTGTCTAATGCTACTTCAGTGTATATGTTTTCATGACTATTTGGTATTAGATAGCCAATTGTACTCTTCCCTGGGTATGACTATTTCTCCTCCTCGCAGCATCTCTTAGTTGTCTATAGATCTGTGTGTCGGGCTGAGGCTTCACAGGCTTTCTCCATCCATGTTAGCATGTCTGTTTGTATCATCATCGTTAAGCCCATGTCGAGGTAGTCATATTAGTGGGCTGGACATCGACATTCTCAGGAGACAGCTTCACAACAAACTCCCTGGTTCTTTGGCTCTTATAATCTTCCACCCATCCCTCACAATGGTCCCTGAGCCTTAGGCATAGGAGTTGTATTCTGGATATAGTTGAGACTGGGCTCCATAACTCTGCGTTTTCATCAGTTTGGTTTTTTTTTTGTAATGATCTCTGTTGCAAAGAGACATTTGGTAGATGAAGAGGGAAGGCCCCAACTTATTGTGGGTCTAAGGACAAATATTTAGAATGCAGTTAGAGGTTATGGTGATTTAGTAAAGTTATTGTTCTTCTTCAAGATCCATTCCTATTAGGAATAGTTATCTAGAAAATTTTTATGTTTTTGAATGCAATATTCATCAAGTAATATTTTGACATAATTTTAACTTTTCATTTGTTTTAGTTTTGAGACAATATAATTATAACACTTCTCCCTTCCCTGTCTCCCTCTGCACCCTCCCATACACTTCTTTCTTCAAACTCATGGCCTTTTTTAAAATTGTTATTACATGAATGCAATATATATATATGTATATATATATATTCCTAAATGTAAGATTCTCGGTCCATATGAAGATTTTTTTTGTGTGTGTGTGCTTATGACTTCGCAACTGACAGTTTGGCAGTGGATAACCAGTTGGTTTCCTCTTCCTTGGGGACGACCTCCTTTCCCGCTCCCAGCTCTCCTTTCTTTCCTATAGTTTTTTAGCCATATAATTTTAATGAATAAACACATTTTAAAAAGCATGTAACTGTATTTGTCAAAGAGTGAAACATCATTTTCTCATTTTCAGGTAACTCTTACATTTTTTTTTTCAAGGTGACGGTCTGGTAAAAGCTATTGATGGTATTTAAAGCTTTTAGTGTATCCTTGAAGTAAGCATTGATGTGCTAATAAAAAGTATTATATTCTTAATTTATATTATATAAATTTATTTATTATATTATAATTGTATTATATTATTTACATTATAAAGTCTCACATCTTGAGAAACATATGATCTATGTGAGTAAGAAGACTGTAGCATATGGAGCAACTAGAACCATTGTAAAAGAGTAATAATCTGGTGACCTACATGGACAACAGTGTAACCCTACAACATCATCTGGAAGGTAGATTGTCCTGCAGTGGTTAATAAATATAATGTGCCAGAAAAGATAAGTATGGGGCTTGTAAAAACAATAAATGATATTGGGAACAATCATTGAAATCTCTCAGAAAATTAATAATCATGTAAGATCACACCTATCTTAGTGCTTGCATTTTTTTAAGTCACAATTTCAACGAAATATAATTATCTCCTACTTTGAGATTAGGTTTTGCTTTGTTTTGCGCTCTAGGCTTTAATTCTTGGACTCAGTTAAATCTCTTGCCTCAGTTTCCTGAGTACTATGGAGATCCAGGTATACCTTAGGTCAATTTACTCTCAGTTTGCATATTAATATTATAAAATAAGTTATAATTCACTCTCCTCTTTCACTGACAAAGGAGACCGACTTTCACCTTGAAGCCTAAGCTGACCTGTATAGATCACACAGGTCTTAAAGTCAGCAAGTTTTCCGACTGAAGCCTCCCTCCTACTTACTGGGATTACAGGTATGAGCCTGTAATGCCTGACTCAGCTAAAGTGCTGTAGATACAATAAGTGTATCCAGACTTTTCCTATTTAAAACATGTAGTCCATTCTGAAAAGTAATCGCTACCTCTTCAACACCAATTTTTGCTTGAGAGGGGAATATTTCAAAGATTTCAACCCAGAGATATATTTTAGGTAGAATTTATGTTCCAGAGCGAACTTTTACTCCATTCATTATGGATAGGAGCAGTTAATTACTCATTTCAATTAGTAGAAAAAAAGCTCACATTAGACTATAATTGCTCTCAAGAAAGGTAATTTTTCCTTTTGTTTTGTCTTCCTTTGGAAAATAATTTGTTGAAACGAGCATTACATGAAATTGAAGAAATGTGTGAAATAAACTAAAAAAGAAAATAGTTATGATTTACACTAATTTTTCATGTGCAAAGCAATGTTTTTGTTTCCAGGTTTTCTCTATATTGTATGTTTCCTACATTATTACACAGTGATTTATTAGCTTCATGTGACCAAGTTACATGCTGGTTTCTATTTCTGTCCTGAGAAGTGCTCAAATAAAAAAAAAAACTTGATATTTTGCATTATCTTAAGGAATAAAGATAAATATATCAATTTTATATAAAATGGAAGCAAGACATACATTAATTACATCCTTTCCTTCCTTATGTGCAGCATTGTATCTAGTAACTTGAGAATTTCAAATTTCAAATACAGAAAACAGTGATAGTGACAGACTTTAAAAAACCACCAGCATGGGCAAATAAACCATACACACACACACACACAAAAAACAGACACATACATACACACACACACACACATACACACACACACATACATGCAAGCACGCATGTGTGTTTATCACTGACATATTTGAATTCTTGATTTGAATGAGCTCCTTTATCCCTTTGCAACTTCCGTAACAATATTTGAATGAAGATTAATGACAATCAAATTCTCAAATTCTGCTACACATACTGACCATTCCAAAAAAAAAATGCATTGGTGATAAATACAAGCAAATTCACATAACCTCTCTGAGCTGGGTGAAATTTCAAGTCTTTGTCCTGATAGGAATTCATTTCTTGAAAAAAAAATTACTGGAGGAACACGTGCTCCTGTTACAGAGGTTCTATTATCGTTTGAGTAGGTATCAATTTGGCAAATCTTCTTAAATGATGGGACTGTATGCAGGAAAAGATCAATCTGAGGGCACGAGGTCCAGTCCACAATTGTGTACAATTTGTCCTTAAGGATATATAGATAAATATGAACTCTGAGTTGAGAGGTACAATGTGACACTGTAATATTTTAGCTCACCACATAAATTGGATACTATTAGCTTAACCAATGTGAGTTATTTGGATCCACTGTGCTTATTAAAAAGCCACTCCTTTTACCAATAAAATCCCATTTTTATATTCACTATGCTAATTCTGGTGCTGAAAATGTGGATGAGGTAAGCATTCAAAGCAGCTAGCCTCAAGTCTGGCCTCTTAGAATGCATGCTAGGGCATACCCCTGGGGCGCAGATTCCTGATTACAGCAAGTTACTGTCTTTCCTCCGGTGCAGCTTCAGCCTGCACAGATATTTATAACACAAGGTGATGAAGTGTCTTAAAGGAAATCACAGGCACCGTATTATTATCTTTCCTTGAGGCAACAAGACCAACTATTTCCCTCTTCACACTTTTGATTTATCTAATTCTAAAAGCTGTGAAAGTTGTAAGACTCCCTTAATTTCAGTAGTCATTAGATTTATTTTTAATTTAACGTAATGTTTTTGACAAAACTGTTATATGAATGATATGTAAAAATAATTGGGCGAACTCGCTTTAATATACTTCATATACATTTTAACTGAAAAATGGTATTGTTTTATGCTTCCATCATTATAGGATTATCCCTGTTTTAGTTCCATCTTGGTTCTCATTTCAGTTGAACCGATTCCCTCTTGTGACCTTGGAGTGCTGGAGTACCTTTGTCTTTTCAAGTACTCCTCTGTATTACAATCCCCCCCCCCCACTTCTCTCTCTCTCTCTCTCTCTCTCTCACACACACACACACACACACACACACACACACATCACATGANNNCTCTCTCTCACACACACACACACACACACACCTCAGTCTTCTAAATGCAATTAAAAAGTCTTTTAATTTAATTTTAAGAAGACCTTTCCTTTTCTCTGTTCTTTATAATTTTTTTGTTTTGTCCATTTAATGGCAAAATATCTGAAAGAATAATTTTGCTTTCTTTCTTTCAAGTTCCACATCAACTTATTCTGACAGGCTTCCTCTCTTTGCTATTCTTCCGACCCCTTTCTAATGAGGCTGTTGACAACTTCTCCAGAATTGAATGATATGTCCAGATTTTTGCTTTCTTGCTCTTGATCTATGGCAATGTTGTGCATGACTGGCTGTACTGGTTTGTTTCCCGTTACTTGATAAACAGCATTAAAAAAAAGAAGCTTAGAGAAGAAAGGGTTTATTTCATTTGACAACTTAAAATTTATCATCTCAGGGGGTCATAGCAGGAATTCAAGGCAAAAACCACGAGGCAGGAACCAAAACAGAAGCCATGGAGGAGCGCTACTTGCTGGGTTGCTCCTCATTGCTTTCTCAGTTTTTTTTTTTTATGCCCTCTGTCTATTGTCACTGCCACTGTGACCCTCCCACATCAATCATTAGTCTAAAATTGTCCCACAGACTTGCCTACAGGCCACTGTGTTGGAGATATTTTCCCAGTTGAGGGTTCCTCTTTCCAGATGACCCTGGGTGTGTCAAGTAACAAGAACAAGAGCAACACCACTAGACCCTGTGCCAACCATTTTGCTCATAAGAAATTCTTTTCTTTCAGATTCAACCTCTATTGAATTCCCTGTTTCCTTACGGGCCATTCATTCTTAGTTTATTCTGAATGTTTCCCGTCTGGTATACTTTGAGCTCAGCCCTGGACAACTTTTTCTTGCTTAAACATACTGCTGAAATAGACATGTAGTCTCAGGTTTTAAGAAATACGTAATGTATATGTATTTCTGGATTTCTATATACTTCTATCAATTCCCCTACTGAGATGCCTAGTCTAGATTTAATATAAATCTAAAGTATACCAAGCAGAGCTGAAGCCTTCCTGTGTGTTAAGTAAGTACTCTCTATGACTGACACAAACCTCCAGCCTTGGAATTCTTTATCTCGTGGCACTGTCTGATTCTGTATTCCAGTAACAGCTGGACTGATTCATTATCAAAACTACCTCACCTGGGTAGTAATTAAACTCCGTGCTTAAAGTTAAATCTCCCTTTTATTTGAGTTTATCTTTTTTGAAAAATGCCTGTTCAGTGATTATAGGACACTGAACACTTTCCTTATTATCATGATTCATCATTGGTCTCTTTCGGATAGTTCACATAACTTTATAAACCAGTTGTCAATCAATTTCAGTAAATAGTTAAGAGGCATATGGATCTCTTCTTCTTATTTCTCTTCTTTTCTTAAATATTTTTCACTTAGTATATTTTAATCATGTTTCTCATACCTCAACTCCTCTCATATCATCGCTACCTCTGTACCTATCCAACTCTTCGGTCTCTTTGCTTTCTCTCACCCTCAAAAAAAAAAAAAACATAGAAAATCAAAACAAACAAACAAATACAATAAGACTAAAAATGGCCAAACCAAACAAAATGCAGCAAAAATCTCACATGCAAAATATCATGGTGTTCACCTTGTGTTGCCTAACTACTCTTGATCATGGGGCCTGCCCTGAAGTGTGATTGATATTCTCAGTGATGTATCATTGTGGAAAGCTTATTTTTCCTTTGTAAGTGGCTATCAACTGTAAACACCTTGGTTAGAGGTGAGCTCCCGTGTCCATGTCCCTCTCAGTGCTGGGACTCGATCAGGCTTGAACTTGTACAGGTATTTGCATGCTGTCTTGCTCTCTGGATGCATTTGTGTGTTAGTCCTGTCATGTCTGGAAGATACTGTTCTTCTTGAGTCATTCATAACCTCTGGCTTTTATTATCTTTTTGCTGCTTTTTCCTCACAATTTCCTGAGCCTTGAAGAAAGGGGTTTCATGAGACATGCCATTTAGGAAAGAGGAAAATTGTCTGTATTTTGTCAATCATGTTTTAAATAAACGCTGATTGGCCAGGCAGGAAGTATAGGTGGGAAAACCAGACAGAAAGTAGAAATAATGCAATGAGAACAGGAGAATTCTGGGAAGGAGGAAGTTAATTCTTCCACTCCTGCCCAGACCACCTAAGCAGCAGGATGTGATCTGTCCCACTGAAAAAGGTACTGAGCCACATGGCTAACATAGATCAGAAAAAATGGGTTAATCAAGATGTGAGAGTTAGCCAGTGAGAGGCTAGAGCTAATGGGCCAACCAGCTTATAATTTATGGAGACCTATGTGTGATTTTCTTTGGGGCTAAACAGTTGTGGGTTACCAGGTGGGACAAAAACCCCAACAACAAGCAGGCCCCCGTTCATGTTACAGAGGACTGAAAACTATTCTCTCGCTCTCTGCAAACTATTCAGCTGTGGGTCTTTGAAGTAACTTTCATCTTTTCTGATGGAGGACTGAGCCAGGAACTCATCTATGGGCAGAACAAATTATCAGTAGGAGTGATTGTATTACTATGCTTCTTCAGCAGAACGATAGTAGTGGTAGTAGGTTCCTCCTAGGCCCATGACCTATACAGTCACAGGCTTTTGGCCTCATTAACATTGTCAGGGTTCCCTCTATTAGAATGGACCTTAAATCCAATCAGAAAGTGGTTGGTGGCTACTCTCCTAACATTTTGGCAGGTTGCTATTGTAGATTGCAAATGTTTTGGGTGGGTGACATGAGCATTACTTTTTTTTTTCAGATAGCACGTGGAGTACCTCCCAAGGCAATGAACACTGGTCAGTAGGGGTGAAGATTCTATTTGGGACACATCTTGATTCCTCTGTGCTTGATCACATAAGGAAATATTGTCTTCAGTAATAGGGTCTTACGATAAGTCTGATAAGACTGTGAAGAATGATGGATAACCTTGGCAAAAGCCTGTGATTCTTGGGAAGGGATCCTTTTGGCTAATGCCTCATAAAAGTATAGCCTAGGTCTTGCCCTGTAGGTTTTACTTGGTGGCATATAATATCTACTTGGGATATTATCTACTGCTATTCAGTATTCATTTAAAATCCTTTCATAAATATTTTAGGAGGCTTCTGTGGTCATAAGTTCCCATATGATTTTTTAGCAGAACTTATGTTTATTTAATATACACAAATGATAAATGAACAGAGTATGCTCTGCAAAAATATGAACCTATATCTTTGGTGGTAATGTACTTTATTGATTTTTATTGAGCTCTACATTTTTCTCTGCTCCCCTCCCTGCCTCTCCCCTCCCATTCAACCCTCCCCCAAGGTCCCCATGCTTCCAATTTACTCAGGAGAAATTTTCTTTTTCTACTTCCCGTGTAGATTAGAATAATATATGTCTCTCTTAGTGTCCTCATTGTTGTCTAAGTTCTCTGAGATTGTGGTTTGCAGGTGGGTTTTCTTTGCTTTATGTTTGAAAACCACTTATGAGTGAGTACATGTGATAATTATCACATGTACCCGTATGATTTTTCCAAAGCTTTTCAGTGTTAGTTTTTCCTCCACACAGTCCCTCCTTTACCTTGCCCAGATATCCTGTCCCCACTTAGATCCCCTATTCTAGTTTCCTCTAAATATCTCCACAATGCTGCATTCTATCCCCCCTTTATTGGAAGAGCATTACCTCTTCTCTTCTCCTCTCCCTTCCCAAGTGCCCGACCTCAGTGATTATTTGGATCATAGCACACATACTGAAATCTGAAAATCTAGAATCCAAATATAAGAGAAAATACACGATATTTGTCTTTGTGGGTCTGTGTTACTTCACTCGGGATGATTTTTTTTCTTGCTTCATCTATTCACATGCAAATTTCCTAAGTTTGTTTTTCTTAATAGCCGAATAGAATTCTTTGTATAAATATACCACATTTTCATCATCCATTGAACTGTTGATGGGCATCTGGGCTGTTCCTAATATCTGGTTATTATAAATAGAGCAGCAATGCACATGGATGAGCAAGTGTCTCTCTAGAAAGATGGGCAGTCCTTTTAGTATGTGCTTAGGAATGTGTCAGCTGGATTGAGAGGTTGATCTATTCCAAGCTTTCTGAGGAGCTACCACATTGATTTCCATAGTTTTTTTTTTAAATTCAGGATTGTTTTAACTATCTGATATTTTGTGTTTCCTTATGAAATTGAAGAATTCTTTTTTCAATTTCTGTGAAGAGTTGTGTTGGAGTTTGTATGGGCGTTGCACTGACTCTGTAAATTGCTATTTTCACATAATGTGGCTATTTTCACAATATTATGTCTACTAATCCACAAACGTTGAGTATCTTTCTATTTTCTGGTGTCTTCTTTATTCTCCAAGGTACATGGTTCTTCATGAAAAACAGCTGCAATTTTACTGATTTCATGATTTTTTTCCCATGAGCCAAAACACTGGAGAAAAGGTATTTGTCAGGTGAATTCAGCTAAACTGTATTGTATTGGGTCATTATGATTTTGAACTCAGGTCATTTGTCAACTGATAAGATCTGATTAAAGTTTAAAAATAGAAAATACCATAAACTGACTCATGTTTATACACTACTAATTTAAACATTTTTAAAGCAAAGTTAGTGATTAATTTCTTGATAATCTAGTTTTCACTTCTTACCATCCTATTTTGCAATGTAATGTTCACTGTAAAACCCGAATCTCACAGAAGGAGCATTGAAGAATTTTATATATAAACCTTAACACAAACCAAATGGAGACTGCTATCGGATTGGCACTACCTAGTTTTCACGTTCTGTCAACTAATGGCCATCATAGATGGCTTGTCATGTAAATATAGTTTCTTCACTTCAGAATTTTCACTTGTTTGATTGTCCTGTTATCAGGTTGCTCCAGAGGTAACCAACATTATGAAGAAGGATCGGTAGTTAAGGAAAACTGCAACTCCTGGTAAGTAATCTAAGTGGCACAGAACTGAGCTCTATTTTCTGTGTATTTCTTCAGGAATGAGGAAATCTTCTAATTAAAGCAGACATTTAAATGCATCTAGGCAAAAAAAAAATCACATGCTGTAAGACATTCATTTTCAGAAGCATGAAATTAATTTTGGCAATGTAATTATGTGTATATTTAATGCAAGCCTTAAATTGGATGTTTCATAGAAAGCCATCTCCATATATCAAGTTCTCATTAGGCATATTCTAAATTATATACGTTTTGATAGACTGCTGACAAAGTGTGATTTTGTTTTTCGGAGTTTTTTTGAGCACAGTAAGTACACACGAAAACATGCTGCTTAAATTGTATTAGCCTTCAGGAAAAATTTCAAATACATGTATATCAAATCTATATTTTAATTTGATTTAAACTTCAGTGAATATGAGGTCATGCATTATGTAGTTACTTCAGAGGATAAGAGCACAATGACTAGCACCTAATTCAAGATTAATGATTTATTTGCGCCAACAATCAAACAACAACATGGCTAACATTAATCAAGAAATTTCCTCCATGACTTACTTAGCAATGTAACAATAGTAACTCTTGTTCTGGAAACATATTCTGTAAAGGTCAAAGGACTTCTGTAATGTTTATTTGTCTTTACAGTACATGCTCAGGACAGCAATGGAAATGTTCCCAGAATGTGTGCCTTGTTCATCCGGAGTTAATTGACCACATAAATAAAGGGGACTATGGGTAAGTTCATCTTTCAGTATAGGACTCTTGTCGTTCTCTCTTACTCAGAAGACATACTGTGTGTCGTTGACTTCTAACCATGGCTATTAATTATAGAGAAAGATTGGGAAAGAAAACGAGAGTTTTAGAAACATGTGCATTTCATGTGTACAAGGTGAACATTCAATGGTTAAAATACAATGTGTACGTAAAATGAACGCATAGATGTTAGCTTTAGAGCACTAGGAAATATCCGTGTCATTGTGTGGTGGTGAGATACTGAGAGAACATGCATAGCACATGGCATAGGTAAAATTAGAAAGCTGAAAAGGTTGATTCAGTTTAATCATTTCCTTCTTGTTGCATTAACCAAGCCAAACCTTGCTCAGCTTTCCTAGGTAGGGTATGAACTCAGTCAGATGGTGCTCTGCATTGCCAACACTGTAGTGTAGCACTAATCTACAGTTTCTTGAAATGACTTGACGTTCAACCAGTTTTACTTGCATTGACATCAAACGGTATGTGGAGGTGTGCTATGTTGCTAGCAATTTTAAGATAGAAAAATGACCAGGAAATGCTAGGAAAAAAACTGTGCTCAGCTGAAGACTATTAAATTTGGTTGCTTCTCCACTTACATATATGGGAACCTGATGTAGGCACCCACATTTGTTTTCATTCCAGAACTGAATGAAAGGGTAATAGCTTGGAGAATCTATGCCTTAACATTTCTCCACTGCCACTTACCAGTCTATATGCCATTGATAACATTATTGACGTTCTGCAAAATGCCAAACATAAAAAGACCATGTTGAAGCAACTAGAAAAGTGAAGTAATGTATTTTTAAGGACCTTTTGAACAAAATGACATTTTTAGAAGTCTGTGTGTGTGGATGGGGGGGGGAGTAGGATGGTTGTGATGCTCATGCTATAGCTCATGTCTGATATTAAAGCAAAACTTGGAGGAGTGGGCTTTCTCCACCATGTAGTCCCCCAGGATTGAGCTCTCTATGCCAGACTTGGTAGTAAGTTCTGTTACCTCTTGACCTATCTCAAAGGCCCCTGAGATACATTGTTAAAATATAAGTACAATTTCTTTCAGGTATAAAATTTTATGTCCCTCAGGACAATACTAACACTGAATTTCAATGTACCTGAAGTATTTTCTTGGAAGACACAAAGTACAGAAAGTCACATTTTTTGACATTAGCATTCTGAAGTCATTCTCAAGTTCTCTGTGTGATGTGTTTGTTTAACCAGTGTTTTAGGTAATAGCTTGATGACATTTGAGTATTTCTAGGGAAACCAATTATGGTTTCCTGTGCCTAAATTATATCCAAATCATTGAAAAGACATAGCAAACGCAAGAGTTTGTGTCATCTTGATAAATGACCCTAGTCAGGGTTCTTAAAGGATTCCAATGCTGTACCCAAGTTGGACAAATTTCCCAGAAACCGTGAGAGAACTGCACAGCTTCCAACTGTTCTAGCATGCACAGGAGCCACTGTTAAGCAGGGTGGAAAGCAAGCATTCTTAAGAACATGGGCATTTTTGGGCAAATGTCTTCCTTGGAAGAAGAGTTTTCTTTCCCTTATTTGCTTGTTTGAGTATAATGGAAAGTTATTTTGAGGCATACGCGTTCTACTTTTCTAGGAAGCATTAATATATGTGTTTTACAAATATACAAGCTTTGCTTCCCCAAATTTTCACTGTATATTTTACTCAGGTCTGTATTATTTATACATAATATACTACAGTGCATATTTATCCAGTTGATTTATTCTTACTTATTTGTTTGTTTCTTTGTTTGTTTCTTTATGTAGCAAAATTTTGCCTCATAGTCCAGGCTGACAATATTTCCTGTTCACCCTCCCAATTTCTGGTATTACAGGCTTAAAACACTCTGTCTAACATCTCTGTATTATTTTTCATGGCAATGATTAATGAAAAATGTCTTTCTTTCATGACATTGCAGAAAATATAAACAAATATTTTTGCCTCAAACTAATTTACCCTCTACTTGAAGAGCCAACAGATCATACCATTGTAAAAGGCCAGAACATAAAGCCAAATAAAGTTTTACAAATAATCCTGAGTGAGAGAGAACAAAGGGAGATTCTCTATTTATTCTATATTTATCTGAGGTTGTGAAGCAAACACTCCAGACTCAACACTTTCAAGCTACAACCTCAACCATGCTTGGTAGCTCAAGCCTACAGACCCAGTAACTGAAAGGCTGGGGCAGGAGGATTGCTGTGAGCTTGAGGTCAGTCTGAGTATGAGATAGCCAATCTGGACTACAGAGTGAGAGACTCTGCCTAAGAAACTAAACTAAACTAAACTAACAACACAGCACAACAAAACACATTCTCTTATTTATACCTGTCAACAGTTTGGAATGGATTCAGCTGGGGCTTTTCCTTTGAAAATTTTATTAGTTCTTTGTAAGTTTTATATGTACTTTGATCATATTCAGTTCTCTCCAACAAATCTCAAATATTCTTGGCCATGTAGTCTTCTACTGGAGAGGGGTGGTTGACTTACAAGGAACTATACTCAGGGCAAAGTTTCTTCCAGTACCTAACAATTGCAAATAGCTCCACAGCGAGGGGTCAGACTGTGTGGCCATCACTTCTCTGCTTGTTGAGATTTGGTCTGTTTTGGGCTTTTGTGGGTTTTATTTATGTTGTTGAAATTCTGTGAGTTCATGTGTGCAACTGCCCTTCTGTGTCTAAAGATTATGTTTTCTTGTAGCTATCCCTTGCTCCCAGCTCTTCCAGTCATTCTCAGCTGTAGTAATCCCTGAAACTTGGGATGCGGCTCGTAGTACGCCATGTTTCCTTCAGTGTTGAACATCCTGTGTAGTCTCTTATTTTCTGTTCTCTGACCAGTTGTGAGTTATTGTCTTAACCACAATCCACTGCAGTTAGGAACATCTCTCATGAAGAATAAGAGAAGTATTAATCTATACATATAAGTCATTATGAGTCAGTTTAATACCAAGTCCATTAACAAAATATCTAGCTTTTTTTTTTAATCTCCTATGGCCTATGATCTGCCTAGTCATAGGTTCTGAGTCTGAGTATGATGTTAGATATGGGTTTTATCATGTGGAATGCAACTTAGATCCAAGCAGAAAGTGATTGATTATTCAGATAATTTTTTTGCGCCACTATCGTACCAAAGAGTGTGTGTGTGTCTTGCCAGGCTAGCCATTAGAGTAGCTCAAAAGATAAGTCGGTATTATTGATCACTTTCTCCTCTGGTAGCATGTCTAGCACCTTCTAGCACTATACAAGCTAGCCAGTAGGTATAAAGCTTTCAGGTCTGTATCAGGTTGATTTTTGCAGTGTGTGGCAAGCATCTGTTATTTTCAACAATAGGGAATTAGGGTTTAATTCTGGAGTGTAAGAAAGGGCAATGGACATAGTCTGTGATATTTGTGGATCTATAGGACCTCACTGGCCAAGAACTCCAAATGAAGTAATTCAAACTTAGTACAGAGCTTTTTTTCTTTTGTTACCCTCTGGTTGGTGTTGTGTAAGCGTTTTTGGTTCTCTTTTAGGCTCAAAAAATTTCTAGGCTGATTTTTTTTTTTAGTGTTTTAAAATTTTTCCTCCTAGTTACTTATTCTTTTGCTCACTTTGGTAACTTTGTTGTCTGTCTTGATGTCATAACTGTTTTGTACACATCTTGAAATAAACTTTCTCATCTGTTTATTTGAATTTCTTTTGGTTATGGAACCTTATAAAAAAGTATAATTCTAAATTTTTTTCCTCTGGAAATTCTGCTAGCTTCCTATCTCTATTTTTCCATACTGAAATCTGTTTGTTTTATAATTAACATTACATGTGCAATACAGATCCGGAGATTGCCACCTTGAGATCCTTTAGGTGTTGCAGTTTTTGTTTTAAAAATATTACTGAGAATTGAGTTTCTAATCACTCAAAGAGCTTACCACATTATAAGTAATTTTGATGACAAACACAGCAGAGTATGGTATAGACCTGATTTAAATACTGAAAGCATTTGTCTGTAGGGTAGAAGGTTGGATGAGCAATGTTTAGAAGCCTCTCCAGTATCTGGTGTTCAGCCACCATCACCTACTGGAGAATTCTATCTTCAAATTTTCTTATCAATATTTGAAAATAAGGCACTTTTCCCTAAGCAAGGTGAAAAAATAAGCCTCTAGAAAAACATGCATTTTAATAGCTGACTTCTAAATAATGGACCTAATAAGTTTGCCAGTAACTATTAGTGGTTAACACTGGATACAAATTAACTCACTTATTGTCTAGATAACATTTGCTGGTATAATCTCTTTAAAGTAGAATGATGAAGATTGCCAAGCAGCCACTCAATGGTAGAACACTTGCCTGCCTAGATTTAGTCTCCAATACTGCAAAAATAAAATATATTTGACTAGCTAACTTTTTATTTTTCATGGGTACTTCTGTTTGGCCGAGAAACTTCAAAAGAAACTTCAAAACTGAAAAAGTTCAAAAGGCACAGATTGTCCTCTTTAACCTGAAAGTTCTTGTCTGTAAAGTCAGGTTTCTTTCTAAAGAGCAATTATGTACATCTAAAGGAAACTGCATATATTAGCATTATTATACTTAATCTTTTTATAGTATACAAAGATCTCATATTCTTGATTTCAACATATAATTATGAGGCCTCACCTTTCTTATATCTATCATAACAGAAACAGGCCAAATCCAAGACTAGTATTTCATGTACTTGAGTTTTGAAAGATCAGTGTTGCATCCGTATGGAGACTATTCACTCTGTACTGATAATTCCTATATTTTGACATCCTATTACTATGTAATTTTTAGATCCAGAAATAAGAATGTATTTATGAGTGATATCATGTAACCTATACATATCTTTCTGCTTCATTTGTAAGGTAGATGGACAGCACAGAACTATAGCCAATTCTGGGGAATGACTTTAGAAGAAGGGTTCAAATTTCGCCTTGGCACCTTGCCACCTAGCCCTATGCTTCTGAGCATGAATGAAATGACAGTAAGTGTTTCTTTCTGCTTCATAGATGTATCTGTGGTTTTACAGATGAACTCATGTGTATATTTAAAGAAATCTGAACCATAACATACAGTTTTGATTTTTCAGAACCGTGAAAATGAAATGTTTTGCTATATAAATTAAAAAAGAAAATTGCTGAATATAAAAGCCATTACCAACCTATAAAATGTTTGTCTTTTAAATGATGACTGGGTGTTCTGTTTCATTGTCAGTGATTTTACAGGAATACATATTTCTGCTGAAAGGTTTGATATTCCATGGTTTCAGTGGCTAGACTTGATTGTCAAGTTGATTTGACTGAGGAGGGTATGTTTGTGAGAGTGCTTCCAGAAAATATAAATTAAGAAAGGAAGGCAACTACATACAACAAAAACAGTTAACATGAACTGCATTTTCAATTTTCAGTCCATTTTCATTTAGCAAATTCAGAGAAAACAGTCCACCATTTATACCATTGTAGTGACTCTAAAGTTTTATACCTATTTTCTTAATTAAGAAAAACTGCACCTAATTCTCCATCCAAGAAACTGTAAGGATATATTACCTACCAATGGAGACATTTGACATTTTGTCAGTCACCCAAAGTTCCTTTGCAGTGTTAAAACATCCATCTTCAGCCTGCAGGCCTAGAGTATCAGGCAGACTTTTCAATGAAACAGGAAATTAGAAGGTCTGTCCTGACTTGTTTTAGCAAAGTTCATTAGTTTCTTTCCCTTTCCTTTGTGTCCTGCAGAAGGTCTGTCAGACTCTTCTATGAAGCAGGAATCTCAAAGCATTGCCCTGCCTTGTTTTGGCAAAGTTCAGCAGTCTCTTTCTTGTGGATCACGCATGTCTAGTTTCCACAGCACATAGTAAAGCAGTCAAGGCAAAAGCAGTTTCTTGTCCAAATGGCTAATCTTGTCACAATGAAAGCAAATGCCTATGGAGTTTCTTCAGTTCCCATCACCCTTTTATGAAGTAGATTGGTGCTGACAGCAGCAGATGTGTCTCACTGTCATGAAAAACCAATCTTAGGCATTCACTCCATGATGCTTAGAAAAGATTTGTTCTCAAAAGTCCTCAAGTTGCCTTAAAGAATGTATTTGAATTTTTCCTGGAGACCTGGCACACTAGATTGTAAAATTGTGTTTTTAGTATTTTCATGCTTCCTGCTTTTGCCCAGGTAGTTACACACAGAAGCTTCAAGTTACACACAGAAGCTGCTACCTTTCTAGGGACTACAAAATCTTACCACTTAATGTCTAGTGTTTCCCAGGCATATGCACTTTCAAGTTAAACTGTTTCTCTGAGATCTGTTACTGCAGTCCAGAGCAGCGTGGCTTGCAGTAACACTGTAGTGCAGCTTGTCAGTTTACGTTAAGTGCATCAGGTTCTGGATGTCCCAATTCTCTCAGCATGCTGCTGTTACAAGCATTGCAAATCAACTAGTGTCTGTTAAACATTCAGCCCAAGCTTTGTTTTCCAGGCACACGATCACCCCATGTGACAGCATTGCTCAGTCTTAACTAGTATCAGAGAAAATGATACCAACTGATGTTTATTGAGCCGATATGTGCCAAACATGCAAATACCTGCAGGCTTCGTCTCATTTAATTCCCACAACAGCTCGATGTTCTGGGTACCAGCATCACTGAGTGCTCTAATACCAAGCAAGCTAAGATTGAGTGAGCCTAAGTTACACTGAGACTGAACAAGGAAATTGTTGCCTTGGAATTCATTACATTGCAAAACCTTTTCTATTGCTCCTACCCCAGGAGTCTGTAGTATAAGTATGTCCAGATAACTTCAGCCATAGAAAAGATGTTTAATCTCCTACCAACAGTTATTTTTCATAGATATTCAGCCTAGAAAGTGTTTGGAGTCTTCTATAACTACTATGACAAAATCTTTAGCAGTATGGCTCATTCATGGTTTTTAGTGACTTATCTTTATACACAACTGGAAAAAGTATATTTTTTCTTGTGTTTTTTTGTCTTTCCTTTTGCCCCTGGTATCGTTTTAGAAAATGCACCATTATAACAGCTATTCTTGCATTTTCTTTCATTGAGGGATAGAGTGAACTCAATATTTATTTTTAAATATTATATACTTTTATTTGATATTTTCACAGCATTTTCTTTTAAAACGTAAACTTTCAGCTTCTGATAATTTACTGTAGTCTAGAAAAACACATGATAGAGTTTTTCAAGCTTCCACTCACCACAGCAGACAACAGAATATTTCACTCTAAACCATTTATTGGTTCTTGGGTATTTGCCTAAAAATTTCTGTGGAAATATATAAATGAAAAACAATTTTAATGATTAGTGTTTTAGGAAAGTTTAAAGCTAAGTAGTTCCAAGAAATCAGCAAGGACAATTCAACTGAACTTCAAGGGTTCCATTGCCTAATTATGACATACCAGCTTAGAAAAAGATTCTGATTTCTTAGGCACAGTAGCTGAGGGCTGTTTGGGGAATAGTTTAGGAACCAAAGCATGTATTTATGGGAAGGACATGAGGGCAACACAAACTGAGTTGAAATGTTAGTCTTATATGGACTAAAGATGAATCCTCTTGGCTACAAATTAATACCTAATAAATAATATCAAACTGACTCAAAGATTAATACAAATGGACAATTCATAAAGTTGTATTTCTGAATAACTGATATTTCCTTTATTTAATTATTTTCAGAAATATATATGTAAGAGGGTTATTGGTATAAATTCCAAAATTACATTTAGTGTGGTTGATCTATTATTGAAATATTTGTGATTTGATTTCTGGTGTGCTAAAAAATGCACTGTACTCTAACCCAAAATCTCTCTCATTCTTTGGCCATATTGCCTAGATGAGTGTTGGAACTCAAAAGTTTTTCCAATACAGAGAATGTTGAGAGGAAGCTGGCCTGTACTTCAGCCTCCAGGAATTCTGGGATAGCTGACAGCTAGGAGACTGTTTCTCAGCTGCTGCCAGATAAAAAGCACATTATATCTGCCTTTTGAAGATTCATAATAAGATTCATAGTACTCATAAGAATACAGAGAATATTGCAGTTTTTATTTTTAGCAACTTTTTAATGCAGCATTTTCTAAATTCTCAGATTAGATAAGTTTTGGGTTAATAGTTAGATCTCAGACTCTATACAATATAATTTAAGAAATACTGACTTCAGCTAACGTTTTAAAATAAGAGTACTGCAAGGAGCAGAAGTATATATTCTTGGAAAAATAGAACATAGTCCAATTCCTTAGGAAAAAAAATTAGAGGCAACCAATTATTATGGCTGCTTGTAAAGCTTACATTGATGGAGGCTCTTCTGAGCCAGCAGAAAAATTACTATTGAAGAGATGTTAAAAGGTATATCTGGGTTTGGTGATGTGCTTAGTGGTAGAGTGCTTTCCCAGTACATACAAAGCTCTGTACAAAGTATTGTACACTTGCACAGATATGTGCATGCATTTGTACATGTAATATATATGTATATGTATATATATTACATATATATATGCATGGGGATTTATCAAGTACTCCAAGAAACCTCATTGCATGACATTTATTTATAAATATTGAAAATACTTTGGATAAAAAATTATCATTTTTGCTCAAAAGTCGAAAAGTTAAGTGTTTATTTGCATATTTGTTTCAGTTTAAATTTTTAAAGGACAGCCTGGGGAGATTGCTTCATGTTTAAGGGTACTTTTTGCTCTGGCAGAAGATCCAGTTTTAGTTTCCAGCACCATCATGGGAGCTCATAATCATCTGTTAACTACAATCCCAGTCAGTTTGATGTCATCTTTTGACTCTGCAGACACCAGGCATGCATATAGTACACATGCATTTTGTATACATGAAGGAGAGATATCCAAACACATGCAAAAAAACCTCAATAAATTTAAGAAATGTGAAGTTTTATTATTGCTACTGTTGATTTCCCTGAAAAAATAATTTGATATTATTTTGAAAATAGAACTCTTCTAGAACTATTAAGATGTTAAGAAGAATGGCATGTCAGCTGAAACCCATAGTCTTACTACTACATCTGATGTCAAGTTGGTATCTGTAAAATGTCAGTTACCCTAATTTGAATCTTTATTTTGTTATTCAATGTAAATGGACTTAGTTGGAAAACTCACAGATAAAAATGATGACATAAATTTTCGGTTCTATGTTAAGAGTAAATCAAATCAAAACTACCATTTTATGAATTACTTATTAACTTTTAGGCCCCTAAAATTTTTTATAAGTAAACAAATGTTCATTTGATCATCTGAATGTTTCATCACTATCTAAGTGACACATAACAGTTGATTGTTTTATTTCTCTGGTAATTAGATATAATCCTTGTATTTTCCATCATTTTTTATTGAAGCCTCTCTGATAACTTTAGGGGTAGGCATCAATCTATGAGTATACCAGAATATTGTAAGGCATCATTATATTGACTTTTTTTCTCCACTTGTGTTTGGTTCTATCTTAGTTTCTGGGCCATCCAGCCTTTGCATCCTTCTGCTCCATGCAGTATCAGGAGTGGGCTCCCTCCTATGGCATGGGTCTCAGGCTGGAACTGTCATTGGTTGGCCACTCCCACAATATCTGTGTCACTCTTTTCCCAGGACATCCCATAGGCCAGACAGACTATAAGTCAAAAGTTATGTGCCTAGAATGGTGTCCCAATACCTCTACTGGTAGTCTTGCCTGTTACAGCTGGTGGCCAGTTCAGGCTATATGTCCTCTTTTGCTAGGAGTCTTAGCTGGGGTCATCCTTGTAGATTCCTGGGAGTTTCTTTTGAACTAGGTTTATACCGGACCCTGAAATGATTCCCTATCTAGTAAGCTCTTTCAGTATGGTACTCTTCCACTTACACCACCCCATCTGATCCTTCATGGTCCCATCCATATCTTTCTCCAGTCCACCCAGGAACTCTCTTTTATTTCTTCTACCCAGGAAGATCCAAGTGTCCTCTTTGTTACCTAGCCTCTCTGAGTCTATGGATTGTATCATGGTTATCCTTTACTTTCCATGTAATATCCACTAATAAGTGTGTGCAACCATGTTTGTTTTCCTGAATCTGGGTAACCTTACTCAAGATATTTTTTTCTAATTTCATCCATTTGCCTTTGAATTTCAAGATATCATTCTTTGTAATAGTGGAGTTATACTCTACTGTATAAATGAATCACATTTTTTTTATAAAGTCTTCAGTTGAGTGATATCTAGATAGTTTCCAGATTCTGACTATTCTGGCTACTATAAACATAGTTGAGCATGTGTCCTTGTGGTATGATTGATAATCCATTGGGTTTATGCCCAAAACTAGTATAGGTGGGTCTTGAAGTAGGTTGATTTCCAGTATTCTGAAAAACCTCCATATTGATTTTCAAAGTGGCTGTACAAGTTTGTACTCCCACCAGAAATGCAAGAGTGTTCCCTTTACTCCACATCCTCTTCAGTCTGAGCTATTCTGACAAGTGTAAGGTTGAATCTCAGAGTTGTTTTGATTTGTAGTTCACTGATGGCTAAGGATACTGAACAGTAATATTTTTCATCCATTTGAGATTTTTTTCCTTGAGAATTATCTGTTCAAATATGTACCCCATTTTAAAATTGAATTCTTTGGTTTTTTTTTTTTTTTTTGATGTCTAGTTAGAGTTCTTTATATAGTTTGGAAGCCAGTCCTCTATGATGAAGAGATGGTGAGGATATTTTCCATAAACTGCCATTTTGTCCTATTGACAGTGTCTTTTGCCTTACAGAAGCTTTTCAGTTTCATGAGGTCTCATTTTTAAATTGTTGAAACATTTTATTTGAGTAAAAATAGTTCTTTCTGAAAGAAGATCTCATCCTGGCACCAAAAGCACCTGTGTAACAGAAAACTATGTGGAGACCAAAACACTGACAACAAAAAGAAAAACACAGTTAAACAACTTTATAATCCACATACTATTGGACAAAATGGTCTGTTTCCCTATAAAATGGCTGTTTGGCTCCAACACTCATGTATACAAGGCAGCTGGCCACACACAATGAGTGTAAATGATACCAGAGAGTCTGGGTCATATGTTGTGGTGGAGCTTGTGTTAATGTGCGTTCACCTCAGAACATTCTCATACATGTTGACAAGGGCAGGAACAAACCAGGAGAGTGGACATTCTCGCTAACACTGGATTCAAGCTTTTAAAATTCTAGTTACCACTGTATGCATGATGCTATAAGGTGACTGAGCACAACCAGATCAGTAGGGGGTCCCAACTGATTATCACAGATAGATCCTCACAAAGGTGTTTAAGAAGTATATTTTTATTGAACTGGCCTTCCCCTATAAGCAGATGGATGACTACCTTAAGTGTCATCATAGAACCTTCATCCAGCAACTGATGGAAGCAGATGTAGAGATCCACAGCTAAGCACTTGGCTGAGTTTCCGGAGACCAGTCCTAGAGTTGGAGGATTGATGCATGAACAAAGGGGTCAAGACCATGATGAGGAAACCCACAGAAACAGCTGACCTGAGCTAGTGGGAGCTCACTAGTGGACGGACAGTGGGGAAACCTGCATAGGACCAAACTAGGCCCTCTGAATGTAGGTTGCAGATGTGTTATTTGGGCAGTCTTTGTGGATACTGGTATTGGGACCAGGATTTATACATAGTATTTTAATTGGCTTTGTGGACTCCATTTTCTTTGGAGGGATGCCTTGCTCAGCCTAAATATAAAGGGAAGGGCCTTGGTCCCACCTCAAAGTGATGTGTCAGACTTTGTTGACTCCCAATGGGAAAGTTTACCCTCTCTGATGAGTGCATAGGGGTGGGGTAGGAGGAGGTGGGGGCAGCGGGAGGAGGGAAGGGAGTAGGAATGGGATCGCTATGTAAAATGAGAAAAGATTGCTTCAATGAATAAATTAGTTGGTTTTAAAAAAGTAGATTTCTAAAGTAATCAGAGGAGTTCATGTACCATATACCCACTACCTGTCTTTTGAGTGTCAGGCTCTTTCTTTTCTACTCTTATTTCTTCCACAAATCTACTGCACAAGACATTAATTCTTTGCTTTATCACTAGCATGAAATAGAAAATGAAATAAAATGAAACGATCTGCATTGAGCCAAATGACAAACCCTTAAAACTATGAAATACTATCCATAATTTTTAGATCCTCACATAAGTTTTAGATACCCTTGGCACTTGCTAAATAAAATATTGTGTTGAAAATAGAAACCAAATAAATTAAAAAAAACAGTTCTTATAAGCTGTTCAAGTAAATCAACTTCCTTTAAAATTATCTGCTAAATTTTCTTCTAACCTGTGTTCTAGGTAAACCATTTAAGATATATTCATCTGTACTCATATGCATCTTTCTAAACTTTTAGTACCTCTGAAATTGGGAAGCTTTCTTACATTTCATAGATTCGGTTCAATGAAATACAGCATTGACCTAGAAACTTCAATGACAATTCTTTGTGCTTTAGTAAGTATGATAAGGCTCAACTGTGAGTGACAAGACTAAAAATGGCAGTGGTACAAGCACAGCATAAATCATCCCTCCAATTATGCAAGCAAAGCCACAGAGGAAGAGGGTCCTGGACCCAAGCTGCACTCTGTTGTTGCCCCTTCAACTCTTGTTCCTTCATTTCCAAGGTGGGACAACAGCTCATGGAGATTCCTCTATGCCTATCTATAACACCTAATTTCTGGTAGCAGGAAAAAGCAGGAGTAGAAAAACAAAGCCCGAGTAGTCTTTTAAAGAAAATTCTCAGACAGTACAAGTGACACTTCTGTGTACTGTACTGGAAATAGTAACAGCGGCACCTGGAGTCTGGCCAGTGTAGTCTCGTTCCTCAGCCATGATAAAAATTCTATGACTATGAAGAAAGGATGGGACTGGAGACCTGGCACTAGCCACTGAGCACGAGGTACCAGAGAATCATCAAAGGATTCCAAAAACTAACATACAAAGTTAAATATTCTTGAGGATGAGAAATATCCATCTATTCCCCGGCTATCAGAAAATACACCCTTCTTCTTCCCAGAATTAAGTATTTTAGAGAAATGTCTTGGTATTCTTCACCACTGATCTGGAACTGTGAAATGTTGGAATAGGCTTAAGTTTTTGGTTTCATTATTTAAACTTTAGATGTTCTTGGTTATCCAAATTAAAATAGGAGAGAGGGTGAAGTTGGAGGTGAGGTGACGATAGGAGGGTGTTCCACATAGTGTGTGCCCTGTATGTATAGAAACAACATATAGATTCATAACGGTGTTCTTAAGAAAACAAGTGTGTCTTAAGGCTGCCTGTTATTGCCTTTTCATTCTCTGTAATTGGACTAAGTGCACAAGGTAATGTAAGTGAGTCTCTGGTAACTGGCACTGCTCTGGATTTCTACTCTACATCTGCCCATAGCATCTTCATAATTTCTAAGTAAAATGTTGAAATAGGGAGATGTTCATATTAATTCTCAAATCTGGCAAATGTTGGTTTGGGAATAGAATTTAAAACTGATTTTTTTTAGCATAACAATATAAACAATTAAAAATGCCCTTATGAAAAAATACATACTCTGTTTGAAGACAAATTTCTTCCTTATATGAGATACTACATTTGAAATTTCTGACAATCTTAGGTTGTCCTCTTGATTATTTTAGTTATTAGGTAATATTTCATAAAATTAATTAATTAGAATATATCATTTATTAAAGCCAGAATTCTTTAGCCAGTTCCTGAAAGTTATTATTTCGGGATATTGTTTTTACTTATTAACTCTTGAAAACATTTTTGGTTTCTAATGGAACGCAATACTTTGGGGATCATGGGATGTAACATTTTCTCTGTGTTCCTTAATTAAATCATTTGATATCATGAGGAAAATACAATTGAAGGTAATCTCTCTGACTAGCTTCAGGTCATAAAGGCTTCCTTTCATGGAAACAATATTAAAAAGTGATAAAAAAATTCTTCAAAAGACCAATACATGGATTTCATGAATTCCTCTGTCTTATTGTGTAGTTAAATATGTTTTCGATAAAAAATCATTATAATTGATTTGTCTTTATTATGTTATCTTACTGAGGATTATCACTTTTTTTGGAATTTTTAGTTTCAAAGAATGAATCATGAAAGTAGCAAAGTAGTGCCACAATAGTTTAATGGGCCCAAAGGAGAAAGCATATTTTAAGAGATGAAATCTACCTGACTTACACCCCTCTCTCTCTCTCTCTCTCTCTCTCTCTCTCTCTCTCTCTCTCACACACACACACACACACACACATACACACAATCACACACAGATACACAAACTTTTATTTGTGTATCTGTCTGTGAATGGAAGTCACATTCTACATCACTAAATTCTGCTGGAGTGTACTACAAATGATGGATCTTAATTGCCTCAACAGAGAAGAAGGGATGTATCCCCATTCTCCTCTTAAATTGTGTTTCAAAGCCATAAAATAACAACTGATGTTCAGACGCTCAAGTTTTCTGGATGCTTGAGGCAACTTAATGTGATATGCACTTAAATGCACAATGATAAGCTGATGAGAGAGATACGAGGAAGCACAGGTGATGTGTAAGTCGTGTTTTTGTTTGCCATTTAGAGGGACACCTGTGAGACTGAGTCTGGGTCTCCTTGGTCACTCCTCTTAGCTTATGCTGCTTCCGCTCTGAGGTTCTGTTCTATGGTCCGTCTAGCAGCACTGGCATTTCAATCAATTTCATCACCGATCCCCGTCATGCTCACCCTTCTCATTGAGGCCATTTGTGGTAACCACCATTATGTCCTTCACTCTTCTGTCTAAGCAGCGAAACTTTTAGGAGTGGACTCAGGGTACTTTCTCATTGGGTGGTAATAGTTCTTTAAGTCAAAAGTGAATTCTCTCCTCAGTGCTCTAATTCATAAGTTATTTTGGATTAATGCATTTACTTCATAGAGACAGATACAGTTTAAATTTTGCTTGCTTTAGACTTTGAGTCTATTTTATAATTGTTAGAAGTAAATTTTTGTAAGATGTCAGATTAGTAGCATCACTAGCACAAATCATGAAACTATTAAGTCAATGAACTTTTATCATGTACCGACATTTAAGTTCTGATACAAGGTGCTGCATCCATGTATTTCTCATAAAAATGATAATAATGGAGCATGATGTCAGTAAAGTTCTAAGTCAAGGGTCTAGTCTGAGGAGAAAGTCCTATTTTGCTGGGTCTTTAGCATATCCATTAGCTTTTAGAAGTCAGTTACCTCATTTATTGAAAAGGGTTGCAAATATCTCCCCTTACTATGTCACCTAGACATGTTGAGATAGTAGCAAGAACTGACCCTGTTGGGAATTTAATGTGGGTTTTTATGACATCATGGTGCTATATCTTTGGTATTGTACACATTTTTTTTTTTCGAGACAGGGTTTCTCTGTGGTTTTGGAGCCTGTCCTGGAACTAGCTCTTGTAGACCAGGCTGGTCTCGTATTATACGCATTTTAAAGTTCTCTTTAATCTTTCAGAATTTATGAATATGAGCAAATTAATTTCAGTTTCATTTCCCATAATGATGCAAAATTGAATGATTTCCTGTGTTAATATGAATTGCCCTGAAAGCCTTTGTTTGAAATTCTTTCACCTGACGGTCACATACACTCTCCAAAGGAGGAGAGCTATAGAAGTAACATTCTTTACAAGGGCTGATTTTTCACAATCTCCTATGTCATTTCATGTGAATGAGCAAGTCATAATTCAAAATGACAGGGACACTGCTAGAAGGGTCCTTGCACTACTTGGCAACCAGAAAAAAAAGCCTCCAATCCATGCTGTGATTCCCAACATGCAGCTAGCTGCCTTTAAACCCAAGCAGAAAGAAATACCCGGTAGCTATGCTTCCCTCAGAAGCCTTAATGCATAAAATAATTTAAAATCATTATAAACACTGCAAGAGGGCATGCATGCATCTTTCAGTGACAGTGTGGACATACTTGAAAACTTCTAATATATCTGTTTCCTTTCCCTTAGGCATCTTTTCCTGCCAAAGCCGATCTTCCTGAGGTTTTCATTGCTTCTTATAAGTGGCCTGGATGGACTCATGGTCCATTGGATCAAAAAAACTGTGCTGCATCCTGGGCTTTTTCCACTGCAAGTAATGACATTATTTCAATCACTTCCTCATAACTTCTCCTGTCTTTAGAGCATGGTAGAGTATTTGGACAGTTTATAAGCTTGGAGAATGTAAAAAATAGTAAATGGTCAGTTTAAATATTATGGCCAAAGAAAGGAACCTGGAGGTTACATATTATAATCTAAATCTTGGGCGTTAGTATCTAATGTATATAGATAATGAATAAATTAGCAAAATTAATTTGATTTTGAGTTTAAATTTTAATTCACTTTTATCATAATTTCATCAAGATTTCTAATATTCATATATAAATTCCCATAAAATCTTTACATTATTTATTTTTATAAGATTTATAAAACTATAGTTATTAAGCTATTTTGAAGCAAAGTTCAATTCTAGATTAAATCATAGTAGATTGAAGTTTTGCATCTCATTCTCTACAAAATAAATCTATAGATTTTAAATTTAAGGTGATATAATATCTTTTAATAAGATTGCTTTCCAAAATAATGTTAATATTCATTTTAAGTTGTAAGAAACATCCCTCTAACAGCTATTTATTGGTCCTAAAGCCAATAAATAAGATATTCTGGTTGATCCCAATATTTGATCTCCAAAATTATCCCCAAAGACTTTTTTCACAGTTAAATAGAATGTACAGTGATAATGTCTGGATACTATCAACATCTTCATAGAGCTATGTTCTGGTGCTTTGATGTAGTCCTAAAAGAACACTCAGGAGCAGGCTAAAGCATCTCAAAATTTCCTACTGAAATGGTCCTCGCCCCAATTTTTTGCTTCTCCTTTTACATTTGACTACAATGTAAGTGTGGCCACACTGTAGTACACTATAGTCACACACAAGTTGATTTTTGCTACCATTGATCCATTTCCCATTTTTCTATGAGGGCAGAGATATGTCATCTCTTTCTTTGTCTATTCTTTGCCAGTTAATGTATATTTATTTTTCATGTTAAAATTTTAAAATAGTATGCATGATATTGTCATGACATTCCAACACAACAACAATAAAACAAAACAAAAACAGAAGACGTCCACACCTAGTGACACATTTCCTCCAGAGAGACCGTATTTCCTAAACCCACCCTAATGCTGCAACCAGCTGGGAAACAAGTTTTCAAATGAACACAGAACTAGAAAAGCCGTTGAGAAGTGAGTTACTGGAGCAATATCAATTTTGAAATGTAGTTGAGGGTTCAAATAAAAATGTATTAGAACTATGACATCACATGTTATTTTTATATTAATCAGTATTTTGTTTGAAACAGGTGTGGCAGCAGACCGGATAGCAATTCAGTCCAATGGTCGATACACAGCCAATCTCTCCCCTCAGAATTTGATCTCTTGCTGTGCCAAAAACCGCCATGGATGCAACAGTGGCAGCATTGATAGGGCTTGGTGGTTCCTGAGAAAACGTGGGTAAATAACTGTTCGACATGTGTTTCTAGGATTCTTGTGCGTGTTTTCTTTTTTACATGAGGATATAGAAAAAGATTGGTTTCAAGATTCTATTTTACAAAAAGAAACTCTAAAAACCATGCCACATCTACCTAACCACAAGTAAATGCCACACTTAAATATATATATTGCACTTGGCTTCTGCTAACATATCAGTCACTGGAAATAGTGTTGGAAGAAGGATCACATTTCTGGCTAAATTAATGTGAAGACTCAAAGAAGTATTTGTTCCTGTTGCTCTGAGCCAGATAGTTTTATTGGGTTGTAACAGAGGGAGTAACATTGGTCAATGCCACTGATAAATCTGTTATTCCATCTGGTTATCCAGATTGAGGAGTATAGAACTCCAGGAAAAGTCAGATTAAACGCAAGAAAAATACAATAAGTGAGCAATTTACAGTTTTGATGACCCATTAGTTTCTATCCTATTGGATGGAAAATGGCAAGTGGCATTGTTTCAGTCTCATGTAGTTTGATAGCTATATAATATCCTATGTCTAATGTATGACAAAGTTATTAAATAACAAAGGGAACTCTAGCTGATAGACAGAGATAGTTGTTCTTTATCATATAAGACTAAAGTGCCTGCTATTTCATGGCATCTGATCACAGCCAGTCATGAGTGAGAGGGATGGCAGGTATTAATGGGAGCTAATACATTAAGTTATTTAATATATTTCACCCAGTAAAGAATTGTTGTGAATTGAAGTTGCTGAATTTGGTATCTTTCAGTATGGTTAACTTTTGCTTGGTCTTATGATCAGATGAAACAGTTGGCATATCTACAATGCAACCCCTACACCTAGATCTTAGAACAAATTACAGAAGGGGGCAGAAAGATAAAGAAACAGCATATATATCTAGCCTATGATATCAGTACATGGAGTCAGAAACAGGAATATAGCAGGAAGTCACTTGTCAGACAGACTAATCCACTGATAAACACTAAATTCAGTGAGAGACTCTATCTAAAGACGAGAATGAAAAAAAAAAAACAACTTCAATCGCCATCTTCCATATGTGTAGTTAAGGACACAAGCACTATCACACATGTGGGCACACATACGTCACACACAAACTTAATATATGTATATTATATATAGTATACATAATTTGGCACTGCAACCCAACTAAATATCATTGTGTTTATTTGTTTGGCCCACCATGACAAAATGACATAGACAATGGACATTTTATTTTGGAGTTGCAAAGTCAAGATCAACATGGTGGCTGATTCAATGCATCGGAAGTGATGTTTTCTTGGCTGGCAAATATCTACCCTCTCATAGTATCACCATGTAGCAGAGAAATAGTTTCTCTTTCATGAGCAGAATAATTGCGTCTATAAGTGGCCTATTCTCATGATCTCACTTAGACCTGATTATCTTAAGGCCAAAGTTCAGATATCATTACCTAAGCTTTAGAGATTCAATCATAGCTCTAGTAAAAGAATACATTTCTGATTAAAATAGGATTATATAACTTCCTTTATTTCCTTTTCTTTGTCTAGCCTCTCCCAGCTCTCGAATATATAATTTTACCCTGATTATTTTTGTTGCACATACACACACATATGTATTTACACTATGGGATTTATGTACATATACATAAATACAACCTGGTGAGTAGGTTTTTGTTGTTTGCCTGTATGTAGTTTCAGGGCTGACTGATGGAGGAAGGTAATTGGTTAATTATAATAAACCAACTGCTTGGCCTCATAGCTTAGAACATAGGTGGGTGGAATAAACAGAATAGGATGCTGGGCGGAAGAGGAAGTGAGGTCAGACTCTGCTCTGCTCCTGGAGAGACTGGTGCTCTCTGGAGCAGAGATGCCATGCTCAGCTCTGCCGGATAGACACAATAGCTCTGCGCTCTGAGGCAGACGCATGAAGCTCCCCAGGATGGACATAGGTTAGAATCTTCCCGGTAAGCGCACCTTGGGGTGCTTACACACATTATTAGAAATGGGTTAGAACAATATGTAAGAGCTAGCCAATAAGAATCTGGAACTAGCCGGGCCAAGCGGTTTTTAAATGAATATAGTTTGTGTGTTGTTATTTTGGGCATGAGCTAGCCAAGCGGCCAGGGTGTTGGGGACACAGCCCCGCCGCTCCCTATTACAACAGCTGACCATATTGTCTTTGATAGCTAATAAGAAGGCTCTTCCCTGCGAGAGGCTAATTCTTCTCTCTCAGCACTTATTAGTTGCTCATAGTTCTTTGTCTAGGGCTATAGTCATTTTGGTATTGCTTATTTACATAACTAATTACATGGTTTTCTTTCCATACTATCCACTTCTCTATACAGTAAGGTAATGTGAAATTTGGAGGCAAATATTTTGGATCCAAAAAACTTATTCATGGTTCAGTTTCAAAATCTATCAATAACAGTTTAATTTTTATATAATACACAACTTAGAACAATTTACTTTATAAATTTTAATATTATATAAAATTATATTGTTTCCCCATAGTATCATGAACTAGACACTTATTCAATGAAATATTAAGAAAAAAGATAGTGTAATTGAAGTGTTGACAAAATAAAAAAATCAATCTTAATTCTAAAAGTGAAGTTTTCAGAATATTCCATCAACAAATAATGAAGTAAATGTCTTCATATTAATCTGGATTTATTGCAGTATACTTTTATCTTCAGGAAATTCCATGCTAAGTACATAATTATCAAAAATGGATTGAAGTAAGAGTTCAAAATCACAATTAAGAGTAAAAAGAGGGAAGATTATAGTATTGTTAGACTGCTGTGTTATGTAGGTGGCCGACAGTTCAGAGTCATGTGGGCGAATAAGCAACAAAATCCACAAACTTGACTATAGACAGGGTACTATGGCATTTTTCTCAATACTATCCTGATTTTTTCTTATTCCTCTTAGACTGGTATCTCATGCATGCTACCCACTTTTCAAGGACCAAAACACTACCAATAATGTCTGTGCTATGGCAAGTAGATCAGATGGACGGGGGAAACGGCATGCCACAAAGCCATGCCCCAACAGCTTTGAGAAATCCAACAGAATCTACCAATGTTCTCCCCCATACAGAGTCTCTTCCAATGTAAGTCTAAACTGCAAGGACTAACAAGCATGTCATTCTTAAACTAGATAACTCTGCTGTTATTCTTACTATTTTTAAATTATTATAGACAAGCAAATGTTGTGTTTGCAGATATACTTTTAGATAGAACTTTTACTGTATTTGTTTATGGTGTGTGTGTGTGTGTGTGTGTGTGTGTGTGTGGTGTCTGTGTGGTGTCTGGCAAGAGTGTACTTCACATGTGGAGATCAGAAAACAACTTGGCACATCTCCTTACATCATGTGTGTCCTGGAACTGACACTCAGGTCTTCAGGCTTGGTGGCAAATGCCTGGATCTCTGAAATAACCACTGAATCTCTCTGTCCTGCTCACATACAGTTGTTGCTATTCTTAAAATGCCCATTAAAAACGTGCATTTTGATAGTTGTAGGGCAATGTAATTGTTACAGCAAAAATTGCAAGGGATTGGCATAAAATTTAGAATGCCCCCCCACAAACCAAGGTTTAAATTCTGGCTTATTTAGTACGCATGTGCAGGAGACTGCGAGCTCACAGCTAAGCCACTGTGTTTTGGTAGCAGCAGTTCAGTTTATTGATCTCGAGCTTTAGTCCACAAAAGGGAACCTCCACATGGTGAGAAAAAGATCCTTAGACTCTGTGCCTAATGGTCACCCAGTTTTAACCCAATCTCATCTGGGTTATCTAGACTCATTTAAGAAACATATGGACCTTTGATTACCACAGGTTTTATGAGATCATCATCTTAATGTTTTTATCATGGTGTTCTGGCCTTTTATGCATGGTTGACTTACAACATATGGAAGTTAATGTCTTGCCAGTATTCAAACCTCTACTTACCTATAAGAATCTTAATAAATGAGATGATTCTCTATTGCCTGCATAGATCATGCCTTCTCAATCTTCTTTACCAACATAGAAAATATTTTCTCTGACTCAAACGGCTATTCATTCACCTTTCCACCTGAAGAAACTTCGAACAAGGGTCCAGACCTATGGCAAAATTTTGTGTTTTTTTTTTTTTCTTTCAAGTGGGATTAGTGTCTTCATATTAACCTGGATTTATTGTAGGATACTCTTCATCTTCAGGAAATTGTACCCTGTTATATAAATATTTATCAAAAAATGGATTGAAGTAAGAGTTTAAAATCATAATGAACTAGTATAAAGAGGGAAGATTATAGTTTCCTTAAACTGTCGTGTAATGTAGTTGTTTTCTGTTTTTATCAATGGTTCTTTAAGGTTGTCCCTTATTATATGATTCTGAAGTTAGCTGGTTTTTCACCTGTCTAAACCACCAACATGTAACTATCTTAAAAATTATGAAGCATCAAAATTTGTTTCTATCACAGTATGTATTAAAAAAAAAAAACTTTGTGTTAAATGTACATGGAAGACTGAATGAATGAATGAATGAACTGCCTCCCTACCGAGGGGACACTAAGAATAAAATAGGAGTGTTTGTAATGAAGTTGGTGTACAGCCTCATCATCAGTTTGGTGCAGCTGCTCTTGTGATCGGAAGACCATAGGAAACATGAATATTCACTAGCTCAATCTCCTAATTTTCTTTATTGCCATAAAAAGTTAGTATAATTTTTTTCCACTCCAAAAGTATTGTAATAAAAATCAATAAGGCAAATGGGCATGCACTGGCTTTAACAGGGTCATCAATGCATTATAGTGCATACAGCCCTTTGAAAGATCATCAATCCATTAGGGTGCAAATGGCCATTGAAAAGTTCATCAATGCAATATGGTGCAGATGACCACTTCAAAGTTTATCAATGCATTATAGTACATATGTCCATTTCAATGCAGGAGTGCAGCAAGTTTCAAGTGGCTGAGTATCTGACTGAGGATTATCTAATCCCTAAATGGATTGTCCTACAGCTCATATTATACACCAGACATTAGCTTTAGTATTTCTTATTAATGCTCAATGATATTTTTCATTCCAGGAAACAGAGATTATGAGAGAAATCATACAAAATGGACCAGTTCAGGGTAAGATTAGATGAAATGTCATTTTCAGTTATGAATTTCTATAGTAAACAGTGTTACATGATATGACACAAAGGGAACATAATTTAAAAAAAAAAAAAGAAAACCTTAGGCATCTTCCTAAGAGTTCAACACTTCTAGCCTGTGCAGTTGCAGAAGATTGACTCATCAAAGCATATCATGAGCTTCCATTTTACTTTAAGAAGATAAACTTGTTTGTTGCTTGAACTCTCAAATGATAGTGGCACATTGAAGGAAAGCTGGCTGAGTCTTTCCAGAGTTATCATGGACCACCTGACAGGCACCTGACTTGCAGTAATTAATCCAGTGGAACTCACATGATCCACTTGGTAATTATTCTTACAAATTACACACATACAAATAGATATTTAAACACTTTCAGTTTAGGTGGCTTTAGGAATATATTGATAAAAAACAGTAAGCATTGCTATAAATCAAGTAAATATTTCCTTTTTATATTAGGTCAAGGAAAATCAAACAAATTGGATGGCTTTTGTGGTTTACACAACCATTTTATTATTTTACCTACTTTTTAAATTTATTATTGTAGTAATGTATTATTAAATAATAATATTTTACAGTGGTATACTAGATATCGATTTTGACTTAAAGGTATATCTGATTCCTTTTCTTTATTGGAATTTGTCTTGGACCAACAATGCTGGTAAAGATAAATACACAAGATGTATTTTCTGTATAACATTTTCCCTGAAGTGCCTGAGAAAACAAACCCAATGAGGTGTGAAATGGGAATTCAAGTAGTGAACACAAAAGGCCTGAGTATAATATCAATACAGTGGGCCACAGATTAAAAACACTTGCTATGTATTTGAGAGACTACTAGTTAATTTTCCCCTTTATTTCTGAATGCTGATCTGATTAGTATTGATATAGGAAGAATCATGGCTTTTAATATTTGTGTTGAAATTATTTATCAAAAATCAAAGCTTATGCTAAACATGTGCTAAATTTAATTTTAAAAAATATGAAAACTTTACATTAACTTTGCAATCAATAGATAAAGCTCTTTCTTCTTAAACGTGTGACATGTGTTGGCTGTTATAACAGAGAATTCGTGTGTGGTTTTCCTATATGCTTTGACTAGTGGTGTCTGTGAGACAAATATGAAAGAAGAAATTTTAATTAAAGGACAAACTCACAAGCCCTACTTTGACATTTTCTTCTTAAGAGGCTTCGGTAATTCATTACGCAGTAAATTTGGCTTAAATCATTCTGAACTTCCGAATCACCATCATACCCCCAACCTCTGTTCTCAGTCAAAATAAAGCTGGATCCTAATTTTTTTTTAATGCTGCAGAAAACTGAGGTTTACTTTGCTGCCTTCCTTTTGTAAATTTTACTTACTAAATTATCAAGGTCATAGAATAAAAAAAAATGTATCGGTGAATTCTCAGTTTGAAATTGTTGAGAAAATATCTCTCGGCAGCCTTAGCCACAGTTAAGATAAACCACACACTGGGGGTTCTGTCTGCTTCCCTCACATGTCTTACAGTTCTGTGCAGTAGTTTACTGTGCACAGCTTTCCAAGACTCAGAGTGCAGAGCAGGTTCTTACACACTCACAAGCTTGTAGTAGGTTCATCTCTTTTGGTTCAATATCAGAGACTGAAGGAAGATGGTATTTTGTTATTCATGTTGACTCCTTACCCGTTGCTTCAGCTGGCAGTGTTTAATGGCAGTCATAATTTATCTTGTCCATGGTACTTGAAGCAGAGCTGACTGTAAGGGTTAAATGAGTCAATGGTTATATGGAGAGGGAAATCATTGAGTGAAATATCTTCATATTTTTGTGAATGAAGAGAATACCATTTGGTTCTTTCTGTAGATGCAATTTGATTGCCTGCTTGCTGTATCCTGGTTTAACTTACAGCATTTTTATCTGCCTTGGGACAAAAAAAAAAAAAAAAAGTCAAATGGATGGAACCTTGAGTAAATAACACTGCGAGCATTTCTCTAAAACCTGCAGAAAGCAAAAATTTGCATAGAGTACAACCTAAAAAATCTTAAAACCCTGTGGGGGATGTGTTTTATAGTGGGTAAAGAAATTTCAACTTTCAGTGACACTTAGAGCCCCCCAAAGGCCCTGAATGCTAAAGAACGGAGCTAAAAGCAGAAGCTGAAAAGCCACATTTCCCTGTGCAGCATGAGCATCACCGTAGGATCTAGCAAATGCAGTGACCTTCATTCTGACTTTATTTAAAACACATATTGAGCTAAGATAAGTAAGCTTCATTCCTAGCTACCATGATAGCCATAGCTAGTCCCAATTAAAAAAAAAAAAAAAAAAAAAAAACTTCAGTAGATGCCTCCTGAGGGAGAAGTTTAAAGTCTTCAACCTGAATTGCACAAGCCCTTTCACAAAGCACCACATGAAACAGAAAAGAAGAAATGTAAGAGAAGGAATGAAGGAGGGTTTTAGGAAGCACAGGCTCTGGTTTTTAAGGAGTGCAGCACAGACTCAGGTCTCCCGAGTGGGAAGGATGAAACTCTACCAGAAAACCTTTGTATATGGTTTTCTTTTATTAGCACCCAACAAAGAAAAGCTTGAACTACATTTTACATGTAAAACTTGTATATAAGTAATGTTCTATGTAGCTGAGATTGTTTTTTTTTTAAAAAGTAATAGGAGGCCGGGCGATGGTGGCGCACGCCTTTAATCCCAGCACTCAGGAGGCAGAGGCAGGCGGATCTCTGTGAGTTCGAGACCAGCCTGGTCTACAGAGCTAATTCCAGAACAGGCTCCAAAGCCACAGAAAAACCCTGTCTCGAAAAACCAAAAAAAAAAAAAAAAAAAAAAAAAGTAGTAGGAAAAGTGTGTAGCCAATGAGCCAATGGATAAGAAGAAAATCAGGTGTGCTCTCTTCTTAGACCCCACTCCCCACAGCTTAATTGTTGTTTGTTCTGGGAGAACTTCTGAGATTTTGAAGATGCACTTTTGTAACCATGCTGTTTATCCTGTTGGGTTTATTTCAGCCATAATGCAAGTCCATGAGGATTTCTTCTACTATAAGACAGGGATATACAGACATGTTGTCAGCACAAATGAAGAATCAGAAAAGTATAAAAAACTTCGGATACATGCAGTTAAACTCACTGGGTAAGGCAATTGCTTTCATCTTTATTGTTTGGATTTTTTAATTTTTGAAAAATAAAGTCAAGAATAAGAGGAAACAACTATATAGCTTTGATTGATTGATTGCGTATTCATATTTTTTTGTGCCTGTATCTGATATCTCCAGGTTGGCTTGGATAACTCATTTTCTTTCCTTCCTTCCTTCCTTCCTTCCTTCCTTCCTTCCTTCCTTCCTTCCTTCCTTCCTTCCTTCCTTCCTTCCTTCCTTTTTGGATTTTCGAGACAGGATTCTCTGTGTGGGTCCTGATTGTCCTGGAGCTCATTTTGTAGGCCAGGCTGGCCTCGAACTCACCTGAGATTTTACCTCTGCCTCCCAAGTGCTGGGATTAAGGCATGTGCCACCACCACCCATTCGAATAACTCATTTTCATGTGTACATTCTCTATTTGCCTTTTCATCATTAAACTTAGGAATTCGGTTTCATATATCTGTATTCCCCTTTGACTAGAATTTCCCTGTTTTTCCAGGTCATTTCCTTCTCTATCTTGGCATCCAACAGCTCTTTGTATATCATAATAAATTCATTCAATTTGACCCATATTCAACAGATCCTCTTCTAAAGCTACATACTTACTTAATTATGACCTCATAGCAAATCTTTATAATCACCCTTATACATACACTTCAGCAGTCAGAAATCTTTAGAGGAACAGAACAGATAGTATGAATATGTGAGAATTATTCACCAGACTTATATAAAGATAATAACTACAGTTTTCTTGCACCAGAGAGGCTGACGACTCAGTAGTTGTTTAGTCCTTGAGATTGAGTATCTCAGGACTTGGAATAGACCCCTCAGTGACTGTCTCACCTCAGAGAGAACAAGAATCTAGTAGTAATTCAGTCCACAAGGCTGAGTGCTTTAGCAGTCCCAGTGTGGCCTCTAAAACTTGAAAGGTTCCTGGAGAGCAGGCTGTCAGTCAGTGAGGGAGTCTAGGTGCTGGTTCTGATATTAATGATGGAATTATAAGTCAACTCAGTAGCAAGCAGGAGGTCTGGGCAGGCAAGAGAGAGGACAAAACCTCATCCTTCTGTTATGATGTCTCCTTTGAAACCAGAGCTGCTACTGAAGGTTCTGTCTATTCTAAGATGATTTTTCTTCATCACTAAGGCAATTAGGATAATTCTTTAGTTGCAGGCTCCCTACTCAAGGTGATTCTAATTTGTGGCAAGCTGGCATTAAAACCATTATACCGTTGACTCTTCTTCCTTGCCTAAATCTTTGTGTTATTCCACCAAACAATAAAAAAAATGTTGTTTTTACTTTTATATTATTTTATATTGATAAATTTCAATTAGATGCCTTATGCTAATAGGCATTTGCATTCTAAACACCTATATCCTTTATTTTCTCAGTTTTCAAATAAGTTTCTCAAAATCCCAGGGCTTCCTTCCTGCTCTTGGAGGATAATCACTGAAAAGTCAGATATCACTGAAAAGTTCGAAATCATTAAAACACATTTCCTGGCATCACAAGCGCATTTGCTGCTTTTCTGTTACAGAACACACAGAGAGACTGTGCCTTGTTCTCCCTACATTCCTCTTCTTGCAGCATGGCCCCTACACCTCAAAACTATTCAAGGACTCATTGAGGAGTTTTCTCTACTTCTTCTGCGGATTTGATTTCATTTGAGTAAAGTATCTCAGACCTTTACTCTTAGCTCAGATTCTTCCCAATTTACTAATGTTTTCTCTTTGTACCAACTCCTTTGCAGACTTTGCCTTCACTCAATGTCCTCAAGACTTCCTCCCAAGTCTTTCTTAAACTTACCAAGTCCTTTCTCACATTTACTTGCTCCATTACCTTTCTAAAACCCGCATATTTCACAGCTATCAATTGTTTCTGTCTTGTTAACACTGTTTGTCAGACTTCACACTTGCTTATTCCTCCATCCTGGTGTGTCTGTATTGGTTGAAACGTGTCAGGTTTCTTTTCCCTTCTTGTTTTGGCTTTCACTGCTGTAGTTGTCAAACTGTGGCCTCGCCTCTCCCTACTTTTCTCAGTCTTTCTCTGGTGAATTTAGTACTCTCTGAACTCTTTCTGGCTTTCAGCACCAGATAAAAGCTAGCTTCAGTTAAATGATATATTCGGGTTACATCTCTCTCTTGAACTTCAGACACATATATTTTGTGCACTACGCAACATCTCCCCATGAACAAGATGGATGCTTCAAACTTGGCACTTCCAAAATAGAGCTCTCTATCTTCCCCTTTCTCTGTGCAACAGCATCATTTTCCGACTGAGTCAATGAAAGCCATTGTCCTAGTTTGGGTTTTTATTGCTGTGAAGAGACACCATGACCACAACTCTTATAAAGAAAATATTTAATTGGGGTGGCTCGCTTTCAGTTTCAGAGGATCAATCCATTATCATCACGATGGAGAGCATGGCAGTGTGCAGGCAAACCCAGTGCTGGAGCTGAGAGTGCTACATCTTGCAGGCAACAGGAAGTCAAACTGACAGTCACACTGATGGAAGACTGAGCAAAAGAGACCTCAAACCCCACCCCCACAGTGACACACTTTCTTCAACAAGGCCACTCCCTTTGGGAGCCATTTTCTTTCAAATCACCACAGCTATTCTCCTACATACTCTGAGTGGAAACCTTGGAATTATTCTTTATTCTTCTCCTCACAACCCATTTTCAGTATATCACAGTGTCTGTTGAATTATAGCCCAGATCAACTACTCTGTATCTTCTGAACTTGCTTGAGTACCCATTACATTTTCTTTGTAGCTGGATCAGTGATAGGTCTTTGCCTTTTCCATTAATTGTGTTTTCAACATAGAAACCAGGGTTTCCCTGAAGAACATATCTAGTTGCTAATTTGCTTAGAACACTACCGTAATTTTCCATTTTTCTCAGAGTAAATGCAAAGTTCTTTGCAATGGTTTTGTAAAAGTCTGTCTTGCCTACTATACTACCACAGCTACCAGCTTTCTGATGTCAAATTCTACTCTCTTATACTCTTTCCACTTAAAATGCTTTTCTACCAAATATCCAATCCATTGCTGTAAGCACCTTCATCTAATCTGCTCCAATTTCCCTTATCAGAGTGGCTTCTCTGATGTCCTATGGAAGCCACTATTTGCTCTGTCTATTTATTAATTTGCTTCTCTTTACCTGCCACTCTGCTCTCTACAGTTTCATACAATTATAACTTTCTTAGTGAATGATTTGAGAATCCCTTCTTGTTGATCATGTGTCATCTAGATTGAAGCTTTTTGAGACCAGGTCTGTTTGCACAATGGCCTTATAACACCAACTCACATAATACAGTGTTATTTCTTGACACAACATGTTTAATACTTTTGTTTTCTATTGAAAAGTGACCCCTTTAGCTCCCGCTTTAGCTAGTTCTCACTTGTCGCTACTAATCTTTAAATACGGTAATTCTTAGTTTAAAAATAAGATAGGAAGCTAAGTCCTCTCTTGGGAAGTCAATTAAGTTTGCTCCATCACCTCATTGAGGCAGGACCAAGGCTCTCCCGGCACCTTGTGCCTAGGCTGAGCAAGGTATCTCTCCATCGAGAATGGGCTCCACAAATTCAGTTCATGCATTATGGTTAGGGTGGACTGAAGGTGGGGGGAACAGGAGGAGAAGAGGGGAAGCTGGGATTGTTATGTAAAAAAAGAAAAAGAAAGAAGGAAAAGAAGAGATAGGAAGAAACTGGGAAGGAAAGCCAAGGTAGCCCTCAGCTTTGGTTCAGTTTTGTGGGTGTTCGACCCCTAATCACAGACCCTTTCTTTTTCTTCTTCTTTCCTAGAGGCTTGTCTGGTTCTTATCCCAGTTTAAACACGGCTAAATGGGCCTCCTACTACACCTCTTGCAGGTGTTTGATACCCAGGGGTACTCTTCGCCTGCTTTCTTTGAATTATGTTGCTTCATTTTTTAGCCATTACTTCTAGATGACTGCTGGGATTATGGTTTGGATTCTGATCTCTGATGTGTAGTTTGGGAAGGGAATAGTATCTGCGAATGGCCTTAATAGAAAGATCTTGTGAGAAATGTCTGTAAAGTCTGACTTACTTTCAAAGGTGGATTTTGATATTTGTGTTCAGTGAGAAAAGGGTTGAATCGAGTGCTGTCTCACCATTTCCATTCCTATTTTGGTATAGTGAAAATGAATTTTTCCATTATTCCTTCAAGTTATGACTGCTTCACTCACTAAAGATAGAACAAAGGCACTGATGCTTAAAGTTTGTTTCTTTGATCTTAATAGTGTCGTGAATTTTCAGGAAGCACATGGACTCTAAGCTGAGGCATCAGTGATTGCATACTCTGACATTGGGATCGAAGATTTAACTCTAGTTCAGCTCCCCATTAGTCTGAAAGCTCATTTTTCTAATCGTCATTTGTGTATTTCATATCCATTTTTGTCTTGTCTGGCGATACCTTGGTCTTGAAAAGCTTCCTCATAACACATTATGAGGTTGATGATCTTTTTTTTCTTTCAGAGCCCCCTGATTCACAAGAACTGCTCACTGTCTTTGTCTACTGCTTGGGTAGCCATGACGCTCACGTTAGCTTCACTATTATGCTCACTCAGGCTGTGGTTGAAGGGGACTTAAATGTGTTTCCATTCCACTGCTGTCGTTGTTTGTATATTCCTTGTCTTGACTTTGTTAGGCACAGTAGTGTGTTCACTTTCCTAAGCTTCTGGAATTTGGGACCTTTATTTATCTTCCTTCTGTGATAATTAACAAACTAACTTTTTGGTAAGGATGTATCTATTTTTTAACAAATGTTTTGGGTCATCTGGGCATCGTTTGGTGCCCCAGAGCAGTAGATTTTAATTCCTTTCTCCTCCAGCAATTCCTTATTTGGTAATTACCACATTCAGGAGTTAAATGCATCAGTAAGTTAGAGAATAATTAAGTAGCTCAAGAAAGTTAATGTCCCTCATCTGAAGAGCTCAATATACTTTTGTGAAGTACCTAAAAATTTATCTCAACAAATTGTTTGGGTCCTTTGTGCAGAATTCAAAGCTATTAGATTTAATTCACTTGAACAAATGACTTTGAGCTTATATTAAGTGCTTAACACTAGGGAACAAAAGCTAGAATAATATGTAGTCTCATTTTTCAGTAATTTCGAGTTTTGATGATTAATTCTCATTGTCATTTCCATTGGACTAACAAATACCTGGGAAATCAACAAAGCACACTTTCGAGTGTGTGTAAGTATGTGTGGATCAACTGAGGTCCTATGACCTGCCTTCAAGGTGGGCAGCACCATCATATGTTTGATGGGAACACAGGATAATGATGGGAAAAGTAGAGATCTGGTGGAGTACCAGCATTTTTTTTTTCTGTGATGTATCAGTATGTGAACATAAGCCATTTGTGCTGCTATACCTTGGTCACCAAGATCAACTGTATCTGCTTAAACCATAACTAAATATATAACATTCTTCCTTAAAGTTGCTTCTTGTTAGACATTTGTATCAACAATGAAAAAGTAGCTAACACAGAATGCTAGGCAGATATGTCCATAACCGATTCTACCAGGAAGGGATGGATATATGTGTAAAGCACAGGATAGTGAAGGACACATATAAATAAATTTAGAACACTTCTATTCATCCCCTGATCCTTTTTGTGGATGCTGTTAATTAAAAATACTTTATTTTTAGTCAGTGTTGTTTCTTGTACTACTAATTAGAAAATACTACTGACAAAATTAAGGAGTCCCTTCGGGTATTTTATTTTTATTCCAATCCTTGTTCCCTTGTTACAATCTCATTACCTCATCATGGTTTGTTCATGTCCCTGAGATTTCCTTTACTCTGAGTCCAAGGTTGGCAATGCATTACATAATGCTATTTATTTTGCAAATGCTTTTCAGGATCACTGATAGAATTCAGTGAGCAAATTTGCTGTTTGAAATTCTAGATAATTATATTAAAAAAGAGACCAGTATTTATTTTCTCTATTGTCATCTCTGTAGAACAGAATTTTAATGGAGCTGTAGTCTATATATCACCCAAAGAGAAAAATGTTTTGAATCAGTATTTTATTATGTTTAACCAATATCTTATCTATCACATTTCGTAGGCAAATGGTAGGGTTTTATTTATGAGTAGAACAGAGAAAGATTCTAGCCCTCATCAAACTGAAAGCCTGATAATAGCTAAATAACTAGAAAACTAAAATTGTATTTTGTAAGGGCCAGAATACAGATAACTACATATTTTTGTCTAGAGTCAGTAGTATGAAGGATTTTTTTTAAATAAATTATGAAAGTTAAGTAATTACCCAGTGAGAGAAGAGACATATTCTCACTCCTCCCACTCTTCAACAGAACTTTGGGAGCTCAGCTCAGTGCTCCGCTGTGGGTCTCTGCCTCTGTTTCCATCAGTTGCTGGATGAAGGTTCTATGGTGACATTTACAGATATTCATCAATTTGACTACCAGTTTGGGCACCCTTTCCTTTATTGCTTGGGGTCTTAGCTGGGGTCAATCTTGTAGATCCTGGAAATTTCTTTAGTGCCAGGTTTCTTGCTAATTCCATAATGGCTCCCTCAATCAAAATATCTCTTTCCTTGCTCTCATCTCTGCCCTTCCTTCATCTCTTCTATCCCATTCCTTCAAGTTCTCCTTACCCCTTCCATTCTCCCCTTGTCTTCCTCTTCCATTCTCCCTTTTCTCCCCACCCCAATGCTTCCGATTTTGTCAGGCAATCTTGTCTATTTCCCCTTTCCAGGTGGATCTATGTATGCTTTCCTAAATTTTTTAATGCACAAATTTAAGACAGTCGGATGACCATTTCTGCTATGATTGTTTAATCAATACATACAGACATGTAATTGTAGTAATTAATGCAGACAACATAAATTATTTAATTTGTGCATTAAGATGACTTTCAAATGCAAAATAATTATTTCTTATACTTTTATTTTTAATGGCTATGAGAAAATATACCTGATTTAAAATTATGGTTTGATTCTTCTTGGGAAAATTTTGATAAATTTAATATTTTTGAAGTCTTATGTGTATTTACACACTTTTAAACCTATGCATAACTGCACAGCTTATAATATTAGTATATGTTGTATATAATACAATACAATCAGGTATATTTTTAAAAGTAGGGTTTATAATTTATGATAATTGAAATAAGATGGAGATATTTTACATTCTGGAATTTAACATTCTTGGATTTTTATAATTTGCAAGATATCTCCCCAATTTAAGAACTAATGCAGTAGGTAGGTGACATTGCGAAGACTTGGGTATTTTATGTAAGCCTGTATATGTCATTAGCCTATTATTATATTATATAATATATCAATCTTATTATTTAACTCCCATATCTAATGATTCATAGAATAATAGCTTAAAAACACTTAAGTTTTGTTCATAAATGACAATGTCTAAAGTGTAAAAAATAGTGAAGGACAATGGCTTCCATTCATGGACAGGAATTAGAATATATTATTATAAGGTTTAATGTTTATTAAATCATTCAGAGATTCCAGAGTGCATGTGCCAAAAAATGTTTGTTCTCTCCTCCTGTATGTTGATCACTCCCAAGGTTTAAGCTTCAACTCTTTTTGGTTCCTTTCTCAAGATTAATTGACTTGAATGCATAAAACCATCTAATTATCATTGAAAAGGATGTCATTTTAGTAAGCTTAAGCTTCATGATTTAACATGAGTTTGATTTAAATGGATACTGAACTAAGAAAACACTTGTCTAATGTTGTATATTTACACCAGCAGTTTCCTCAGAGTTGTGTTACCAATGACTTGAGTACTAACTCTATCACGCAAGTGCTCACAGGCTTCATGGCTTCATGTACTGATGAACACATTTAGTTTAGCTTCAATTTTCATGTATAGAGGAAAGTTAACTTAAAAATTGATGCATACTATTACTGTCTTCAGTTTTTTTTTTTTTTTTTTTTTTTTTTTGGTTTTTCGAGACAGGGTTTCTCTGTGGTTTTGGAGCCTGTCCTGGAACTAGCTCTTGTAGACCAGGCTGGTCTCGAACTCACAGAGATCCGCCTGCCTCTGCCTCCCAAGTGCTGGGATTAAAGGCATGCACCACCACTGGTAAAATATGACATCATAAAATAAGTTGAATAATAAAATAAAAATAAATAAATAATAAAAATGACTGGAGCTATTTTAAAGTACATTTTTCATTGAAGAACTTGCATTAAATTTAATTATTTTAAATAAATACTATTCTCGCAGTACACATGTGACAATTATACACATTTGTATATTTTTGCTTTTACTATTTTTAAAAATTATCTTTTAGAATTGCAGAGAATAAGAACATCTAATATACAAACTGCTCATTTTACATTGGGAAATACTAATATCTTTTAATCCTATTGCTTCTCATAAAATTGACATATTAGAATGTTTTGTAGTATAAAGATATGTTCTAATATATAATATGTGCATATATGTTAAAATATATATATATATATATTCCTGCATAAAAACTTTCTTGTGCATAAAAGGCATTTTTCCAGAAACAGCAAGGGGTTCACAATGGATTAAAATAAAAACTCTAGGCAGGGAAGGAGATGAAGAAGTTATCCTGGACTTTGAACACAAAAGTCACAAATTTAAATTTGTTATGGTGGGCAGCAACGGGGGAAGTGTGTAATTCTATCCAGAAGGGTCATGAATCTGCTGACTGTCAACTTGTCAGCTTACACAGAGGGCAGCAGGAGACCATTTTAAGTGATTCTTAGAAACGCACAAACAAGCAATGAGGTGCACTCACCTTTATGTTCAATTTGCAAACATTTAAAAGTTAAAATACTAGATGCTGGCAATGATACATTCTCACATTATAGTCTCAATACAAATTAGGACAATTCACATTATAGTTTCAATACAAATTAGGACAACAGTTTTGGAACACTATTAGTATGCAGAGCCACTTAAATCTCTTACTGTTTAACCTAGCAATTCTACTTCTAGTAAGACAATCCAAAATGTAAAACAAATCTCAGAGTTGGATTCATCAAAATATTGCTTGCAATGGCAAAGAAGGTGCAATCTTAAAATATACAGACACAGAAAAACAATATATAACACCAACTTGCAGCAAAGAATACCAGAAAGTTACCAAAATTATAAACACTATATTTGGAGAGAAGGAGATGTTTTTTCCTTCATTCTCTCTGTCTCTCTCTGCCTCTCTCTATCTCTATCTCTATCTCTATCTCTATCTCTATCTCTATCTCTATCTCTATCTCTATCTCTCTCTGAACTTTAGGCTTTAATGTTGCCTCGCTTCTTAGATAAAACATAAAATTACAAAATGTCTTTCTTAACTGTTCTCTTCCAATGCACCTCTAGACTCTCCTAGAAGAATCACTGGAGATACTTAGTAAAAACACACATTAACACCCTGAACCCCATGGGACAACCCTGAGTTAGGACCTCCATGGTGGGGCTTACAGTACCCTGTGTTTGTTCATTTGAATCCCTTGGCTTCCTTTCTTATAATGACTTTTATACCAGAGATAGGTTACATCTCAAAGTTCATTTAGATTCCCTGGGAAGCATATGTAGAAAAGGCAAAACAAAAAAAATGTTTAATGTTTAGCACTAAATAATGAAATGCAAGCAACACTGCTCTCTTCCACCTGCAAACAATACTACGTTTAGCCTTGTATGTTTGGTCCCTCATGCTGAAGGAAGAAGCAAGCATTCCAAGGTAGAGGACACTCAGTGGCTGAGTGCCCTTCATTTCCCTGAAGAGGAAAGCTGAAAATCCACGTAAAGACAGCCCTTAGATGTTGCAAGGCCCAGAAGGGAATCAGCCTCTGCATAAGCCAAGAAAGTCTATTGGGAAAGACAGAAAACTACCGGGCTCAACGAATGCCAAAGTTCTTGAGATCCACTTAGGGAAGGAAATCCCTTATTGGGGCTCTTATGTAATCTCTGGCTGATTAAGCCAACAATGGCACTTCATGACATTTTCAAATAAGGGGTCAGCAAGTATTTATGACAGTAACCTAGATTTATCAATCTTGTTCCCTATATATTTGAAATTGAATGCCTTTTTACAAGATGCATATTTTTGGGTCAATTTAGTTAGGTCTCAATTTCATGGTTCCTGACTTTTTCTAAAGATTTTTAAAAATTTATTTATTTATTTATTTATTATTTTGTATTGGTGTTTTGCTCAAGTAAGGGTGTGGGGTTCCTGGAACAGACAGTTGCAAGCCACCAAATGGGTGTTGGGAATTGAACCCAGGTCCTCTGGAAGAACAGCCAGTGCTCTTAACCATTGAGCCATCTCTCCAGCCCATTTTCCAATTTTATACTTTATCTTTATTTGACATTTATATTCATACTTGGTGGTTCCAGTTTTGTAAGAAACTTTGTTTTACTTTCTCTTACATTTTGTATTTTGGTTCCTGTAGTAAGTCTTTGGGGTTTTATTTTATTTATTAGTTTATTTCTTTTTGTGATGTAGGAGACTGCAACTAGGACACGCTGCACCAGGGCTCTGTCACTCCCACACCAATGCTTTATAGTTTGCAGTGGGTTCTACTAAGTTGCCCTGACTGGCCCCAAATTCATTCTATAGCTCAAGCACTTTTTTAAACTTGCAACTTTCCTGCCTCCTCTTCAGGGTGTCTGTGACTACTGGCTGGTGCTACTAGGCTTTGTCTGATTTTATATACCTATGTGACAACAGGCACACCATCGAGACTGAAAAAGCTATAACATGAAAGATTTAATAATAGGCGCAGAAGACCAAAATTCAGTTCCTAGCATCCATCTTTGGGTAGGTGCTCAAAACCACCTCTAACTCCAGTTTCAGGATGTGTGATGCCCTCTTCTGTCTTCAACAGGCATCCATAGTCTCATGTATGTATGTATGCACACACATATATACACATAAAATATAAACCTAAAAAGAAGTAATAGGAGCATTGCTAGACATTAATATGAATAGAAGACTATGAGGTGTATTGTTGGCAGAACTGAGAGTTCACAATAGTTTGTTGGATGTGTTGGTGATGGAGAGAAATGTGTACACTTTGACCCTCAAGTATCTTCCAAATTACAAAGACATACTATTAACTATATTAAGGAGTTATGGAAAGGTAACAGATGGATATACAAAGAGAATAGCAAGTTCACTTTTAGTGTACTGAATTGGGTATTTCTGGAGATATCTAATTTAAAATATAAATCAAGCATTTATATATATTTTAGCAATTTAAACCTAGATTTTTAAAACTCTAAAGCAGAAACACTAACAGTTATTGTCATTTCAGAGAGGGATATATGTGAGAAATTGGGGGAAGGCAATGTAAAAAAAAGGAAGTGGCAAATTTAATTATATAATAATCTCAAAGTTACAATAGTTAGTTATAAAATATCTTAAAAATATAAGTATATTATAATTATATTGTAATCTCAAAAAATTTAAAAGATTTTTAAAAAGTGCAATCAATTATATGAACATGAAGAAAATTAAATTGATTTTACAATTAAGAGACTGGCACTGATGGGTCTAATTTAAAAAGTACTGCTGACATTTCCATTATAGCCGAGGACCTGGAATAGAGAGAGGGCTTCCCTCAGAACAGGAGCATAGAACAGGAGAGCTCAGAGCCTGTCCTGAAGAGACTCTGTCTTTAGGTTAGGTAGAGAGATAGCCTAATAAAAAGAAGGAAGCTAAGGACTACAAGACAAATAGATCTTAGAGCAAGAATACTTTAAGGAAGATAAAATGCTTCATAGTGTGGAATTCTGCTTAGAAACCGAATGAAACAGGTACTGGAAAATTGTATGTTGTTATTGGAGAGCTAAGCCTCAGCAAAAGAAATTTAAAAAAATACCAATCTCCAGAGTTTTGTTTGTTTGTTTGTTTGTATATAACTGTTGTAGAGATTATTTTATATGCATTTTAAGTTCTTTTTTTTTTTTTTTTTTTGGTTTTTCGAGACAGGGTTTCTCTGTGGCTTTGGAGCCTCTCCTGGCACTAGCTCTTGTAGACCAGGCTGGTCTCGAACTCACAGAGATCCGCCTGCCTCTGCCTCCCGAGTGCTGGGATTAAAGGCGTGCGCCACCATCGCCCGGTGCATTTTAAGTTCTAATCAATTTGACTTATTGCATGTGAATTTTCTTGACATTCATCTATTTCTATTGTGTGTGTGTTGTGATGCAAGTGGGCTATTTAAGATTCTATGAAGATAAGGGTGGGCAGATGTCTCAGTGTTGTTGGGGTTTCTTTCCTGCCCAGTACCTGCAATCGTTAAGTCCCAAAGAAATCACACAGAGATCTACTGATTGGCCCATTAGCTTAGGCTTCTTATTAACTCTTATAATTTATATTAGTCCATTATTCTTGTCTATGTTAGCCATGTGGCTCAGTACCTCATTCAGTGAGGCAGTCACGTCTTGCTTCTTCTATGGCTGGGTGAGGACTGCAGACTAGGACTTCCTTCTTCCCAGAATTCTCCTGTTCTCATTGACCCACATCTACTTCCTGCCTGGTTGCCTTGCATATACTTCCTGCCTGGCTACTACACAATCAGCATTTATTTAAAATATAATTGACAGAATACAGACCATTGTCACACACCATCTCAGTGATTAAGACTACTTGTATGCCGTTTTGCAGTGGACTGTAGCTCTGTTCCAGGCACTCAATGCTGGGTGGCTTATAATCTCATGTAACTACAGCTCCAGGGGATCTGATACCCTATTCTGGCATTTGTGAGTACCTAATAAACATGCACATAATTAAAAAAAATGATCAGGATGGAAAGATGGTTCTGTGATTAAGAACTTTTGCTGCTCTTCCAGAGGACCCAAGTTCAGGTTCCATCACCTATATCAATTATATGTTACTCCAGGTTCAGGAGACCTGAGGCCTCTGGCCTCTGAGAGAACCAGCACTTGGATGTACACACACACATACTCTCTCTCTCTCTCACACACACATGCACGCACGCACACATACACATCACATACACAATTTATAAAAATATCAAGGTAAAGTTAATGGCTTTCTAAAATATTTGACCCTTGCTCAAAAGTGGAAAAATGTTATTTAGTTCTGGTAGAGTCTACTCATCTTTTCTCAACTTTCAATAAAATTTATTGAGCAACAAATGTTTTAAAAGCCCCCGGTTAGGTATAAGGCATACTGAGATGAATAAATGCATTACCTCATAAAATGAAGTGAAATTAATGGTCTCACTGATTTGCAGTAGATCAGTCATTCTTAGAACCCTAGTGATGCTGGCATCCTGTGTGTTGGACTTAGAGTACATGAGAAAGATCCGGGAGGCAGTGAAACTGATAAATGGATTTTCTTTGCTTCAGTTTTCAGCCTGATAGACCCCTGTTGTCTCCTTTGTCAGTACTGAATCAAACTAACAAGTCCACACTATGCTTCATCTCTTGTCTGACACTGTCTCTCTCTGATTTGTCATCTCTGTGGCTGATCAGGTTTGTCCCCTGCTATAACTGCTGTGTAACCTGGATTTTTCAAACAGTACATAAAACAACAGTATCAAGGAAATAGAGCTTTATTTTTACTTGGACAAATACATGAGAGGAATGGTGTTATGAAAAAATTAGGAGAAAGCCATATTAGTGTTCATAAAATGTGATTTATTAAATGTGTTTGCACACATATAAGTGCATGTGTGTGCATGTTTGTGTGTAAGTGTATGAATATATATATATGCACATGTGTGCAAGTGTATATGTATAGATGTGTGCAACTTTATGGGCATGTGTGTGAGTATGAGTGAGTTTGGGGGGGAGAAAAAGAAAGAGAGAGAGAGATATTTGGTATCATGTCAAGCACAGGATTAATGGTGAAATACTATGCATCTTAAAATACAAGCATTCTTTAGCAAGTCATAGATTAAAATGCTAGTTTGGTCCTCTCTTAACAATCTCAGTTTATTTAATTGTTTGGTGATATTGCAGCTTTCTCAACTATTTCACTGAGATGACATTTTTCCTCCTTGCCTTGTTTTGAAGATTAATTAAGGCAAATTATTTGTCATCTAATAGGCTGATATATATATAAACTTTTAAAATCTGCGCTTGCTCTTAGTCAAATTAATCCAAGGGGAAATTTCAGCCCTCTTTCCTTGGAGTAAGGCATTTTGATGCCCCGTTAAACAACACAAGTGCAGACCTCAGGGTCTTCTCTCTCTCAAAGGACAACTGATTCACAACAGTTGACAAAAGTTAGGCACCACCTTATTTTCAACCTCTGAAGTCTCCTTTCCCATCTCTAAATCTCTGGAAATTCGCACATGACAGAGACTAGAACATACCTATGTCTTCTAGGTGTGTACAGAGTGGGACACATAGGCAAGGTGGAAGAACCAACCCACAGTCCACAGACAGCAGAGTTAAGTGTGGAGAGAGAGAGAGAGAGAGAGAGAGAGAGAGAGAGAGAGAGAGAGAGAGAGAGAGAGCGAGCAGGGGTGGAAAACGTAAACTCCCAAAAGCAGTTTCTTCTAAGCTTTTAGCACCAGAATAAACTGTAAGGAGGAGAAGCATAGGAATTAGCCTGAACACTCCTCCAACTCTACCTGAAGCTTAGGATTTTAGAGAACCAAATAGAAACTGCATTGAAATTCCTATCACTTCAGTCAAAATGATTATCATCACCAGGAAGTCAGGGTTCCTTCGGTGAGTTCTTGGTCTCATTAATAAAAGAATTTCAAAACTGACTTGGAAGAAAACTTATGGATAATTTTCATAGAATGTGAGAGAAAAAACAGCAGGACAATCAATCCTAACCTTAGACTCTGCCAGGAAAAGGGAGACAGATAAGAAGAAAGAGAAAGCCATGTCTTTCTGAGTCAGAGTCCAGGAAAATGGACAGTTAGTTCATGATGTCTGTGAGCACCTACTTGGTAAAGATGGCAGCTGCACTGTGCAAGGCTGAGTAGCTTTAGACAAAGGTGAATAAACCCCAAGTGTCTGGGAAAGCAGATTAGGCTTAGGGCCAGTATCCAAAAGTAAAAGATTAAAACAAATAAGGAAATGTTAGGCCTTTTTGGGCTAGAACTCAAGAAAATGGGCAGGCTTAACAGTGTACTTCCTAATGGAAGCTTCATATGCCGCAGTGCTAAGAGTGTGGGTCGTCGGGATCAGTGAGTACATTGTCTCATTATGTAGGTAACTTTTCATCCTCAGCATGTCTTCAGGTGAATTATATTTCCTCAGGGGTGGTTCCCAAGCCAGATGATTGACAGGCCAGCTGGACCAACTCTTAAGACACAGTGCGATGTGATGCTCTAATCTTTGGCAGACATCAGTAGATTGCTTTTTTTTTTTTTTAACCAAGAGGAAGCAGTTTTCTCTGAATGGGTGTCAAGAAAGCCTTGATATCTCCACCTATGCATGTGGGTTTTGCTATTTATTTATTGAACATCACAGAAAGCATGGCATGGGAAAGATAATTTACTAAAGAGAAAAACTTGAGCAGGTTTTTCCAAGCAAAGACGTTACTTTCCCAGCTGTCCGAGAATAGAACTCATTAACCTCTATCCACATTTTGCTCACAATATTTGTCAGATATTGATTTTTGTCTTCTGTTAGTTACCTTCAACCTGTTGGCTGTTTTCAGCAAATAATTACAACACACACACACACATACACAATGTATTATTCTGTGTCAGAGTCATGGAAAGAGTATGAAGAGAGCATGTAGCTTAAGAGTAATCATACACTAAACGTTGGTTATACATGCTGATTGGATGAGAAATCCAAGCCATAGTAAGGTTAGTTACATGGTTGTCTAGGAGGCAGTTTAAACTTAAACAAGTTGAACACATGGTAGAATGGCAGGCTAACTAAAAGTCTTAAAATTATCTAAAGGGATATTATTAACTTGGATGTAAGGTCCAGCAAAAATTCAGTCTCTTTGAGACCAAGATCTATTTTTAAGAAAAATGTATCACCCATGAATACTATATGTTTGTTAAAGCCCAAGATACAAGGTTACCTTTCAGAATGTTAAATCAGTAGTTTGTCCTGGGGTCTAGAAATGCTGTTTGTACATAAGGAATATATATATATGACAGACGTACGAATGAATGAACCAGGAGTTTTTGTTAAGGGAAGCATTGCTATGGCAACTTGCAATTTGTTCTCTGCACAGATTTTATTTTATTACTGACTGCCTCAATAAGAACAAGGAGAAGTTCTGCTCAAATCCATACTTTAACAAAAAGGAAAAGATTGGACAAAACACCTCAGTTTGTAGATAATAAGTAAATACTACTTGTGACAGTGTGACAACTTTGATTTATTCTGATCTGTGAGATAGACACATTAAAGATTACTCTTATCCAGCTCCTTCTTTGTTATTATTATATCATTACATTCCAGGATGTGAGAAACAGGCCTGTAGGATGTGACCAGTTGAACTTTCGTTAGAACATTTTTTTTATAAAAGCCCACGTGTTTTCTCCGCCCTGAAAGTTCCGTTATTAATTCATATATTCACCTTCACTAACTAACTTTCTAATCCTATGTTTGCCTACAACTGTCTTTTCCCAAATTTTTGTAATTTTGTGGGAATGTATTAAGGGCAGCTCTTTACATTATCTCATGTTTTTCTCTGATTTACACCCTCATTTCTCCTTAGGATCTTCTATAAATTATTCACGACTCGATATGCTTTCATAGCTCAGCACAGCAAAGTAGTGGCTCTGCTCTTTCTCGCTTCAGGTCCTAGTTTTATTGCCTATGTTATTAATTTCCTTTCAGATATTAGTAGCAACTTGTGCTCTTAAGTGTGTGTTTTGAAATGCTAGTTTATTTGTTTAGGCCTCATTTTTATTATCTGCGAAATAAAATATTTTTGTATGGATAACCGTTGCTGTGATAAAACACCGTGACCAAAATCAGCTTGGGAAGGAAAGAGTTTATTTCATCTTACAGTTTGTATTCCATTATCAGGAAAGTCAGGACAGTAATACAAGGCAAGGACTTGAAGACAGGAACTGATGAAGAGGCAACGGAGAAGTGCTGCTTACTGGCTTGTTTCTTATGACTTGCTCAGCTTGCTTTCTTAGAGCAACTAGAAACACTAGCCCAGGGTTGGCACTATTCCCTGTGGATAGGTTAATGCACATCATTTGATTGTCAATCAATAAAATACACCACAGGCTCCCTCAGCCCAAATGGGGTGGGAGGTCATCTGTCTCTGTGTTGCTTTTATTGGTTAATGAATAAAGAACTGCTTTGAGCCTATGTCAAGGAAGAACAGAACTAGGCAGGGAAAGCTAGGCTGTACGCTAGGAGAAAGGAGGATGGAGTCAGAGACGATATGGAGCTGCTGCCAGAGTCAGACATGCAGAAACTTTGCTGGTAAGCCACTGTCACATGGCAATACACCAATTAATAAAAATGTGTTAAGTTAATATGTAAGAGCTAGCCAATAAGAAGCTAGAGCTAATGGGCCAAGCAGCGATTTAATCAATACAGTTTCTATTTTGGTTCTGGGTAGCCAGGACACACAGACAGCTCCTTCTACTCCCAAATTTCTCTCTCTCTCTCTCTCTCTCTCTCTCTCTCTCTCTCTCTCTCTCTCTCTCTCTCCTTCTCTCTCTTTCTCATAGATAGATTCTTCTCATTCATCTTTCACACAATATATTCCTACAACAGTTTCCCCTTACTTCACTCCTCCCGGCTTCCACACACACAGCCTCCCTTCTTCCCCACATATAGCCTCCCTTCTCCCCCCCCACAGCCTCCCTTCTCCTCCACACACAGCCTCCCTTTTCCCCAGGATCTACTCCCCCTCCTCTCATCAGAAAAGAGCAGGAGTCCAAGAGACAACAACCAAACATGACAAAACAAAATACAAGAAGACAAAAGTCCTCACAGTTAAGTGGAAAAGACAACCCAAAACAAAGTAAAAGTCCCATGAGCAGGCAAACAAGTCAGAGACACACCCCCTCCCACAGTTAGAAGTTCCACAAAAACACCAAGCTACAGTCACAGCATCAGACTGTCTGCAGAGGACCTGGTACAGATCCAAGCAGTTCCTCGCTTGCTGCTCCAGTCTCTATGAGCCCATAGGTGCCGACATGGTTGACTAAGTGGGCATGTTCTCCTTGTGTCCTCCATCCCCTCTGATTCCTGCAATCTTTCTGGCCCCTCTTCCAGACTTTTCCTTTGATGAGTACGTAGTGTCATTCCCCATTTCTTTTGATTAGTTTTTGTTTGCAGTCTATTTTGTTAGATATTAAAGTGGCTATACAGACTTGCTTCTTATGTCCTTGGAATAAGATTTGCTCAGAATATTTTTTTCCAACCTTTTGCCTATTTAAGTCCAATGTTGAGGAGTGTTTCTTGGATTCAACTGAAAGATGGATCCTATTTTTGATTTAGTTATGTTAGTCTTTGTCTTTTTATTAAGGAGTTGACGCCATCAATATCGAGAGATATCAATGGCCAATATTGTTGATTCCTGGTTATTTTGTTGTTGTTGTTGTTGGAGTGTGTTATGTGCTTTCCTTTTTTTAGTTTTACTGGTATGAGATTTTTTTTATTTCCTGTGTTTACATAGGTTTTGTTAACCTTCTTGGGTTGGAGTTTTCCTTCTAGACCTTTCTGTAGAGTTGGATTTGCAAATAGATATTGTTTAAATTTGACTTTATCATCAAATATCTTATTTTTCCATCGATAGTGATTGAAAATTTTCCTGAGTATAGTAGTCTGGTCTGGCATCTGTGGTCTTTTAGAGTCTGCACTGAAAAGTCAGGCATAGTTCTAATAGGTTTGTCTTTATATGTCACTTGGTCTTTTTCCTTGAAGCTTTTAATTTTCTTTATTTGTTCTGTGTTTTAATTTGTTATTAATATCTGGCAAGGGATTCTTATAGTCTAATCTATTTAGTGTTTTCTATTCTTGTTTCTTTATAGGCATGTCTTTCTTTAGATTAGGAAATTTTCCTCAAAACATTTTCTGGGCCTTTGAGCTGGAATTCTTTTTCCTTTGTTACTGTTTTCTTAGGTTTTGGTATTATCATAGTGTCCCAGATTTCCTGGATGATTTGTGTCAGTAATTATTTAGATTTAATATTTTCTTTGAATGATGCATCCATTTCTTTGATAATATCTTCAATACCTGAGTTTCTATCTTCCATATCTTATTTTGTGTTGGTGAAGCCTTTCTCTGTAGTTTCTGGTGAAATTCCTAATTTTTTTTTATTTTCAGAATTCCCTCAGTTTGTGTTTCCCTTATTGCTTCTATTTCTATTTTCAGTTCTTTATCAGTTTTGTTTTCTTTAGCTGTTTGTTTGTTTTTCTTGGATTTCTTTAAGGGATTTATTCATTTCCTCCAATTGATTTTTTGTGGTTTCCTGACTTTCTTTAAGGAATGTATTCATTTGTTTACTCATTGTTTGTTTTTGTTTTCCAGTATTTGTTTTAGGGAGTTTTCCATTTCCACTTTTTAAGGGCCTCTATCATCTTCATACAGTTGGTTTAAAGGTATATTTCTTGTGATTTAGCTATGTTAGAATATATTCAGGGCCTGCTGTGTTAGGATAGCTGGGCTTTACTTGATACATATTGCCTGTTATTGATTGTTTTTACACTGGTGTCTCAGCATCTAGGTTTGGGTTGATAATAATTCTAGATGCTGATTTCTTGGTTTGTCATTGTTGAGTGGTTATTTTGGTCCTTGGTTTCTGTTTCCTCTCTGGATTTACAGAGAGTGTGCTGGCCATGTGTTGCCTGTTTTACTGGCCTGATTGTCTTCCATCCTCACAGAGGATGCCTATTGGTGTTGAAGACTGGGATGCAGTGATGTAGGAGGAGGGATGTCAGGAAGAGATGGTCCATAGGATCCACATGATATGTGGGCAGGTGGTAGGGAGGCCACATCTGATGAACTGTTGCGGCTCTAAGGAGGAGATGGAGGACTTGGGTCTGGAGGAACAGAAAGAATGGAGAAGGTCCCAAGGCATTTTCCCATTTGAATTTCCCTCCTTCCTATATCTTCTGTCAAGCTGACATAAAACTAGCTAACACATAAAGATATTAGGTTAGAATCAGATACATTTTGTGGGCTTTTGCTCTTGAGTGTTCAACTCTGCCATTAGCAAATATGGACACCATCTAAGCAAATGGAGGTAGATTTCCTATTAAATTATATTCATAAACCATCCAGTCAGCTTGAGCTTTTCAATAATAGCTGACCAACCCTTTTGTGCATGATAGTCTCAAAGTTTTCTAGTGTTTTTTATTCCAAGAAAATGTAAAAAAATAATTTCTAATCTTAGTATTAAAAGACTAATGCTGTTCTTAAACTATCTTGTAGTAACACATAGCATTGGTTAATTGCCATCAGTAGTGATGGATGACTTTGGACTTTGCTTCTACTTCTCAATATATTTCTCATGATTATGTTGCATTTAACATATAGTCTCTCCATATGTCAGATTGTAGACAGATAGCTTTCTCAGACATATAACACTTGTTAACTGGGTGTAACATTCTGCCAATCACCCTATGTTTATTATTGTGGGCCAGTTTGCATTTGGTAGTATACTTGCATGCCCTTTCCTTCTTGATACAGTAGGATAAGATATGCAGTAGTTTATTTAAAAAAAAACATTAATTTTCAGAAATCTCCAACTGTTTCTAAAATCCACAATAAACATTGGAGCCACTTGGCTGGATATGTCAATGAAAGTACTGTTGTAAGATTTAGTGAATTCCGGCTTGATTTCTGTTCTTCCTGAAGTGGCAAATGAAGCAGGGTGTGGGGAGTAGCTTCATTCCACCCTTCTCTTCCACATCCTGTTGTTGCTCATGGTTGATGCAGTGTTGAACAGCATTTTTCTGGAGCTCCTGACACACTCCACACAGCCACACTTGGCAGGTGTGTACACTTTGAGAAGTGAGCCTCCGAAGCATCTCTAGTAGAATATTCATGAGGAAACAAAAGCCTGCATGATTTTGCCTCATTCTCACTTGTGGTTAGCTTTCAAATCTTCGTATCAAAGGACCAGAGTTTCTAACTGTTGTCTCAAGGCTAAAAGCAAAATCCCATAGCAAGAATCATCAAGTCATTGTTATTTACTAAAAGCCCAGCTGATGGTTTCTTCATACTTGGATTCTAGCTTTCATTTTCTAACATGAGTGATTGAGGTTTCACACTAATACCAATATATCTTGCTGAAATGGGCTGTTCTGCATGGAAAATCTTTTAGGTGTCCTCCATTTGTGAACTTTGTCTCCATCTGTCTGGATCTGTATTCACAAGTACAGAATGATCTGCTTGGAAAACATAAATCTGAGTTCTTCTTGTCAGCCACTTGGGAACATGCCAGGGTCCCAGAAGTAGCAAATCTTGAGACGTGTTCTGACACTTTTGTCTGATGATTCTGTTACAAACCAGAATCTACTACTCATTAGAATAAACTGGAGTGGGGGACTCAGGCAATCCCAGCACAGGAAGGCTGAGGCCAGGTGTCTAACATTAGCCTAGGCTACATAGTGAGTTTCAGGAAAGTCTGAGTTATAGTTTGAGATTCAATATAAAAGATTAATAGGGGAGGTGATGATTTAGCTCAGTAGCAGAGCATTTGCCTATCAAGTACAAGGCCCTGAGTTTAGCACCCAGTTCTAAAAAGGGGGGGGGGGAGGTAAAAAGACAGACAGAAGAAAAGGAAAGAAAGGAAAAAGAAAAAAAGAAAGTGAAATAAATGCTAAAAGTAGTCAGCCAAGTTGAAACAAAAAAGTATAAACTGACTCGGAGCCATGGGGTTAGCCTACACACACACACACACACACACACACACACACACACACACACACACACAGAGAGAGGGGGGGGATGGAGGGAGATGTGAGCACACACACGGCATGACATGTAACTCCAGCTCCAGGTGGTTCAGTATCCTCTTTTGATCTTCAACACCATACCCATAACTCCTCTAACCTCCTCCCTACAAAACATAAATAAAATCAAGTGTTAGGTCTGAAGACATGGGTCAGCAGGTTAAGGTACATTCTGCCAAGTCTAATGACCTGAATTCAGTCTCTACAACTCACATGGTGAAAAGGGAACCAACACTTTCAGGTTGCCTCTGACCTCCACATGCATGTAATGGCACTCAGATACGTGTGCACACGTACACACACACACACACACACACACACACACACACGGAGGGGAAGAAAATAAATAATAATTTTTAAAAGAATAATATAACTCCTTACTTTTTACTCCAGATATTTATAAAAATTGGATTTCTAGACAAATGTGGTTTTGATGTGTGAATTAGGAATATGAACACTATAGCAAAATTTCTTACTGTGTAGAGTTGCTTTTTCAGAATTTCCCTTTTTCATGTTTGTTAAGTATGTTTAATCAACTTTCCAGAATTGTTAAGTCTATTTGCCGTCTATAATCGTGAATTGTCATGTGTTAAAGATTAATACGGACAGCCACCATCAACCACCAATACTGAGATCTCAACAGAAGATGTCTTATTTCTGTAATTGTGGTATTAGACAGTGGTAAAATATCCTATCACCAGGAAAAACAGCTGTGTAATATAAGGTGTTTCACATGTAACATATATAGTACATAACTATCAATTTAGCCTTGAAATTCCAGAGTGGATCTTGACTTTTATTCCTTTTCAGCTCAGGGAAATGAATCAACAAATCCCGTCATTTACCTCATCTGTGTTCCTCTTATTCCTATTGCCTGTACAGCTCACAAACAAAGCAAGCACCATACTCTCCAATTTGAGAGTCACTTTTTAGTGTTACTGATACAGCTGTTAAAAGAATCAACAATATTAGTTCTTATCATCATTTAGTCTCTAGGGTATGGGGATATACTTGAGGACAAAGCCCTCAAGTCTCGTTTTGTTACAATACTCCGCAACAATCCTACACTATATCCGATGACTAGCTTAGATGCCTTCTAGAGAAGATCAGAAAGTGAAAGGACATTTGAAGGTCACTATGTAAGTGCTGAATTTGAGTTGGTCTTGCTTGTTGTTTGCCCCAGAGACTACAGCATCAGTTAACTAAGTGGTTTCTATAGTGGTAACTTTTCTCTCTGTGATGTTTTATTTCCATTTGAAGTGCACACAGTGGTGGAGAGTCTGTTAAAATATTCTTCCACAAGACTCCACCTCCCTAGAAATATTCAACCCAGCTGCCATCCTTTGTGTTTTCTCCTCTCGCATCTAGATGGCTATGATTCATCTGTTTCGCTGTCGATTTCATGAATGTTTATTATGATCTCAATGTCAACATCTTCTCTGGGTTTGAAATGATGATGATTTATTAGTTTCTTTATTATTTATTTATTCATTATTTAGAGTTAACAGAAATAAGCCTCAGACATACTAGATAAATACTGCTGAGCCACATCCCCGGACCTTGTCTTACTTTCCAATTTTACATTTGCTCCTTGAACTTGTTCCCCTCCAGGTGTTTAAGGCCCAGCTATGACTATTATTTTTAAAAAGTATATTAAAGCTATAATTAAATTCTTTTTGAGAAGATATTTAGGGTAATTCCCAAGTTTTTAAAATTGTTGCTGTCTTTCCTATCCTGTTTCCTAAAAATATCCTTTTAATCATTACAACAAAGAACAGAAGCACAGTGCAGGATGTTGACAAGTGAACAGCTATAAAGACAAAAATATTTCTTAAAAGTCAGCAAACTTAGGCAATTTCTTTTACTTTTACTTAGAATTGCTATGAATAATGAAGAATTTGAAGTGATTAAGTAGCTCTTAATATTTTGTAGGAAAATGTTTTGTGTAAGTGAATGTCACATTGTTGAGTTTTAATTCCATTTGTCAGCTTGATTTTCATTTTCTCTAAACATATCATGACATATTTGAGAGTACTGAGGGGTATGCTAAGTAGGCTTATGAAAATTACAGTGTCCATTTCATGGTATATTTTCGCTGTAAGTTTCATCTGTTTTCTCTATTAATTTCTTTGTCCTTCTATGCTTCATTCCTAAATTCACCAGAGCACAAGGAATTCAAGAAACCTTACCAAGTGACAGAGTAATAGTGGTCACTTTGAGTTTGTAAGTTGTTTGAATATTGCAAAATTTTTCTATATGATATGCATAATATCAGGGAAATAACTCCTTCAGAACTATTTTAATAACAAGTTTGTCACACACCTTTTCAAATCAATTTCTCACAGTATTTGTTAGGATCTTGGACAGAAGAACTATGTTATGCTTATATAATCTCAGAGATGAATGGTTCTTCTGATTTAATCTTATATTTTGTACTTTAAGTAAACAGCTAATGTGTCAGGCAGACCACATGGAAGGTAATTTTCTAGCATACTGAAGGCATTCTGAAATTGTTAGGATTGCTATGGTCAATGAACAGAAAATGAGTGATAAGATGTTTTCATATATATGTTTGGGAAGATTGTTCAGTAAGTATAACGCTTGCCGCCACACAAACATAAAGACCAAGTTTAAATCCCCCAAACCCACAAAAATATCAGACCTCTTAGAAGTAGAGTCTATAATCCCATCTTTCATAAGTGAATATGAGACATAGAGAAAGATTCCCTGGATGCTCACAGGCAATTATCCTGTAGTCAATAGCAGGAAGAACAAGTAGGACATCTAAAAGTGTGTTCTGACTTTGATACACTGTTGTGGTACATACAAGATACATTCAAACACCCATGGATACACAGACTTCTGATGTGATCTAGTACTTGAAATAACAGTCTTCTAATCTTTTGACACACTTATGATTGACAATCAATGGCTTTTGAAAGAAAAGTTACAAATATGTAAAAGTAACTATAAAACTATATAATGGCTTTAGAAATTGAACTCTTTCCTCTTGTTAACTTATTCAGTAAGCTGCCCTGATTTGGAACAAGAATACATATTCTTTTGAATAGCAGAGAAAAAGGGAGATCATTAGTGCAATTACCACCCAGCCTCAGACAAGATTGAAAGAAAGTTGTTCCTCAGATTTTCTTAAACTTTCTTATCACAGACTTGTTTCATGTGCTTATGACAAAGAATACAAAAGCAAAGGACTATTCCAAGAACCCTACCAGAAGCTGTTGTGTGAAGCATCTCCAGGGGAGATGAAAACAATGACCCATTTACTTGAGATAGACAATCAACTACAGAACAAAATAATGAGTCTACTAAAAACCAAATTCATTAACCAATCAATTTATAGGGGTTGCTTACAGGGGCATGAGTGAGAGGTTCGTTACAGAAGCAAGGACAGCTCAGAGGCAGCTACGTCACTGAAGTCCACCTCAACCTGACTGACAATTATGGAAACTGCATCCCTGGAGCTCACTGTGTGTCCTGCAGGCAACTTTGTAGGTCTTAGAGCCTCTTTTAGGCAGTTCAGACAGTCATTCTTCCCTCCTCCAATACTTTTTTAATGCTTCCATATTTTGGGGAGAGACCTTGTTAACCTTGGTAGTTTCAGGAACCTCCTGAGACTTCTGAGTTGCTTACTTCCTGAGTCTTACAAGTGTTTTCCCATCATCCTGGAAAAATGTTTCAATTGAGAGAAAATTGCTCTAAAACAAAGGCCTGTCAATTTTGGACAAAATCTTTGCACTATGTTCTTTTAATCATTAAATACCATTTGTACAAATGGACAGATTATAAAATATTTGTGTAATTTAAGTTATGTGCTTTCTGGGAAAGCTTGTCCTATAAAATTTTGTTTTGATTTGGAACTCTGAGGATTAGATTGTACACATTAAGGAAATGTTAGTGCAATGTCAGAGAAAAATAAAATTTTATTCTCACAACCTATCACATTATATGTAAAAGGAAGTCAATGTGCTTTATCCCATACAATCCAGTGTTATAAAGGATACTCCACAATTGAGATGTTATGTGTTCATAATAAAAAAAGCAACATAAGATGGTCATGTATGGCTATAATTCCAAAGCTCAAGAAGCAGAGGCAAGATTTCTCCCATGGAACTTGCTTTGCATAATGAATTTCTGAGCCAAGTAACATAGTAAAACATTTTCTCAAACAAAGAGAGAGAGAGAGAGAGAGAGAGAGAGAGAGAGAGAGAGAGAGAGAGGAAATATAATATGTTAAAGAATATGAGATATGGTTTCCTGATTCAACTTATCTACTTAGAATTCTATTCAGCCAGTCATTATGCCATTAAGTAGATGATGTAGCACAATTAATAAAAACCCAGAGACAGATGTTGGGATTCAGCCTAAAGGTCAGAAAGGCAAAGTAGCCAGTCACTGGCTCTTACCTCTACCTCAGTCTGAAATGGAGATCCTGCCTCCAGTAATCTCAGATTGAGGCTATGTCATAGCTTTCTCCTAGGGATGGGTTTAAAGGTATGCACTGCCTGGTTTATATGGTAAACCACTGTGGCTCCTGGTATTAAAAGTGTGTGTCACAACTGATTGTTTGTAAGGCTGACCAGAGGGACTGTTTTCCTCGCAGATCTTCAGACAAACTTTATTTATTAAAATACAAATGAAATATCCCTACAGGAAGATGTGAATAATACTCACCTTAGGGACTTAGTTGAGAAGAAAAAAAATACAATATATTTGAGGTTCAGTTTCTTTAAAATCTGTTACAAGTATATGAATTCTTCTTTGGGCTACTAGCTTACAAATAATGACATGAGGACTTATTATTAATTATGAAAGCATGGCCTTACCTTAGGTTTGTTCCTAACTAGTTCCTACAACTTAAATTAATCCATATTTTTAATTCACATTCCTTTGCATGACCCAGTACCTCATCTCTCCATACTGACATCTCTCCATGCTTCCTCCACATTGGCTGGGAACTCCTTGTACCTAGATTTCTACTCCTATTTTCTCTCTTTCTCTCTTCCTGGAAGTCCTATAATGTGGGAGGTGATGTATGCTGTGAATATGTTATTGCCATTGGTTAATAAAGAAGCTGCTTTCAGTCAGTGGCTTAACAGAGTAAGCCAGGCTGAAAGAGATATATAGAAAGAGTAGGCAGAGTCAGAGAGAAGCCTTGTAGCCACCCGTGGGAGACAGACGCCTTCACAGGAGATCGCTGAAACTGCTCATAGGCCACGACCTGATGGTGATGCATAGATTAGTGGAAATGGGTTAGTTTAGGATATAAGAGCTAGCCAGAAATACTTAAGCTATTGGCCAAATAGTACTGCAAATAATATAGTTTCTGTGTGTTTATTGCAGGACTGGGCAGCACAGAAGCCTCCCCCAACAGTCGTACCTATACGTCCTGCCTAGCAATTGGCCACTCATCCTTTTATTAAACCAATTAAGCCAATCACAGCAATATATTTTCATACAGTACACAAATATCACACAACATTTTCCCCCTTTTTGTCTAAATCAAAAGGAAAAGTTTAATTCTAAATAGTAAAACTATATACAATAAGGACAATTATCAGATGAGAATTACATTCATAATATTCAGTCTATTTGCTTTTGGCAAGTACAGAGAAAACATTCCATTATCTATTCTTGGTGAGTCAAAAGTTTTGTACCTAGTTTACCTTCTATCCTACCATATATTACCAACTCTAAAGTATCTTTTTAGACCTTAAAATATTATCTTAAATAATCAACTTAAGCTTTTATGTTTCTCAACCTTACATCATTTATACTTTTGTAATTTTTTTCTGAATTTTGTAGCAAAGCAAACTGTAACTATAAATATCTAGTATTAAATCTTATCAAAGACCCAAGAGCGATATAATTTAAAGGGATTAAAAAGGAAGTACAGAGTAAACAACTTCCAAACCTAAAATATGACAGAGACATCTGACTTCCTTGGGCAGTCACCCAAGTTTCATCTGCAAAATTGGTGCATCCATTTTCATCCTACAAGTCTATAACTCTTGACAGACTTTTCTGTGAAGCAGGAATTTTGAAGAGTTGTCCTACCTTGTCTTGGCAATTCAACAAAATTTCTGTTTGTACAATTTGGAGAGCATACTATTAGCAGTAGAGGCAAGTTCAGTTTTTTGCCCAAATGGCTAGCTTTGCCTCATTGAAATCAAATTCTATTTGGAGGCTTTTCAATGTCCAGCATCCTTTTTGAGGTAAGTTTGTGCTGCTAGAACAGATGTGTCTCACTATCTTGAAAAGCCTTATGCTATTAAAATATTTTAAATGCCAAATTCTGTATGTCTTTGAAATGTTTCAAGGCAATCTATCTATTTGAAATATATCTCTGTTTGACCTCGAGCAAATACCTAACCTAAATTTGATTATTATAGATGACTGGCTATTAACCTGTCTTTCTTTATTATCCTAAATAACTTTCAAGGATTAGAACTATACATTACATTTTTAAATGAGCTGCATAGGTAATATACCTTAAACAAGAAATAGAAGCATATAATACTATATAACAAAAATAACCTTAAATTTGCATTAATCTACAAAGATTCATAACAGTGTAACACATTAGAGACTACAGGTCATGCAAATGTAAACACAACAACCCACTTTTTTATCCCATCATTTCTGTGCTGTATCCCCCTATTTTCCCTTCAGAAAGAGATCCCTGAATATAATCTCCATTGTTCATTTTTTTCTTGAGCATGATCAGTAATAACTTGTAACCAAGTTATATCTATAACTAACCATATGACCAAAAATCACCCACCCAACCTTTTTGAAGTGTGGTTGTCACTTTCTCTAGACTGCTTCCTGTTGTCTGGGGTTTATAGCATCTTTAGGGGACTCTGAGAAAATTGGGATAATGGTCAGTCCTGGTAGATCTGGATATATTATTTTTGTTTGGTCTTTGTGTTATGAAGAAATGTAGAACTTAACTGACGTTTTGCTTAGATAGTCTCTGAGGCTAGACCATCTCAGCTAGAAGCTTTGAAGTTGCTCTAGATGTAGAGTTTGAGGCATTCTGAGAGGCTGGATCACCTGGGCTACCTGTTTTGATTGGTGTCTGGTCCCTTTTTTTGAAAGAATAAATCTTTCTTTTTAATTTTTATTTTTTTTTCCATTGAAAAATTTACATTTCCTCCCCTCCTCCCATTCCCCAACTGCTTCCCCACCCCACACTCCTCCCTCCCCCTCCCTCCTTAAGAGAGGGCAGGGAACTCTGCCCTGTGGGAAGTCCAAGGCCATCCTCCCTATATCCAAGACTAAGAAGCTTTGTATCTGTTGAGTATCCAAATAGACTAGGGCCCCAAAAAGCCAGTACATGCAGTAGAAACCAGTCCCAGTGCCTTTATCAATGGCTTCTCAGTCAGCCCCCATTGTCAGCCACATTCAAAGAGTCCAGTTTGATTGCATGCTCATTCAGTTCTGATCCAGCTGGATTTGATGAGCTCCCATTAGAACAGGCACACTGTCTCAGTGGGTGGACCAACCCCTCACAGTCCAGAATTCCTTGCTCATATTCTCTCCCTCCTTCTGCTCTTCAACTGGACCTTTGGAGTTCAGTCCGTTGCTCTGATGAGGGTATCTGTCTCTATCTCCATCCGTCGCCGGACCAAGATTCTATGGTGATATTCGAGATAATCATCAGTGTGATGATAGTGGAGCAAGGCCAGTTCAGGCACCCTCTACTCTGCTGCCCAAGGACCTAGCTGGGAACATCCCCACAGACACTTGGGATCCCCTATAGAGCCAAGTCTCTTGCCAACCCTAAAATGGCTCCCTTAATATAGATATCTTCTTCCCTGCTCCTATATCCGCCCTTCCTCCATCTCCATCCTCCCACTCCCCCAACCTCTCTCGAGTCTTTCCTTTATCCCTTCTCTCTCCCCCTCTCTCCTTCCCCTAACCCCACACTCACTCTTACCCCCAACCCCATGCTCCCCACTTTTGCCTGGCAATCTTGTTTGCTTCCAAATTCCAGGCGGAACTATATATGTTTTTCTTTGGATTCACCTTGTTATTTGGCTTCTCTAGGCTTGCGAACTATGGGCTTAATGTCCTTTGTTTATGGCTAGAATCCACTACTGAGTGAGTACATACCATATTCATCATTTTGGGTCTGGGTTATCTCACTCAGGATAGTGTTTTCTATTTCCATCCATTTGCATGCAAAATTCAAAATGTCATTATTTTTACCGCTGAGTAGTACTCTAATGTGTATATATTCCACTTTCTTTATCCATTCTTCCACTGAGGGGCATCTAGGTTGTTTCCATGTACAAATACAAATGAACATAGTTGAACAAATGCTTTTGTAGTATGATTGGGCATCTCTTGAGTATATTCCCAAGAGTGGTATTGCTGGATCCTGAGGTAGATTGATTCCCAATTTCCTGAGAAACCACCACACTGATTTCCAAAGTGGTTGCACAAGTTTGCATTCCCACCAGCAGTGGATCATCCTCTCCAGCATAGGCTTTCATTGGTGTTTTTGATTTTTAACCATTCTGACAGGTGAAAGATGGTATCTCAAAGTTGTTTTGATTTGCATTTCCCTGTTTGCTAAGGAGGTTGAACATGACCTTAAGTGTCTTTTGGCCATTTGAACTTCATCTGATGAGAATTCTCTTTTCAGTTCAGTACCCCATTTTTTAATTGGGTTAATTAGAATTTTCATGTCCAGTTTCTTGAGTTCTTTATATATTTTGGAGATCAGGCCTTTGTCTGATGCGGGGTTGGTGAAGATCTTCTCCCATTCAGTAGGATGCCATTTTGTCTTAATGACCATGTCCTTTGCTTTACAGAAGCTTCTCAGTTTCAGGAGGTCCCATTTATTCATTGGTGCTCAATGTGGGCACCAGGTCTAGTATTTACCCAAATTGTTCTAATATTAATAAAAATTCACGAGTCAGAAATTGAGATAAAAATCCTGATAAATCTAATGAATGGCAGAGGGGCAATCGACTGACTATGCTCTCCACAGTTTACCCATCTAAAACCCAAGAAGTCTCCCTCAGCTCCTCTTTCTCTTTCCCTGTCCCTCTCTATTTGTCTTTCATGGTCTTCCAACAACTCTATGACTAATCCCAGTCAGTCAATACCATTGTTTTACTGGCACAGCAGGGTGGCAGTGCAAACAATTCTGCTACAACAGTTACGTGCTACTGGGAATCTAGGATTCAGTTACCACATGTGCACATATGTACAGAAATTAGAAAGCTTAATACTTCACTAGGCAGTATGTATGTATAAAATACTTATACATACATACTATAACACTTATAACACCTATAACAATTATTCACATTTTCACTATACTTTATACTTCAGTAGTCTTAGAGATCATTTAGATTGTTTCATTTATGATAGAAATTCAGCGAACTATATGAAAACATGGGAACTATCTGGACCCAATTGACCTAGGACCTGTTTCTAAAATTCCATCTGAGGGTGATATGTAAGCATTGTCTATCCTCTCTCCCAATGTTTCAATGACAAACTGAGACACCATTCATAAAAGTTCATTCTGGGGAACTGATGAATTCATTGGGCTTCCCTACAGAGCACAGGTGAGGGCTTACTTAGAAGAAAATCAGCACTCAACCCCCAACCCCTGTACCTGGATAAGACTTACGCAGTAGGAAAGAGGGTGTCTGTGCAACATTGATGGAACCCCTGTGTTTGTGCTTTAGTCCACATGAAAATGGGATCAACTTTTTCAAGGGGCCTCAGTTGACTGTCTCAAGCTGGATATTGCTTGTCTCCGAGGCCATCATTTATGACAGGGTCTTTCTCTTTTTGTAGATAAGTTTCATTTCATGTCATTTGGATAAAGATCACTCTATACTGTTCACCTAAATAATGTCATAGTGAAGAGGAAAGCTATAGTACCAAATTTTTGGAAGTCAATGATGACATTTTTTTGTTGTAAAACACATAAACATGGAAAATACAAAAGAATATCAGCAAAATCATTGTTCTGAAGGAACAAACCAAATGAGCTAACTAATTAATCATTGTTATTATTTGTAGATGGGGCACACAGAGAGGAGCACAAGGGAAGAAAGAAAAATATTGGGTATGTAAGGCCTTCTAGTAGATTCTGACTGGGAAGTGAAAACCAGTCCCTCTTTTCCCAGGTTCATATTACGTAATCACAGCCTACAATGTTTTCCACACATTGGACTTTTCTTCAGCACAAAACTAATTATAACAGTTTTTACTATAATAATTGTTTTCTTCAAGTTCAGTGCTTTCAAGTTGTAAAAGAAGAATTTGATTTTATTTCTTTCAAATTGAGAATCAAAAGGACAACTATTTGTTCTGTCATCATCTAGATGGAATTAATGCTCGTATTTCATTCATTTTTGTATGCATATCAACAAACTTGAGGCTTTTCCTACATTAATATCATTCCTAACTACTATGTTGTATTATATATATATGTATATATATATATATCTTATAGAAGTTAAAAGTGTTTTTGTCTTTTTGTTTTGTTCTTTTGCCAATTATAACACACACATATGTCTTCACTGGGAAAGTGTTAACATCTAGTCTCAAAAGTAACATGGACCTTTACCAGGTATGCTGGTGAATGCCTATTATCTCTGCACTTAGCTAGGATAGGAGTATCAAAAGTTCGTGGTATCCTTGGATACAGAGTGAATTAAAAATCCAGCTCAGGTTACAAGAGACCCCCATCTAAAAGAAAACTACCTCCAAAATAACATACCCTAATAAGATACAGGTAAGGTTGGAACATATTGATGAAAATAGTCAGTTTTATAAAAATGCAGCTAATTATCCTGAGCTTATTTTTAAGTTTTAAAAATTCCATTGTTATTTATTTATTTTGTGAGTGTGTGTTTATATGTATGGGCATGAATCAAGCAAATGTCTATCTGAGGATAATTTTCAGAAGTAAAATTTCTCATTCAACTATGTTGGCTGCAGAGGCCAAACTCACTCAGAATATCAGGCTTATCAGCAAATGGCTTTACCTACAGAAACAGCACACACATACATACACGCACACACACACACACACACACACACACACGAGAGAGAGAGAGCGAGAGCGAGAGAGAGAGAGAGAGAGAGAGAGCTCTAGACTTAAAATGGAACAATGCTTTAGTAACAAAAACCCAACCACAGCATTGCACCTCCTCCAACACGGCCACACCGCCTAACTCATCCCAAATTATTCCAACAACTGAGTATTCAAATAAATGAGCCTATGGGTGCCAATTTCATATAAACCTCTAGCCCAAAGACAGTTCTAGAAATAAAAAAAATCTATACCTCAGAATCTAAATCTAAATGGGCAGAGCAGAATGAATCTAACATATAAGTCATCGTTGGGATTTGTACTCACTGGAAGAATTTTTTTATTTTTTTAATTTATTTATTTATTGAATATTTCTGCTATAAATTTCTTCTAAAATGATATTATTGTCTTATAGTTTAAAACACTGTGAAGAAAAATGTTATTTCTCATATTTGCAGTTAAGCTCCTATGTTGAGATTCTTATTGAATGAACTTATTTCATAATATATAATATTTCATAATAATATAATATTTAGATAAAGCCATGTTTTAATGTAGTTAATTCATAACAATTATTAACATATAACATTGGATAGTATTTGCTGCATGGTTACGAAGAAATATACACTGGAAAAAATATGAAATCTTCTCATCTTCTTTTTAATCTTTGCCAACTGAGAATCTATAAGTGGCATGCATAGGGATGCATGCACAGATACATGTCAACATGCATATATATATGCACACATATATACTCTCAGATTTTTACTATATGCATTCTGTGTGTGTATTTGTGTGTTTGTGTGTGTGTGTGCTCATGTGAAGGTGCAGAGGTCTAAGGAAAACAAAAGTGTTGTCCCTTTGTTGCTACTCTTTGGAGGGGTCACTATCACTCACTGGACTGGAATGTGCCAATAGGCAATAGGCTCCAGGGATCTACTTATGTTCACTCTGCTAACACTGGGATTGCATGTGTGCACTACTACATCAGGCTTTTATAATACGGGTTCTGAGGATCGAAGTGACAGAGAGCAGAGAATTTCTGCAGTTACTTTCAGGAGAAAAGCAGTTTTATTCTTTCCTGAAGACTAAGGGAAAATAAAACATCATTTATTACATCGTCCTGGCCTTTGACAATATGAATACATCTTCTCAAGGCCTGGACAAACAGCAGATAATGTCCTCTAATACTGGCTTTGTGTCTTCTGGCATGTAAATACTGGGGAAGATAATGTTATGTCCTGAGAGACTAATTCACGACCTTGTCTGAGCAATCACTCTGACTCAGGAGGAATAAGAGAAGCTGTATTGCCCATGTGCACTGAATCAGTTAACTAGGCAGATGACTGCAGATTTAATCCCCGTGGTATGTGAAAAGTAAGTGATTCTAAAAGTAAAGGCAACCATTCCTTTTCATTTTATTATACCCATTTTTGGTTTAAGGTTCTTGGATATTTATTTTTTTATTTGACTTTGCAACATACCCTGAAATACAAAACCTTCTGAAGGTTTGTGTGATGTAGTTTAAAAATATTAACATTTTTAATATTTTAATATGATGTAGTCCTTTCTTCTAATAGCAGCTGTTGGGTGTTTTTCATTGTTTGGTAAAATGTAGTAGATATAAAAAGTCAGAAACAAAGCTAAATAAAAGCAACAATACAATTCTTTTATTTTTCCATTTTTATTTAAAAATAAATCCTTTTCCTATACAATACACCACAACCACAGTTTCCCTCCCCTCCCCTACAACTAAATCCCCTCCCCTCTTCCCCAGATCCATTCTTCCTCTGTTTCCTCTTCAAAAAGATCAGACTTCCAAGAAATAGTCAAGCAGGATACAATAAAGCAAGGCGAAAGTTTTCGTATTGCGGCTGGAAAAGACAACCCGAAAGGAGGAAAACAATCTCAGGAGCAGGCAGAAGAGTAGAGACACACCGAGTTCCTCTGTTAGGAGTTCCACAAAATACCAAGCAAACAGTCGTAACGTACACGTAGAGGACCTACTTCAAATTTTAAACATATTTTATTTTTAAAATGAGAGTTGAATGAATTTCTGACCTTTTCCTGTGATCTGGGATTATTTAGTAAGTCTAGGCTCAAGCTGAGAACCATTTTTGCAAGGGTAGAAAAAGCATTATTGAGAATGAGAATCAATCTAGACTGAAGTCTAAAGGGATCAAAAGCTGGCATCTGCACCACCCCCCAATGAAATAATTACTGAGCACTGGAACAAAGTTGTACATCAAGAAAGCAGGTGGAAAATCTGGACAAATTCTTCAGTGTTTCAGGATCCTGATCATTTTGGAATACTTGAAACCACATACGAATTGAGTTTAATAAAACTCTCGTCTTTGAGCAACTTAAGCTTTACAATGCTGAACTGATCAGTCCCTTAGAATATTCTCCTACGTACAGAAAGGGGATGCCTTGTGGAAATTAAACACAACACCAGTGCTTCCAATTGGCATATGTAATGCATACTAAAAATTTACATAAACAAGGGAAATTACAACCAATATTCAATAGCAGAAAGATTTCAATATAATTAACAAATGATACCTAGTATGTAGGTCTTAAAATAGTCACTATAAAACACTTAATGAAATAGTGAAGAATTAATCTGCAAGAAAATTGAAGTTTTTTATTCATACAGAAGATTTTTAGTTTTGAGTTTCTTAGTTTCTGAACAAATGGGGTTTCTTTTTTTTTAAATTCCCGAACAAATGAAATCTTACTCAGAAAATCCTTTCTTATATCTATGTCTTGTGAGATACTGCTTATATTTTCTTCTAGTGTTTTCAGGTTTCATACTGAACTCTTTGATCCACTGGAGTTAACTTGTAGGCAGATTGATTGGTCCAGGTCTAATCTAATGCTTCTCCATGTAGACATTGAGCTTTCACAACACCATTTATTGAAGATGCTCTTCTCTCCAGTGTATGTTTTTGGCATCTTTGTCAACTATGAGGTGGTTGTAGTTATGTGTAGCAATGTTTAGATTTCTTATTTTGTTCCATTGCTCTACATGTCTGTTTTCTGAGTCAATACCAGACTGTTTTTATTACTATCACTTTGTAGTATGTCTTGAAATCTGGAATGCTAATTCCACCAACATTGAGATTTTGCTAGGATCATATCAGATATCTGGAGTCTTCTAAGACTCCATAGAAATTTTAGGACTTTTTTTTTATTCTTGTGAAGAATGAAATGAGGGCTGAGAGTGTAATTGTACTGAATCTGGAAATAGCTTTTGACAGAATGGTTATTTTCATAATATTAATTCTACTAATGCATGAGAAGTCTTCCCACTTTCTAGTGTTTGTTGTGAATATTAATTTAAGATGTGTTACATTTGTTTATACTGTGAAATATTTGCTTAATGATGCAAAGTCGTGTTACATTTGTTTGATTAAATAAAATTAACCTGCGGTCAGGAGGCTGAGTCAGCAAGTAGCTGACAGGAAGTGATAGGGAGGAACCATGTGTTCTTAAATGGGAGCAGAGCAGAAGAAGGGATGCGAGAAAGATGAAAGGAGGAAACCCAGGCCAGCCACCAGCTTCACAGCAGTCATGGAGTAAGAGTGAAATAAGATACATAGAAGTAAGGAAAGGCGAAAGCTCAGAGTCAAAAGGCATATGAGAATAATTTACGTTAAGAAAAGCTGGCTAGGAACATCCCTTCCCCAACTGACCATCCTATCCCCTCCTGTTACAGTTACTCCGATACTCTAACACACAAAGATACAGCAAAGAAAGAGAATTATAGGCCAATCTCCCTTATGAACATTGATACAAAAATACTCAATAAAATACTGGCAAACCAATTCCAAGAACAACATCAGAAAAATCATCCACTATGATCAAGTAAGCTTCATTCTAGAGATTCAGGGATGGTTAAATATACAAAAATCTGTCAATATAATTCATCTTATAAACAAACTGAAATTAAAAAAAAAAACCTGGTCATCTCATTAGATGCTCAAAAAGCCTTTGACAAAATTCAATATGTAGGTCTTGGAAAGATTTGGGATAATCACCTTTAGAAATGTGACAGGATACGAGATTAACTCAAAAATCAGTAGCCTTCCTAGATACAAATGATAAACAGGGCGAGAAAGAAATCAGAGAAACATTACACTTTTCAATAGCCACAAACAAAATAAAATATCTTGGGGTAACTCTAATCAAACAAGCGAAACACCTGTATGACAAGAACTTTTTTTTTTTTTTTGGAACAAGCTTTGAGTATTTATTATTTTTATCTTTTATATTTTTTTTCTGAAAAAACGCAAGAATTTATTTCAAAATCTTTACATTTCAGGTAGCCTCAAAGGAAATTATTGCACACATATTTACATATTTTTTCCCCACCGCTGCCTCCCCTTTCCCTCCCCCTCCCCTAATCAAGTCCCCCTCCCTCGTCAGCCCAAAGAGCAGTCAGGGGTCAGGGTTCCCTGCCCTGTGGTAAGTCCAAGGGCCACCCACCTCCATCCAGGTCTAGTAAGGTGAGCCTCCACGAAACTGCCTAGGCTCCCACGAAACCAATAGGTACAGTAGGATCAAAAACCCATTGCCATTGTTCTTGAGGTCTCAGTAGTCCTCATTGTCCACTATGTTCAGCGAGACCGGTTTTAACCCGGGCTTTTTCAGACCCAGGCCAGTTGGCCTTGGTGAGTTCCCGACAGAACCTCCCCCTTGTCTCAGTGTATGGGTGCACCCCTCGCGGTCCTGAGTTCCTTGTCCAAATCAGAAGCAGAAGGAGAGAGAGAACTTTAAGTTTTTGAAGGAAGAAACTGAAGAAGATAACAGAAAATAGAAAAAAAATCTCCCATGCTTTTAGATAGGTAGGATCAACATAATAAAAATGGCAACCCCACCAAAAGCAATCTACAGATTCAATGCAATCTCCATCAAAATCCAAACACAATTCTTCACAGACCTTGATAGAACAATATTGAACTTTAAATGGAAAAACAAAAAACCCAGGATAGCTAAAAACAATCTTGTACAATAAAGGAACTTCTGAAGGCATCACCAACCCTTACTTCAAGCTCCACTATAGAGCCATGATCATAAAATAGCTTGGTATTGGCATAAAAACAGACACATAGACCAAAGGAATCAAATTGAAGACCAAGGGACACACTAAATAAGACAAAACAGAAGCCTACAGAATGGGAAAACATCTTCACCAACCTCACATCTGACAGGTCACAGATCTCCAAAGCATATAAAGAACTCAAGAAACTAGACATCAAAATACAAAATAACCAAATTAAAAAATGGGGCAAGGATCTAAACAGAGAATTCTCAACAGAAGATTCTCATTATTATGTTTTCCATGTAGACATATTTCACATTTTTGGTCAAATTCCAGGGATTTTGTTGTTGTTTGTGTGTTTGTTATATTTTGGCTATTGTGTATAGAAATATTTCTCTGATTATTTTCTTAATGTGTTTATAATTGGTATATAGAAAGGCTTCTGCTATTTATATGTTAATTTTGTATCCCACAAGATTAATGTAAATATCTGTGAGTTCCTAAGCTATTCTGGTGAAGTATTAGGGTCTGAAAAAAAGAATTATACCTCTTGTTTATATTAATTTCATTTCTTATTATGAATTCTTCGTATTTCTTTCCCTTCATTAAATGAAACCTAAGGAACTTCCATTGAAATGCTGTTGGGTGTGATAATAATGAATGGCCATGCTTTGTTCTATAAGGATAAAAGAAATGCTTTCCATACTTTAAAACTAACTTTGGTATTGGTATAGATTTCTTGAAGATATATTGTATAAGACTGTGAAAAGTTTATTTTATTTCTAATTTACCAGCATTTAGATCATGAATGGTCAAATTTAGCATACCCCCCAAGATTCTTGCCTCCTTTGTGACAAAAGTGGGGTTTGAATGGACTCTATGTGAATCACGGCAGTCCCAATCTTATTGTAGAGACCCAAAAGATTCCTAGAGAACTGCGAATCTTTTTCTGAATTGGAATTACAGTGAAGTTGGTTCTAATGTCAGTGAAGGAATGCCTCAGCCAGAAGAGAGAGAAACTTGACAGGAAAGTGAGGGCAAATACACAAAAGCAGAAGCGTCCTTCTTATGTATCCTTTCTTGTGAGTCTCACGGGAAGGTGAGTCCTAGATTTAGGGTTGGTCTTCCCACTTCAAATGATTCAGTCCAGAAAATCGCTCACAGGTGTACCCAACTGTTTGGGTTTTAGTTGATTCCAGATGTAGTCAAGTTTGACAACTAAGATTAGCCATCACAACTTTCATTAGCATATGAATTTACATTTGTTTGGCAAATTTTACATGTCCTTCCCAGATTCACCAAAGATAAAATGACAGAATTTTGTATGGAAATAATCTTCAGATAGGCAAAAGTACAATGCTACAAATATGGTTTCATTATAAAAATAATGTTTCTAAAATATTTTTCATTTGAGATTAACTTTATTTGATTTTTCTATTTTGGGGAATACATGTTATACATATATAAATTATTTTCCAATATGTTCATATATTGGAACAGGCTCCAAAATTTGAGACTTGGAATTTTGTTTAGAACCTAGTTGCAAAGACACACATTTTGTCTCTGTCTCATTTCCAGCTATTCTAAGTCCATTTCAACTTTGAGGAACCACACTGAATTTGTGATTTCAGACCCATGTTTGAGCGCATTCCTTTCAGGTGTCAGGGATGATTGAAGAGGCAAAAAGCCAAATCTAAAATAAGAAGTGCTGATGATAATTGGCTGTTTTTTTTTTTAACTGATGTTGTCATGACAATTTCTGAAGCTGAGGGAGTCTGTTCTCATAGAAGAAAACCGTGGAAGCTGAATGCAATACCACATGCCCTGGGAATATCTGTCGATCACACCCAAGATCATTTTCCATCTTAGACCCAGCACAGGGTGAATGGAAGCCAAGCATGGCAGCTGTTGTTATGAAGTCTCTAATTTACCGAGCTGCTCTACTGCATTTAGTTGTGGTCAACTAATTCCCTCCATGTGCCTCTTCTGCCTTTATGACATTCTCTGCACACTCCATTAGCGCTTTGGCTTCACAATGTACTTACTCACTCAAGCTTCAGATCTAGGAGTTATTCTGGACCCATCACAGCTCTCTAATCATCCCCAGAGTTTAAAAAGAAAGAGAATAAAGGAATAGCTTCTAATTCCTGCTGATTTTACTTTTTTCAGATACTTTATTTTCTCTGCCTTCATTAGATTATGTAACTGAAAGCAGGGATTCAGTCACCAGGCTTGATGGTTCATATCTATTTTGCTAGTTCTAGGGAGGAACGTCTTAGTGCAGAGACACTAATGAGCTTTAGTGAGTTTGAGGATGGTGTGTACTCTATGATGAATTTAAGGTTTGCTGCCAGGGTGAGCTACCTAACAAGAATTTTAACAATTTAATTACTTCAATAAATTCCATTATACTGTTTCATGCTTAGTGCTTATGGGCTTTGCTGCTTCCCTCTGCTAGAGAATCTCTCTACATTGAGAATTTGGTCAATTTCTGCACAGCCTTCCCCAGTCATTTCACATAGCCAGTCTACATCCTTCTTAAGCCAAGCAAATCAATGTGATGCAGCTAGGGTGATCTCAGTAGCACTCTAGGAGCATATCCATCTTAGCACTTAACTTATGTTACTCATAATTCATTAGATTGGAACTCCCCCTGAGCATCGAATAATATATATCATTTGTTTTCGGCTTTCTGGTGTTTAACACAAGGATAGGTCATAACACTCATGCTTCTATATCATACTTTCTTTTCCATTTGATATGACAAAATACCCAGACAAAAGACATTTAGGGAAGACTGTTGGCTGAGACTGCTTGTTCATTTCCTAGATACCCAGACTCCCGAAATAATCACCCAGAAATCTGTATTAATTGTAGTACTGTTTGGCCAATAGCTTGAGAGTATTTCTAGCTAGCTCTTATATCTTAAATCAATCCATCTCTATTAATTTGTGCATCGCCATGAGGTTGTAACCTACCTACCGGCAAGGTTCCAGCATCTGTCTCCTCTGGCAGTGGCTACATGGCATCTCACTGGCTCCACCTACTCTCTCTCCATATCTTTTCCAGCCTGGCTATGTTCTGTTAAGCCACTGACTGAAAGCAGGTAATTTATTAACCAGTGGCAATAAAACATATTCATAGTATACAGAGGGGAATCCCACACCAGAAGAAAGGGTTTATTTCAGCACTCATTTCTAGATTCCAACCCATCAAAGTGGGGAATTCTTATCACAAGCTGTCGAGGGAACTGCTCACACTGTGACCATAGTCAGGAATAGAGAGCAAAAAATACATACATGCTACTTCTCAGCTTGCCTTTTTGTTTTTCTTATTTAGCCCAGGGTTCAGCCCAGGAAATGACAAAGCCCACATTCAGGGGTGGGTGTTTCTATTTCAGTTAATCAAATTAAGAAAATTTCATGTAGGATTGTTCCTAAAATAACCCAATCTACAGAATTCCTCAGGGAAAATCCCATCCTCGGTGATTGTATAATATGTCAAGTCTACAATCCAAATGTACTACCACATTTGAAAACACATCAATTCTGGCTCTTGCCAGTGAATACGCATGAGGATATTAATGTGATATAAGTAATAGAACTCCTTGATCATTATTCAGAAAATGTTTAGGTGATTAATCATTACCATCTGTACAAGTCAAAGGCAATTTAAACATATCTAGTATTTTTCTGTTTTTACAGAAAGGATTAAAAAGTATCAAAGTATAATACTCAACATATTAATGTTTTTGTCTTTTCCTGCAGATTGCTGCCAATTCCTGGGGAAAGTCGTGGGGAGAGAATGGCTATTTTAGGATTCTTCGAGGAGTAAATGAGTCTGACATTGAAAAATTGATTATCGCAGCATGGGGCCAACTGACAAGTTCAGATGATCCATAGTTATCAAATTCCCATAAGGTCATGCATTTAAGAACTCATTAAATTGAATTTTAGCAATGTAAGATTCTCTGCATCAATGGAAGTGTTGCATTTCTGTTGTGTGCATAGAATATTCCTTATTTTCCTTATTTTACCCCAAGATCTAATCTTTTGTTCTCTTTATATTACTGAGTATATTAAAATACTAATAAAAGAAAGAGTGGATAATTGCCATTGAAGTTCCCCGAGTGTTATTATTTTGCTCTCAAGGTGGTGTCCCCTTTGATTTTAATTGTTCACAGTGTGACAGGATTAGGTTTCAATTTTATATCGTTCCTTTACAGAAATTTTATGAACCCACTTTTGAGCTGAGGAGTCTGTCAAACAACAAAAAGCAAATTCACTAGTATCCCAGCTCCATAACTTTCTTTTCAACAAATAATGCTTTCTTATTTTAAACATTGCTTATGTCTTGCTGGAAGCAGAAGACACTAATTATCAACTATTCTCTCAATGAGCTCATATTTTGTTTCCTTTTGTTTTATTTAAACTTTGCTTGCATTTTTGTCCCAAAAGAAGAGTAACTCCATCTAAAAATTACCTTAGTACTGTGTATTGGTCTATGAGATGGAGACAAGAGCAAGCAAAGAAAAACTTAGAAGCTAAAAGAGAAGGATTGTCTTGACATAAATACACACACACACACCTATTTAGAGAAGCTAGTACACTATGTGTAGTCTTCATCATAAAATTCGTCATCAGTTTGTGCATAGGAAACTAACATATTAATCTCTGAAAACAAAAACAATACAATGTCAAGAGTGACAAAGAATAAATGCATTTTTATCACAAACATTTCACAGTTACTGCTTGAGACTTTAAAAAGTAAGCTAAATTAGCTCTGTTTCAGTCTTCTGTCATTGCAGAAACAAAAACAAAGACACACTCTTTTTGAAATTCACTGGCATCTAAATAAGAGAGCAAAGCTAGTCATGAACCTAGCTGATCATGATATACTGGTAGAGTAGCCGTGGTCTAACTTTCTGGGTACTCCTGTAAAAGGTTCTTCTGTTTGTGTGTTGCTTTCATTGGTTGTATAAAGAGACTGCCTTGGCCCTTTGATAGGGCAGCCCTTAAGTGGACGGAGTAGACAGAACAGAATGCAGGGAAGAAGGGAAGTGTGGCAGACCCCATGGCTCTCCTGCCCGAGAGGGCCGCTGGTTAGACTCATGTTGGTAAGCCACAGTCAAGTGGCGATAACACATTAATGGAGATAGGTTAATCAAGATGTAAGAGTTAGCCAATAAGAGGCTAGAGCTAATGGGTGAGGGAGTAATTTAATTAATACAATTTCTGTGTGGTTATTTCAGATATAAGTTAGCCGGGTGGTGGGACACAGACCGCTCCTCCATACATCATACTCCATTACTCTTAGTTTCATTGTAGGGATTTTTATGTAATATTCACAAAGATACTTTGGCTAGATAAGCCAAATAAGAGAATGCAAGGCAAGTTGATATACACTTCTACCCCACACCAGACACCTAAATATATCTGAAGTTATATTGGTCATTAATCATTGTAGTTTTACCACAAGTACCTATTCACTTGTTCCCCCCCCCCAAATAATTTACATGTTTCACCTTATTAATGGTGTTCCTAATTCTGTAGAAGGTTTAGAAGCAATTGGATTTGTTTTGTTACCCTGGGATGCGTTAGAAACAGCTACTACAGCACATAGTTTGTTTGGGTCTTCAAATAAATGCTAAGAGGGGAGGGGGCAGGGAGTAAGGCAGGCACTGACAGGCTAAATCCAGCAGAACCAACTTTACCTCATAAGGAAAGACGCAATAGTCAGACAAAATTCATTTAGGAAACAAAGAGTTTATTTCAGATCACATTTCTAGATTCCAGTTCATCATAGTGGACATCATAGCCACAGCAAGAAAATATGAGAAACTGCTCACATTGTAGCCGTAATCAGGAATAGAGACAAAAAATACCTACATGCTAGAAGGGGAAAATATATCCAGTGTCAAAAAAAAAACCACAATCAAAGAATAGCAGTCTCTGCTTGCTGAATAGGCAGCCTATGATTGCCGAAATAGTACAAACAAGGCAGCATGAACAGGTACTCACAGTATTTTTACGGGTATCAAACATGAGCAATGCATTATAAGCTCAGAATACCAGATGGTAAGCATCACTTTTCAAAAGACCATGATTCAGTAGGTGCACAAAGATTATGCTATTCAAATGGAAAACAACAATGTGGATATTTTCTCCATTTGACTTTTGTCCTTAGATTATACTGTATTAAAATGTCCAATCCCTTGGAAGACAGGTGGGAGGATTCAAGTCTAGCCAGAGCTACAAGGCAAAACTGTGTCAAAAAAAGAACAAAAGAAAAAATGAACACATAAAGGAAAGAAGGAAGGTAGATATGAAGGAAAATAAAATCTTCTATGCTTCTAATGATCCCAACATAAGGAGGAAGCAACTCAAAGAAGAAAGAGGAAAGACAATACCAATATACCAAACCTTAGAGTCAAATCTAGGGTAAATTTCCCAGCAGAGTATGATCCAAGGTGAGAGAGACACTAACTGAGGAGTCCACAAGTTTGTTGAATTGGTGACTTACCTTAACACACAGACAGAAAAGCTGGGAATCCATGGTCTGGACTTTCTGATGGAAAAGCCATAGCAGTTGTAGAAACTCAACATGTTTATCATATATAGCTGACCAAGAAGACAGGATTATCAAATATAGATAAACAAGGAATTGAAGCAGGGTTATTATAAACAACAATACAGGGAAGCATGTTTAGCTAATCTCAGTAGGGGTAGTTTCTATCTGGGAGCAGTCTTATGTACATAGGCTGTATCTACCCTAGGCGAAGAAAGCTACTATAGACATTTTCTACACACAGCATCAACGTTCACACTTGGACTGGAGGAAGGCTTCTCATTTCTATGAGCTTCACTCAGTGAAGGCTTGGTCACTTCCATTGGATGGAGGCACTGGGGTCCTTGACATGGCTGTGTCCATGTCAACAACAACACTCAGGACTTCATTTGCTCCCTACAAGCTACCCCAAGAAGAGAATGCAAAATAATAATATCTGAAAGTAGAATTGGCCACAAATACGATTTTATTCAACCAGGAAAATATGTCTCAGATTAGAAGATACTTGACTGACAACACCTGATGTTTTTGTCCTGTCAACTTAGAAATTTGGGCTTTGTTGTGGGCTCCTATTTTCATTGCTTATTTCCTATAATTTTCTTGAAGAAGCATCCTAAATATTAGATGTTGAATTAATGCTTGAGCATTTCCGAGATTTGAGCTGTGTCTCTTCAGATGGCATCAAGAAATATGTGAAAGATGAATTACGGAGAGAGAAAATGTATGTACAAAAATATATTGTATGAAAATTTTTAATTAAAAAAATTATAAAACCTCTCCCTTAGTACCTGTGGCACTCAAGAAGCTGGTCCTGCTCTTCACCTGGGCCAGCACAGTAGAGCTTACTCTGTTGATAGAGGCACCAGTGAGCTGGTCCTGAGGGTGTGAGAGTGGCCACACCGCCCTGGTCTGCCAGGTGGTGGTGAGGACAAGGGAAAGATGCTCCTCTTTGCTCCGCCACCTAGTGGGTGAGGGAGCTGACCATCCCCCTTACAAGCTGCAGTACTCTGGAAAGTGGATCCTGCATCTTGCCTGGGCAGCACAGAGGAGCTGACCCTACCGATAGGGTTGAGGATGAAACGGTCCCGAAAATGAGGGTGGGAGATTTGGTTCTGGTCCTTATCTGCCATATGGTGGTGTGACCGGGGGAGAATCCCCTCCCTCCTTGGGCCCTTGCTACCTGTGGCAGGTGGGAGAGCTGGGCCTGCCCCTCATCAGCTACAATACTTGGGAATGTGGTCTCTGCACCTCACCTGAGCAACAGTAGAACTGGCCCTGATGGTGTAGGCACCAGAGAGCCTCACCCTGAGGGCATGAAAGCAGGAGACTGGGCTCCGCCCCTTGCTCATTGCTGCCAGGGGTGAATTAGCCACGGAGAGCGCACCCAGGTGGTGAGGACGAAGGAGAGCTGGTGGACTGACCAACCCTGCAAATACCCAGGCCCAGAACCAGTTGGCCCATCCCAATATCCATCCCATCTGTGATCTGCTGGAGCACATGAAGGGGCCGTTCCTGCAGACCCAAAGCTGCAGGATCTCCATGACACAGGGCAACAACAGGATACCAAAGAGGAGTTCCAGTGAGGGCCCAGCATTGATAATGTAGCAGAAACCAGAGGCCTCGAACCAGAACAATGACTCTGCAATAAACATTTGCAAGTGAAGTTATGTGGATAAAAGGATTTGCTATGTGACCCACTAACTCACGCTACATCTTCCACGACGAGAATTCTTTTTTTCTGTTTTCTTTTTTTTTCCCTCTTAAACGTTACTTTATTTTGAGGAAGAGGGTGCAAGGACAGAGGGTGGATATAAAGGGACAAGGAATGAATGGGATCAAAAAGCATGATGCGAAAGACACAATAAATAGAAAGTTTAAATAAGTAAATACATATTTTTTTTAAAAAAAAGGTTTAAAAAAAGAACTTTTCAGGCCCTGCTCCCTTCCTACTTTACAATGCTAATGTATCTTTTTTTTTCTAAATAACAAAACTACTGTCTTGGTTTTTAAAAGTATGTATTGACAAATTCTCTCAAAATAAATAAATAGAAATGAAGTTTTTAAGTTAGTATTTAATCATTGAAATAAAAGTAGTAAAAAGCAAACAAAACAAATCAAGACAAAGAGCCTGGCTGGAAGCGAGAAAGCAACAGGAGTGGCCAAGTCAGAGCCCAGATGAGCAGCATAGGCAAAGCCCCTCCCCCGCTCCCAGACCAAAGGGCTGAGGACATGAGTTAGAACTGCAACCCAGCAGCTAGAATTAGTCCTGCAGTGGACCTGGTCTGCTGGTGAGAGACAGAGCTATTAATAGAATTGAGGCTGCCAAATTTGCCACAGTCTTATAAAGGTGTGGACCCCAGACTCCTCCCTCCCTAGTGCTTCCTAAGCTCTCATCAGAATCTCTGTTTGGCTAATACTTTTGGAAGGTAAGTGATGATATTTATGAAAGAGAGTGAGGTGTCAGGATTGATCTTTATACTTTAGCAAATACAGAGGAGAATAAGGTGAAGCAAGAAACAAGCCCGGAAACACAGGAAACCAAATCTGAACTTTGGTTTATTCTGTGTAGATATAGGAATTTGTAAACTCAGTCTCTTAATTAATACATCTGTATTACATAATGTAATACCAACTGCTATATATCTTTTCCTGTTTAATTGAGAGATTATATTATAATATGATCTGCACATAGAAAGGCTTTTATACCACTTTCTTTCCATGATTTGTAGATATTCACCTTCTATCATCATCTGTCTGAAAGTCTGTGTTGATCTGACTAGGAGACATTTCTTTTTCTTTGGATGGAAGTTAATTCCATTTTCAAAGACAATAAATGGAGGTAAAGACAGTGGGACTTTGTAAACTACAGCTTTATGAAATATTTCAAGAGACATAAAGCATCAATCCATGAGGTGCCATGGTATCAGAAAAAAAAGGCTTCTGAAGAGCACACAGACATTCTGTCTCCTGAAAAGTCAATGTAAGAAGAAAAATTCAACCCCCAGTGTCAAAAGGGGTGATTAGAGGAGAATAAAAAGCTTCTCTGGTTCTCCTGTGGATATTTTTATGCCTCATTTTGATATGCTCTCTGATACATATGATTAAAACTCATTATCGTTGAATCAAAGGGAATGGAATTTTACTCCATAGCCACCACCAGTAAGAGCCCCATTATTTAGACAAAGAATGGTAGTAATTCTTCTGTCTACGAAGTGCTGTCTACAACTTCAGTATTCCTATAAGGCAGGCAGTTTCATTCTTTGTTTCCTAAGATAGTTTCCATGGACTCTTTCGTCTGAGACTCTACAAGAAAACTTGTACAGTGAATTTAAAGAAAATCTTATGTTATAATCTCGACTGGAAAAATTCATTGTGAAGCTGCTGAGGGAGCCCACAGAAAAAAAAAAAAAAAAAAAAAAACTTCTGAGATTTATCCTAGCAGGGCATAGATATCTCACTGTACTCTCCACCAGAATGCAGTCCTGGGATGAAAGATTTTTTTTTTCTTTTTGGCAATACACTGGCTAGTACATAAAAGTTTTCTGTACATGTGTCAGTATATAAAGTATACTTTTTTGCTAAGCCCCAGGACTTTATATAAATAAATTACTTCAATTCTTTAGTCTACATTCAACATAGGTGATGTGGGAGTGTCATATATCAATCTGTTGATTTCATTGGTTAAGCAATAAAGAAACTGCTTGACCCTGATAAGTTAAAACATAGGTGGGAGGAGTAAACAGAACAGAATGCTGGGAGGAAGAGGAAGTGAGCTCAGAGACGCCATGCTCCTCTCTCTGAGGCACACGCGATGAAGCTCCGACCCAGGATGGACGTAGGCTAGAATCTTCCCAGTAAGCGCACCTTGTGGTGCTATAAAGATTATAAGAAATGGGCTAGTCCAGGTGCGAGAGTTGGCCGAGAAGAGGCTAGATATAATGGGCCAAGCAGTGCTTGAAAGAATTCAAGTTGTGTGTTGTTATTTCGGGGCATAAGCTAGCCAGGCGGCTGGGGTGCTGGGGACTCAGCCCCGCCGGTCATATTACAACACATAGGCATTCCCAGCGATGAATTTGCAACTTGTCAGATCATTTAATTGGTCATCATGAATGAATGTTGCAGCAGTACCTCCATGAGAAGCAACTGCCGAAGTCCCAATACCCTTAGTTTAAACAAGAAATTAGAATTCACAAGGAAACTTTTTGCAAGTGATGGTTTTAGTGGAGTATGAATACTTGTCTCCAGACCCATTAAGTTGGACACATTACATGAGTATAACATTTTGTATGTCAACCATATTTGTTTCTGTATTATTTTGTTATTCTTAAGTGTTTTATTTTACTCCAGCTTTTTTGTTTTTTTTTTTTTTTTTTATTTGGGTTGTGGCCTGTTTTTTTTTTTTTTTTTTTTTTTTTTTTTTTTTTTTTTTTTTTTTTTTATCTCTGGGGTGAATTAGTTGTTTGAGTTCTTGATTTACTGTAACTACTTGTCCTATTTAGGGTTTCTATTGCTAGGATGACCAAACCAACTTGGGGAGGAAAACTTTAATTTAGCTAACACTTCCAAATCATAGGTGATCATTGAAAGGAGTCAGGACAGGGACTCAAACAGAGAAGAAACCTGGATGCAGGAGCTGACACAGGGGACATAGAGTGGTGCCTGTAACTACCTTGTTCATTACAGGTGCTTAGCCTGTTTTCTTATAGAACCCAAGACCACCAGCCCAACAGTGTTCCCATCCACAGTATACTGATTGCTCTCATGTCAGCTGCCAGCTAAGAAAATACTCAACTGGCTTGCCTGCTGTGCTGTCTTAATGGAGACATTTTCTCAATCAAGATTCCCTCCTCAGAGGACTATAGCTTATGACAAGTTGACATCAAATTAGCCAGCACACTACTCATAGCTATAAACTTTTTAGAATACCTTTTTAGTATTCCAAAAATCCCTGTAAGTTGCATTTCCATTTGAATTTGATTTAGGTATTTAAAAACTTCTTGCTTGAGTTCTTCAGTGACCCCGCAGTCATTCTAGAATGTATTACTGACAACACTCTCTTATAAAGAACTGGAAGACACAGCTTTTCTTTTAAGCACACTAGCTTCCTACAGAGACAAAGAAAATGGAAATTAAAAAGTCAGATGAGATGTAAATGACTTTATGTTTTAGATTGTTTCATATTCTTCCACATGTAATAATTGTCCTGAAGGTACCTTGTATCTTAGCATATTAATTCTCAGGTTACCCCCCCCCTCCAGGAAGGGATATTTGACTGAAGGAAGTTTTATTTTTATAATCGTAACGACTGTAAATAATTGCCAATTGCAATCTGCAGCATTTCATCAACTCTAATTTATGCTTTTGTTTATGAGCCACCTTTCTGTGGAAGTGAATATTAGCTTAGAATGGCTGTATCTCCATGATCACTTAAGGCCAAGTTCTGTTGATTGCTACTCACTGCATTTTGCTGACTGGTGTGCTTATGGAAGGGCTGGAAAGGGTTATGGGATGGTGAAGACGATGGCTCAGTGAAGTAGTAGCCTTTGCCCTGATTTAGCAATGTTGGATGGCACCTGTAAGATAAACAGCAAGCCTGAAATTACCCCCCTGTGTATTAAATTCCGAGGAAAAACCGCTGTAGGCATTTTAGAGAAATGACTAACATTTGTAGCTATATTTGCTCTATTGGTCAACTAAATTATTGTGTTAGTTACATTAGCAGTCATTTAGCGTCTACAGTATACTGCATTACATGACTTCTGTTCATACGGTTTCTAAGTTAATTTAGGAACTGATCTATGTGGCTGGGGAATGTTTAATCACATGCCAAATATATCCTTCATGACAGTGTTGTCTTGGTATCTTGGCATATAGAAGGATAAGTACGGGCAGAGGAAGGGAGTAGAAACATGTCACCCGTGTCATAACAGGGATTCTGTCATACCATGTGATCAAACCTGCAGCTGGCTTAGAGAAACCAGATTGGATTCTGAGTCGTTTTGCTCGAGATCATTCTTCATCATTCCCAAACAAATCTCAAAAAAAAAAAAAAAAAGAAAGACATGCTTGAACATAAGTATGTTTAAGGAGAGTGCTAACTATTTTCATAAACAATATTATGGATCTGGAAATTTTTATTTTCACTAATTTGTCTAGAACAAACAATAGAAACTTGAATCTTTACTAGTCTCCATGTTACTTTTAAAGAAAATCTAGGGGTCGTATGGAAAAGAATGGAAAAGCAGATTCAGGGTACCAACTGAGGAGTATGAGACCTGAAGAAGTAAAATTAAAGAAGATTAGGATAAGATTAGGATGTGCAAATTAGGAGATGAGTTTTTTTCCCCTTGGCCAGCTAGATTAATATGGAGAAATGAGAAAAAGCAGGTTTAGGGGTAAAACAACAGCTCATATTTGGGTACACTGCCCTATCATGTCACGTTCCACAATTCTAAACTGACAATGTACCTTCTTAGCCTAGGATGGAGGCAGGGGTAACCTCTTGTTCTGAATGAACTGATCAATGGAAGAGTAAACTGAGTGGCCACAGGGAGCTGGTCAATGTATGCAGAGATGCCCTGATGACAGGGGAATGGCCATCATGACAACAGGTGCCAAAGGAACGCGTACAGATCAAGAGATCTGGGAACCCTCTTCCTCGCCATGATCCAATTAAAATTAAGTAATTCCTTGGTTTTAACTATCTCCAGAAAGTAACTAGGCAAGAAATAAATCTTCAGTTAACTGATTTTAACATAGGAATGATCATAAGTAGCTAGGAGATCTAGGAGATAATGAATGTATTTTTGCCTATAGTAATGTATAATAGATGGATAATTAACATAGAAATTACACAGTAATACTTTTTATAAAAACTAATAATACATTACTGTATATATATTTGCATATACATATTATATGTGTGAATATACATATACATTGTTACTATAGGAAATTTTGAGACTATTTTGTGTCTTTGGTAATACTTTGGTGGTATTTGTTTTAAGCAGATAGTATTAGCTTGTTTATGAATACTCAATATTTTTAAGCACTGAGACAAGGGGGATGTTCTATTGGGAACTCACCAAGGCCAGCTGGCCTGGGTCTGAAAAAGCCCGGGTTAAAACCGGTCTCGCTGAACATAGTGGACAATAAGGACTACTGAGACCTCAAGAACAATGGCAATGGGTTTTTGATCCTACTGTACCTATTGGTTTCGTGGGAGCCTAGGCAGTTTCGTGGATGCTCACCTTACTAGACCTGGATGGAGGTGGGTGGCCCTTGGACTTCCCACAGGGCAGGGAATCCTGATTGCTCTTTGGGCTGACTAGGGAAGGGGACTTGATTGAGGGAGGGGGAGGGAAAGGGGAGGTGGCGGTGGGGAAGAGACAGAAATCTTTAATAAATAAATAAATAAATAATTATCCTGTTGGAGATGTCACATACCAATAGATGAATAAAAAAATACAAATGAGTTGTTAAAAAGATTGGTGAGCATACCAAAATTTTATATTTTTATTAGTAATGTCTGTAAAATGAAGTAATTGTTTTAGCTCTTAAGAAAATCACTGGGCATTTAGCTTTAATAGCCTCACAAATCTGACAGCCTTGTCTATTGTAAATGCTTAGCATTGCTAATACAATTCAGAGGATTCATTCTTTGTATACATACGTAGTGTTTTTTGTAAAACTGTATGTCCTTTTGAGATAGATGAGAATAAAAGACTGATGAAAATAATCAAAACTGATGGCGTTTGCTACTTTTGCTCTGACAGGAACTGAACAAGCTACAAGGGCCGTTTAAAGGAAGGACTAAGGAAAACAGCAGACTCTGAAACCCATGTGTCTTCATATACAAACCAAATAAAAGAGCAGAGCGGCATGAGTTCTGCCTGTTGACTTTTCATGCTCTATATGAAATCTAATTTAGACTTGGGAAAAAATGACATCCTCAGCATAGATGGCTTTGGGCTTACAGCGTGGATGAGAAACGAAGGATTTCCAGCGAGGTGTAAAGAAAAGGCTCAGGGGAGGAGGGGGGCAAACCCAAAGGATGTAAAGGGCTTTGATTTGGGTTTTGTGGGGTTTGGAGTGCAAGGAAGTTGTTCCAATTGCATTGATGAAGCAGATGGATATTCCAAACTCTTCTGCTGCATCTTTCCTAAACCACTGTCATCTCACTTTGCTTTGAGGAAGTGGATTTAGGCTTTCGTGATTGCAGTCACCAAAAAAATCTATAAAAACTGTAGCACTAATATCACAAAGCCAAGAAATTCTCTCCTGATGTTTTTCTACGCTGTAAGACTAAAAACGTGGGTTCTATCCATACATTATTTAAGCTTTCGTAAGGAGCCTTTTCAAACTCTACTGACTATGAAAAACATATAAAAAGGAATGCTGAGATTAATCATTGTCTCTAATGGTAGTACATAATAATTAGATATTTCTATTTCATAACTACACAATAATGGGTGAATTGATATTTGGTACTGCTTAAATACACTGCCATATAACACATAAAATGGTAAACCTATTTGAAAATTACTTTGAAAGCAAATATTATGGTGCGGGAGAATTGTCTGCATTCTGTCAGTCATGTTTTAAATAAATGCTGATTGGCCAGGCAGGAAATATAGGAGGGAAAACCGGACAGGAAATAGAAATGATGTAATGAGAACAGGAGAATTCTGGGAAGGAGGAAGTTGATTCCTCCTGCTCCTGCCTAGATCAACAAAGCGGCAGGATGTGATCTGCCCCATTGAAAAAAGGTACTGAGCCACATGGCTAACATAGATCAGAAAAATGGGTTAATCAAGATGTAAGAGTTAGCCAGTGAGAGGCTAGAGCTAATGGGCCAATCAGCTTATCATTTATGGAGACCTATGTGTGATTGTCTTTGGGGCTAAACAGTTGTGGGGTACTGGGCGGGACAGAAACACAACAAACAAGCAGGCCCCCGTTCACGTTACATTATTATACAAAATAGTATTCAGCCCTGTCTTCAGAAGTGCCCCCAGAAACATATGTTTTCCTAAAACATTTCTTAAATAAAACTTCCATGGTGAGTTGATGCCGATATCAAACCAAATTTCATATTAATTTTATTTTTGAAAAAACAAATGAAATTTTTTACCATTAAGCAAAAATTTATTTCAAATTAGAGTAAACTGTACAGGAGAGTCATTGATTTGTGTGACTGGCAAAAAGTAGAGGTGGCACCAAGCCCTGGCGCAACTACATCTGGAACCTCAATGGCTGTGACTCCATCCTCTCTTGATCTCTTCATCTCTCTCCTTTTGCTGCAGCTTGCTGCATCTCAGTCTCCGTACATACCATGCCACTTACGCAGCAGACCTTATTCACAGACGAGTTTGTACCCTGCGTCATCCTAACTTAGTGAACAAATGGGTCCCCAAGAGTGGTCCCCAGACCAAGAGCATTAGCGGTAGCTGGGAAATTGTTAGATACTGCTAGTGTTACAACAGGAAGTCATGTCAGACTTTCCCACAGAGAAACTCAGGACCTAAGGATCCTTTCCTACTACTTCTCTCTTAACACACGGATTGGGTGTTTCTGAGACATGCTATATCATTGAACAGTCGTTGCCTTAGAGAGATCAGAAAGGGTGCTTTAGTAGAACAACAACAACAACAACAACAAAACTTCAGAATGTGGGTCCACCCCGGGCTCCAAGGAGGGAGCAGGGTCCTACCCAGTGCTATAACGGACTGAGCTGGAGAAAGAGACTCACAGGCAGGTCCAGGCCTTTTGCCCCGGGCACTTAGGAGAATACAAGGACCCATCCCATGCCTTGCAGCATCAGGCTGATGGGAACTAGTAGGGTGAGCAAATGTACGGTGTGGTACGGAGGGGAGAGAGAAAATGGTTCATGTCCTGTGGAGAGAGGCAGATCCGAAGAGGTAAAAGCAGTGGGGAACAGGTTGACGTGGGCCTGGGAGATCTGGTTCTGCCCCTCATATGCCATATGGTGGTGTGGGTGGGGAAGAGATACATACCCCCTGCCCAGGCACCTGTGGCAGATGGGAGAGCTGGCCCTGAGGTCATGAGAGTGAGAGAGCTGTCCCTGACCCTCACCAGATGCAGAACTCAGGAGATTGCCACAGCATCTCACCTGGGCAACACTGTAGAGCTGGCCCTATGAGAGCATGAAAGTAGAACTGGCCTTGCCCCTTGCCCATTGCTGCAAGGGATGAACTAGTCAGGGCAATGCTGGAGAGCTCACCTTGTTGGTGAAGACCAGGGAAAGCCAGCAGGTGACCAACCCTGTAAATACTCAGGCCCAGAACCAGGATTATGGATTGACCCACCCCAACATCCACCCCATCTGTGATTTGCTATAGCACTGTGAAGGGATCCTTCCTGCAGACCCAAAGCTGCAGGATCTGCATGACACAGAGCAACAATAGGATATCCAAGAGGAGTCCCAGTAGGGACCCAGCATCGGTAGTGTAGTGGACACCAGACCAATGACTCTGCAATGAATACTTGCTAGTAAAGATATATGGATGAACGGGTTTACTACATGATATACTGTCTAACACTATAGCTTCTATGCTGAGATTGATTTTTCCTTTTCCTCTTAAATTTACTTTTTATTTTATTTTGGGGGGTTGCAAGGACAGAGGGTGGATATGAAGGGACTAGGAAATGAATGAGATCTAGATGCATAATGCTAAAGAGACAAAAAAAAAAATAGAATGAAAGTTTTAAAAAACTTCCGAATGGGACTCTTATTGACTTAACTTCAATTATATAGCAAGATCTTGGATAACTGGTAGGATGACGAGAGGCAGGGAAGTGGAGAACCAAAAACTACATGGAATGGAAAAAAAATAGGCCATAGATTAATTCTCAAAGAAAAGTATGTCCCTTTTTTTTTCGAGACAGGATTTTGCTGTAACTTTTGAGCCTGTCCTTGCACTTACTCTGTAGACCAGGTTGACCTCCAACTCAAAAAGATTCGCCTGCTCTGCCTCTGCCAAGTGCTGGGATTAAAGGCATGCCGCACCGCCTAGCATAATATGTCCTTATTGACTATATTTTAAAATAAGCTCCATGAAAACTAAAGTATTTGATAAAGTTTTACAAAAAGAGGGAACAGTCTAAACACCTTGAAGAAAAGCAAAGTTTGCTCACATCTGAAGGCATGGAAACCAGAGGCTTTATGTCCGTATCCGCATCACCGCCTAACAGAGATCTACTTCCAGTAATCCCAGAGACAGTGTCACTCATTCACAGGCACAGTCTCAGAAGTTCACTTTGAATACTTGGAGGTGGGAAAAGGAGGGAGAAATGTTATAACTATACAATAATCTAAAAAATGGCGAAAACAAACAAACAAACAAAAAAAACCCTCAATAACTATAGTTAAGTTAAAGGAACACCTTAATCTTTGCAATTAATAAAAAGTTTGACTCAAATTATTTTCAGGGAAGTGTATGAAAAATCATTTATCTGTGGGTTGTGTGCTTAAAAAGCAAAGATGGGAATGGTAGTATCAAAAGTTTCCTCTAGTTTTTCAGTATGACCATTTATAAGGGATATTTCTGTGCAAGTATGACCATCTAACATTCAGAGATGTTTGCTTTCTATACCTTGAAATGCCTATACATTGAACTCTGTCTTACTGAATGCTATTTTCTCAAAGTAAAATTAGAAACACTGTGTTCAGCTGGTTTAAAGTCCTCTGATATAAGGCAACCTCCTAGGCACTGCTTTGTAATGTAGGCATATGAAGAGGCCTATATGGGAAAAGGGCTTCACTGTCTGGGGTAGGCTAAGGCTTGTTTCTGTTTCGTGACAGCGACAGGTCCTAGGTAGAGCATTTTAGCATGGAGTATTTGAGGCAAGGTCACGTGAGAGTACTTTAGATTCAGAATTTCCACAATGGCAAAGCCAAAACTATTCTGTCACCATGGTGTTCAGAGAAATCTCAAGCCAGGCCTGTGGTGGTAGATACGCCTGACAATGTGGTCCAGCCTCATGATCTGGGTGCTTCCCATAGGTTCTAATAAAACCCTGAGAGCTTAAACTGATCACTGTGTACTTCTTTATAGAAACTGAAAACTATGAACAAAACAGAGAGATGAAGCATTAGGAAATATTATTGGAATGTTTAACTGTATTATATGAATTTCTTTGTTCTCCAATAGTATGTCAGCTCATGTAGTCTGTTTGGATTCGTTGGTTACTGCCTTGCACACTGAGTTCTTGTGTGGTATATTCAATGAGTCAATAGAATATTAATAATTTAATATAAAATAAGTATTCTAAGTAAACTAGATAAATTGTCTAAGTTATGATGAAAACCAAGGGAGCATAAATATGCTATTGATTGACATAATATCTCCATGTGTTATGAGTAAAATGTGATGTTTGATTTGTACTTGTTCAAGTCAAGATGATTACCATATCCAGCACTTTACACCTTGGTAATTTCTTGATGAGGATGTTCAAATGCCTCTACTATTTGATTTCGATTTTTAACACTTAAACAGAAATGTAAATTACCAATCAGTAATCTTCTGCTTGCTGAGTTATTCTTCTGCTAAAAGGACTAAAATCTTTAGAATTATACATGACTCCAATGAATCTTGTCTATTTATGAGTACAAATCATTTATAATAAACAAGAACTCTCAGACACCCCAGGAACAGGTGCTCTTCCACACATTCAGAAACATGTTATCTTTTGATTGATAGGTCCTCAAAGTGAATAAAAATTTATATGTAAAAAGTTGAAATAAAAATTTAAATAACTTTATTATATTTCTTACTAAGTCATGGGAGTGTAGGAGAAGACAGAAATAAAAAGCATTCATTTCCTCTATGTTTTATAAATATTTAAGATTTGAAAGGAACATTGGTTATATAAATAAATAGTGAAAAGGTAAGTTGTACTTAAAGTAAATTTAAATCTTTAGTAAAACTCAGTAGGAATGAGTCTTTTAGGGTGGGAATTGGAACATAGAACAGTCTCACTCCAGGGAAAACAGACAAGGTAGCCAGTGATAAAGAGCAGCTCTTCATACTGAGAGGTAGAATGGTAAGGACTCGCAAATGCAGAATGCGGCAGAGTGAAAATCAGCAAAGCAGTGGGCCCGCTAATCACCTCACCCCTTATTCAAGGCCTACCTACCATTTGTCTCTGCGCCTATGCTTTATCTGGCTATATTTATGGAGAGAGTACGGGACCAAATATTTGAAACTGAGCTATTTTATCTCCAAATTATGCATTTAATCCTCAGATGCATCAATTTTTCCCATTTCCTTTATTATTAAAGTCCTCATTTTGCTATTAAAATACATCAGTTTTAAAAAGGTTGTATAGGGATAGGTGGGTAAGAAATCTGATGAAACCAACAGAGATTTTGTTTAACAAATATCCATGACTATGTGAACTTGATATGGATTGTTGTGCAGTATTTTTTCATATACTGAATATACATTTTATCAAGTACAACTTTATTTGTTATTAAAATGATACACTTGAATGTAATGTCAGCTTGTTCCTGCTTAGTTATTCTTGTTTTAAGAAGGGATGGAAGATGTGTGCACATGTGCTTGTATGTATGTGTGTGTGTGTGTGTGTGTGTGTGTGTGTGTGTGAACGTATGAATGTCTTAGGGAAAAATCATCTCAATGTATATTCAGGCCCATAATATTTCTCCCTCCCTCACCCTGTCACCTTTGTCATATTTTTCATCTGTAACTGTGCCTGTGTAGATAATAACTTTCTTCTTTTCAGGTTATTGGTCAAATTGTTCTCCAATAATGTCTATGGTACTCAAATCCTGCTCTGTTTTTATTCTGAATCACTTTCTTACAGTAGGTGTTTATTAGATGTAGGGTACTCATTGGGTTAGAAACAAGTAAATTTGAGTTTGTTCCTTTTAAGGAAAAGAAAAACCTAGATGTTCCTATCCACTGATGTACTTCTAAGAGGAACAGCTTGATGCCCCTGAGGCTTCCATCTATCATGACATTCCGTTTCTTTCTTTCTCGAACATCTATACTTCAGCCTTAATTGACTTCCTGTACNATATAAAGAAGATTACTTCACTGAAAATTATTTTCACTCACTTTTTTGTATCCAAAACTTAGTCTTTCTAGCTTCAAGGATCCAGAAACAGTGCAATAAATTCAATTAACAAACATATAAAATATTCTTCATTTGATTTAGGGAGCAGGCACTGTGCATTAGGGCACATAACTAAATGGACATTGATTACCCATAAATGTGAGGAGGGAGAACAGCATGCAATCCTGTTTGCCCTTTCATGGAGTTCTACTTCTCACAGGGTTTAGGCTTTCTACGGAGCTAAAAGGTCCACACAATTGCTAAGACCTTCAACACAAAAGGACAATGTGGAGGCAGTTAGCTCCCTGTAGACCAGAGAAAGTTCAATCAGGCCCCAAAATACTAATCACCACTGCTTTGACAATCACTGTTTCTCAAACAGAAAGCATGGCTAAGTTCCCACCGCAAATCACAGAGCAATGCTACCAGATACTGGCAGACACTGGGCAGAATGGTGTTAACATGCAGTCCTTTCTCTGAATGAAATACTCTTAATTTGCATTTGGTCTTAGGAATGTTCTAACCTTTTGAGACAGTTAAGTAAATCACCTTAATACTTTGTCTCTGTATTTTTCCAAAGATAGACAATCAAACCTACAACAAGCTGTGTAAGTACTCCCTCACAATGTAGAATACAATATGTAAAGTGTGTCATATATTGGATTACAATAGAAGTTATTTGATAGCATTCCCTCCTATGTCCCTCTCCTATTCCCTTTCTGTCCTCTTTCTTCCCCTTCCTTCCTCTCTGTCTCTCTGTCTCTCTCCCAAAACACAATGGATTTTTCTTTTGATTTCATTAAACTAGAAAGTCTCATATTTCCTAGTTTATACTTACTGAATATAGCTGAAAGAAATGGACAATGGTAAGCTTTCATTAATTATTAAAAAAATTAAATAAATAATTAATTCACCCATTCATTTAATTTAGTGAAATGAATGGGCAAATAATAATGGTACATATACACAATTGACTGTATTCATCCATTGTAAAAATTGAAGTCATGACATTTTAAAGATTACCAGATAACTGGAAAAATAAGCAACTTCTGTAAGTTGATACTATAGAAGATTTTGGATTGGTATCAAGAGCATTTCTCAACATCACATGGCTTAGCTATCATCGTAGGTTTTTTAATGAGTGTCATGGAATTTTTATTTAGAACGAACAACTTATTAGGAAAACTGTGTCTGCGTACTAATTCTTACTCATTTTATCCTTGTAAGGAAAGAGTGCAAAGGCATGAGAGGGTACTATGAGCCGAAAGGGACAGCCCCAATAGTAAGGGAGGAACCTAGAACCAAGCCCGGGCCCAGTGTGATAAGTAAGAGCTTCTCTCTTGGGGAGGCACTGAAGGGGCTGCAGATGGATTCGAAACCCAAACTAGCTCATGTTCCATATTATAACAAGAAGTGATCTTGGAAATTTTCTATTGTCTTTTAATACCTTTTTATTTCATCCTCCTTTCTACCCTCCCTTTGACTCCCAACTGCCCCAGGACTCCCTTCCTTCCTGCAAACTTAACCCTTCTTCTGTCATGTCCAAGAAGCATTCTATTCCCTTCTCTTTCATAGAGCTCTTAAGGTAATTTTCTCCCGTCTCATGATCTCCTTTCTAGTCTGATGAAGTACGCACACTCACACAACTTATGGGAGAATTAAAAAATGTGGATTCACACCTGATAGAAAATGTTATTTTTTTTTAGTTGGATTTTATGTAATGTAATGATTTTCGGTTCCATGCATTTACCTGGAAATGCCATGATTTCATTTCTGTTTTAAAATGGATGAATACAGCCAGTTATATATGTATACATAATCCTTTATCCATTCATTTGTTTGATAAACATATAGGTTGGCTCAGTTTCTTAACTTTTATGAATTGGGAAAAAGTAAACATAGATAAACAAGTTGGCTTAGAATGTATCAGGTATATATCAAAGAGTGGTAGTATGTTTTGGTCATTTTCTATTTCTATGTAGATATTTTAAGGGAAACACAATATTGACTTATATAATAGCTGCACAAATTTCTGTTTCCATCAGTAGTAAAAGAAAAATGTTCTCCCTTCCCCAGATTCTCAGCAGCATCTGTTGCTATTTGGATTTTTTATGGTTCCAATGAGGCGAGACAGAATCTCAAAGAAGTTTAAATTTGGCTAAAGATATTGAACATTTTAATGAGAATTTTTATCTTTCCTTGGAAATTACCTTTTCAGTATACTGGGCTATTTTTTAATTGAATGGGTTAGGGTTGATGTTTTATTTTGAAATGTTTTGTATATGCTACATATTAATCTCCTATCTGGTATGTAGTTAACACATATTTTTCACATTTTCAGGCTGTTTTTTTTTTATTTTACTGATTGCTTACTGTGTAGACTTTTCTAATTTTATGTAATTCCATTTGTCAATTAGGAGAATTATTTCCTATACAACTTGGCTTTTCAGAAAGTCCTTGCCTATGGTTATATATTGAAATATTTTATCTTTGTTTTCTTCTAAGAGTTTCAATGTTTCAGGTCTCAGGTGAAGTTACTTAATCAATTTTGAATCAGTTCTGACTCAAGATGAAATATATGTATCTAATTTTATCATTCTACATTTAAAAATCCAGCTTTCTCAGAACCATTAGGCGGTGGTGGCGCACGCCTTTAATCCCAGCACTCGGGAGGCAGAGGCAGGTGGATCTCTGTGAGTTCGAGACCAGCCTGGTCTACAGAGCTAGTTACAGGACAGGCTCCAAAGCCACAGAGAAACCCTGTCTCGAAAAAAAAAAAAAGGTGTCTTTTTCTCATTGTTTTAAAATAAATTAGGTGGTCATAGCTCTTATGGGTTTGTTTCTGTATTTTCTTGTATGGATTAAACACAATAAAGACAAAACGTTGAGTCACCAATATGTTATTGGTATTAAGTTATTAAAGAAATCAAAACATTTCCTCTTAGTGTCATTTGATCAAGATTGAATCTAGATTTCAGGTCTCCCAGTGTCTATAGTCCCATCTGTTGCATGAATGCCATGTCTGGTTTTGTGCCAGTATCATGACATTTTTTCTATCACTATTGGTGTGTGGGTTAGTTTTAGCCAACTTGGCACAAATTAGAATCCCCATGGAAGAGGGAATCTGAATTAAAAAACTCTCCCATCGTATTGGCTAGTAGGTATGTCTGTTGGAAATTTTCGTGATTACTACTTGAAGGTGAAGGGCCCACCTTACTGTGAGAAGTATAACATATAGGTAGGTGGTCTGAAATTATATAACAATGGTTGCTGAGCAAAACAGAGGAAACAAGCCAATAAGCAGTTTCTCCATAGTCTGATTCAGTTCCTGCCTCCAGATTCCTGACTTGAGTCCTGCTTTGACTTTCTTCAGTGATGGAATATACCTGTAAGTCAAACAAACCCTTTCCTCAAACATGCTTCTTTTTGTAAGTTTATTACCACAGCAACAGATGCGAAGTATGAAAGAGAAAGAAATTGGTACCACTAAGTAGGACATGGTTATAATTGACTTAACCATGTTTTTTTATCTTCATGCAATATATTTTGATCACATTCTTTCCCATCCCCCAGTTCCTTCTAGATTCTTCCCACCTCCTTACTCATGCAACTTCATGATCTTTCTCTTTCTCTCCAAAACAGAGCTAGGATACAAAACTAGCACACGAAAAATCAATAGCACCCTATAAATGTCTGACAAACATTGAGAAAGAAATCAGGGAAAACAATACATTCCAAAAAGCCTCATTAAAAATCTTGGGCTAGTAATGAACTATAGAAATGATCCCTGAAAGTGAAAAGCTTCTGTAAAGCAAAGGACAAAGTCAACAAGACAAAACGGCACCTTACAGAATGGGAAAAGATCTTCATCAATCCGACATCGGACAGGGGGCTAATCTCCAAAATAAACAAAGAACTCAAGAAATTGGTCATCAAAAGAACAAACAATCCAATAAAAAAATGTACAGACCTAAACATAGAACTCTCAACAGAGGAATCTAAAATGGCTAAAATACACTTAAGGAAATATTCAACATCCTTAGACACCAGAGAAATGCAAATGAAAACAATTCTGAGATTCCATCTTACACCTGTAAGAATGGCCAAGATCAAAAACACTGATGACAACTTATGCTGGAGATGTTGTGGGGTAAAAGGAACACTTCTCTATTGCTGGTGAATGCAAGCTGGTACAGCCTTCTTTGGATGTCAGTGTAGTAATTTCTCAGAAAATTAGGAAACAACCTTCCTCAAGACTCAGTAATACCACTTTTGGGTATATATCCAAAGAATGCTCAACTGTGCCACAAGGACATGTGCTCAACTATGTTCATAGCAGCATTGTTTGTCATAACCAGAACCTGAAAACAACCTAAATGCCCTTCAACTGAAGAATGGATAAGGAAACTGTGGTACATTTACACAATGGAGTACTACACAGCAGAAAAATAACAACATCTTGAATTTTGCAGGCAAATGGATGGAGCTAGAAAACATTATTTTGAGTGAGGTAACCCAGACCCAGAAAGAGAATTATCACATGTACTGACTCATAAGTGCTTTTTAAACATAAAGCAAAGGAAAAGAGCCCACAAATCACAATTCCAGAGAACCTAGACAATAATGAGGACCCTATGAGAGACATACATGGATCTAATCTACATGGGCAGTAGAAAGACAAGATCTCCTGAGTAAACTGGGAGCATGGGGACCTTGGGGGAGGATTAAAGGGGAGGGGGCAAGCAGTGAGAGGAGCAGAGAGAAATGTAGAACTCAATCAAAATCAATTAAAAAAAGAAAAAAAGGAAAGTTTGGTTTTGCTTTCATCTGTTTTGTGTTGTGATTCATCTGTTTTGAATTTAAAATTAAAAATCAACGTATTTTGTTCTTTACAGTACATAGTTATGAGATGTTGAATTTTTCAAACAGAAAACAAATTTTGAAAGTCTGTTCAAACACTGTGGAAATTTTGACTTTGCCCTGTGTTTTGTATTATGATATTAACAGAGGATCTTGAGGACATAGAAAAAGAAGATCACGGTGGAATAGTGTTGTGTTTGTGTGTCAAGTTGACAAGGGATCGATGGTGATCAGTTTTTGTCAATTTGACAGAGTCACCTGAAAAGATAGAACGTTAATCGAAAATTATATCTATCAGATTGGCATGTGTGCATGTCTATGGAATATTTTCTTGATTTCTAATAAAAGAAGGGCTTAGTCCACTATGAGCAGTTACACTCTGAGCAGGTATCGGGGTTTCAAATAAATGTATTTGAGCAAGCCAGCAGAAACAAACCTGTGAGGAGCTTTCTTTCATGCACTCTGCTTCAGTTTCTGTCTTCAAGTTCCTGCTTAAGATTCTTCTCTGCCTTCACTCAACAATGCACTGTGACATAGATGTGTAAACCAGAGAAATCGTCTCCTCCCCCAGGTTACTGTGGTCATGGTGTTTAGCATAGTACCAGGGCAAAGTAGGACATAGAACTCTGTAATAAAATTTTAAATCGGGCCTTTTGATGCCTCCAGCAATGCTATTACTTCCTAAGGTAGATTTGACTACTTAGGGATTTTGTGCTCATATATGAATTTCTGGATTATTTGGTTGTTATTGAAGAATGACATGGGGATTTTGATGAAAATGCACTGATTCTGATCTAGACTGTTTCTGGTAACATAGTTACAATATTACCAACCGTGGAAGACTTCCCATCTTCTACTGTCTTCAATTTGTTCAATGTCATTGCTTCTGTTGTTGGGTTCTTGTCACTCTGTAATAAATTTACTTCTATTTTTAAAAAAAAGGTTTTTTTTTGGAAGACATTGTGAATAAATTGGTTTTCTAATTTCTTTCTTAGCAAGTTTTCTATTGGTATGTTAAAAATCTTCTGGTTGTTGTATGGTGATTTTGTATCTTTCTATTTTGGTAAAACTATTTCTCAAATATAAAGATTATCTGAGTCATTATTAGAGTCTGTAAATCTAAGATCTTGTCACTTGTAAGTGGGGACAATTTGACTTCTTCCATTGCTATTTATAGCCTCTTAATTTCTCTTTTCTCACTGATCTGAGACTTGGAACACTATATTGAGAAAGAATGAAGAGACTGCTTAACCTTATCCTGTTCCACAGTTTAGAGAAAATGTTTTCAGTCTTTAGTGTATGTCACATATAGCTTTCATAATTTGATATATACTCTTTATATGGTGATAGAAGATTTTCTTCACCTACTGTGATTTCAGTATTGAAGACTATTGCGTGTTGTATGACATGAGCTAATTTACATTTGGTGGGAACAATTTGCATCCCTGGGATGATGAAACAATATGACTATCATTCTGTGCTATTTAGTTATGGTATGTGATGTTTTTAAAGTGTTATTGAATTACATTTGAAAGCATTTCGGTAAGAATTTTGCACCTCTGATTATCAGGGAAATATATCTTTAGTGTTCTTTATTACAGTGTACTTGCAGGTTTTATATCAGCGTGATGCTGGCTTTATTCATTTCCATTTATATTTGGTGGAATGGAACAATTTGAGAGCAGGCATTACTGGGAAGGAACTATGTCTGCAAAGACTAAGTGGTTCAAATTTTAATAATGTAGAGGTGCTAGAGTATTGTATATGTATAGTAATGAAAAACACAGTCATGAGAAACCATTAAGGCAGTATATAAACTAAAATACAAAAAAATGAACAAAGTAAAAAATATAGAGCAGAAAATAATAAAAAAATAAGCAATAAAATAAAATGAAAGAATTGCGGCTTATGCAGTATTTTGTCCTACTTCTGTTGACAGGGTTTATCTCTCCCATTGGTAGTCCTTCCTATTAGACTGTGCAGGTTGAGGGAAGACTATATTAAGTCAACATGTTTCTATAGTAGAAGGACACTTTCTAAAGAAATACCTAGACCTGATCTACAGGAATACCCTTGCTGACCAATTACAAAATTGTTTCTTTTGGGGTGGGCAGGGGCAATTCTTTCCATGCACAGGGCTTTCTGTGAGTGAAGCTCCAAGGAGATGTAGGAGTTCCACTGCCATTGTTTGCTTTTATTGCTTAGAGGCTCTTGAGTGGCATCTTTCAGGAAGATGTGTAGACTCCAAAGTGAAAGTCCCAAGATCACAGGCAGCACTGGCTACAGGACTGGATCCTCTGGTAAAGTTGTCCTGGGCATCCTTGGAGAATCAGCGTCAGGCTCCTGCATCATGCGGCTGCTTTTGCCTGCACAGTCTGCTCTGCTCTAGCCAGCCTGCTTCAGACCTCTCTCCATGAAAACTGTATTTGGCCTGGACCCTCGCTATTTGCTAAGTATCAAAAGTAATCTGGGGTAATGATGTAGGTTATAACGGTCATTTTATCATTTATTTTTATAACACAACACCTCATGCATGCTGAGTAAACATTTCTGTCAACTATATGTCAACAAGTCATGAAACAAATCCAAACAGAAACCACAGTGAAACCTCAGAGTTTACTCCTGCAGAATGACCTCAAGGAGATAGCCTTTCACAAATATTTTGCTAAGGTCCTCAACAAAATCTTCTGTTTTTTTTTTCCCCTCATTTCATGGAAAATTTGTTTATAGTAGGTAAGTAGGAATTCTAGAACAGGCATCTATAGGGACACTTTTCAGGTTGTCATTTGGCTGGGGTGGGAGGATTACCTCATCTGTGACGTCATTTAGAGGAGGCGTGCAGATTATAAATGTCTGCCATAAGTTAAAAACCTTCCACTGCACCACATTATTTCAATGTCATGTAGGTCTTTCTGATGTCCAACAATCACGCAACAAAATTACTAGGAAAAACTGGGTTCCATCTCTAGAGATCAGTAAAACCATAGATAAAAGAAATGTAGAGTGTGATAAAATTAAAAATGTCAACATACAAATTATGGGTTACCCTATAACATTCAATGTTCTCTATATAGTATACATAATATGTTGACTATATATATTATATATACAAAATAATAATATAAAATATAAAAATATATACAAAAATAAATAAGACTCAAAAATAAAGGAGACTTCTTTTTTATATGCACTTGAATTTTAATGGTTATAAATGATTTTATCCTAAAGTACTTTTCTATTTTTAACTTTTTTATTGACTATTATTGAGCTCTACATTTTTCTCTGCTCCCCTCCCTGTCTCTCCCCTCCCCTTCAACTCTCTCCCAAGGTCCCCATGCTCCCAATTTACTCAGAAGATCTTGTCTTTTTCTACTACCCATGTAGATTAGATCTATGTATGTCTCTCTTAGGGTACTCATTGCAGTCTAGGTTCTCTGGGATTGTGATTTGTGGACTGGTTTTCTTTGAGAGATGATTAAACATTCTGCTCATCATTATAATTCCAAGCATCTTTGAGTACCAACACTCTATTTGGAAAAACAAGGCTGTTAAAGTAGTATCAGTTTCCACAGTGATGACATGGGTCATTAAAAAAGTCTTTTTGCTTTGGGGATATTTTTATCGAATGTATTACATTATGTATAATAAAATCTTTAGTTTAATATGGTGCAGCCATGAATTGTTAAGATACACCAACTGAGATTTCTATAGTAACGTGTTTCTTTCAGTTAGTGAATGATATAAAAATTGTCAGATAAAAATAGAATTTTTCATGAGGTATTCTAAGAACATGAGATATAATGCATGTATAGCTCTTACATAGCATACAGGAGGCATTGATTTTTAATAAACTCGATGCTTCACTGTGAATTCATCTGCCTCTTTAAATACATAAATACTCATGTTTGGTTTTCATAACTATCTACCAACCTATTTATTCCACATGAGGACGTCTACTATCTCTTTTTAGACTTCTGGAAACCAGTTCCCTTTGCCCAAATCTCTAGAGCTTACCCCAATACTATTTTCAGATACTAACCAGACAGAAAAATAATTGGTCCATCCTTTTCACCACCCACTTCCTTTATAACAGCATGGGAGCTGACTGATGACATAGTGAATATGAGTGAAGACAGCAACAAAAAATATTTTTGTTGGTTCACACCCCTGCTCATGCTTTGGTGACTCTCCATGCTGAAAGCCAGTTCCTAGCATTTTTAATTATAGGCTTACGCTCAGCTATGGATCCACAAAACACAGACAATATACCAAGGAGACTGGTGTGCTAAAGTTACCTATTCTGTGCACTTTCGACTTGAGTTTGGCTTTTAGTTGTGTAAATAAATTCTCAGTCATTCCATTCAAGCATTTCAGGCCATGAGCCTCAAAGGTCAGGACATAGATATGTTTCCTGCTATATCTATGGGACCTAGGCCAGTGTTTAGCCTTAATGACTGGATGGGTAGATGGATTGAGTCACTCATTTAGCTCATTAAATTTAATGGAGATTGATTGCAAATTTTTTCTTGGATCTTTTTCTTCCAAAATGTCTTTGGAAAATTGATTCATCTCTTCTCTCAAGATTTGTTCTGTAAATCAACTGGGTTTTTTTGCTTTGCATTGTCATTGTTTCATTGAACAGATGTTTCACTTCAGGCTGCAAAGCCATACTTGATACCCTTTCTCTTATTAAGTGAAGGTAAGCATGCTGTGTGCTCATCCTAAACACACAATGATTACTAGTGATCACACTTGCTTCCCATTCTACTCAGGTCCACACTCCCACACTTGGACCTTTCCCCCACAAAAGATAAAAAAAAAAGCATGCTTTTTGTGTGGGTACTGGGGCTCACATGCATTTGTTCACACTGCTTCTTCCTGATCACCAGTTCCCTGGAAAGAAGTCAGGGTGCCTCTTTTTCATATAAATTTTGAAGTAGACTTGCCAGGAGAACTTAACAAGGGAACTGGGAGAGGGATTTCTGCTTTGGCTAGGAAGTTAGAATTCATGATTAATACCCTCTTTAAAATGGAAGCTCTGTGATTGCCTTTGTGGTTTAAAGTCTAGCTGGTATTTGTTTTCTAGTTTGACTGTTCAGCACATTTCTAATATAAATTTCTGTATAAAATTTAAATAAATATATTTTTCAAGAGATACATGCTTTAATCTTAACATCATCCAGAGAGTTATGTATCAACCATGTTGCTAAATATTTTTTGTGGTTGTGTGTCAGAAAATCTGTTTTCATAATATAAAATTGGATTCCAATGAAACTTAACTTTAGTTTTCTTTTGTTTTTCCTTGAAGGCTTCTTTCCTTAAGTCCCATTTATGTCTTGTTTTTCCACTTCATTTCTTCTCTTTTCAGGGTTAGTGCTACTTTTGCTTGACACGTTCACTACAAATTCACCACAATCCTGATAAACTCTCTGCCTCTCTCTCTCCCCCCTCCATCCCTTTATCTCTCTCCTCTCTTGTACTAGCCGTTTTCTCTCTTTTTAATGACAAAAGTTGGTGTGGGAAGTCCTTCTGTATATGTGTTGCTTTTATTGTTTAATAAAGAAGCTGCTTTTGGCCAATAGCTTGACAGAATATAGCCAGTCTGGAGTATATATATATATATATATATATATATATATATATATATATAGAGAGAGAGAGAGAGAGAGAGAGAGAGAGAGAGAGAGTAGGCAGATTCAGGGAGAAGCCTTGTAGCCCCGTGGGAGACAGACGTGGAATGGTAAGCCAAACCAGACATACAGATTAATAGATATGGGGAAATGGGTTAAGATACAAAAGTTAGCCAGACGTATGCTTAAGCCAAACAGTATTGCAAATTATATAGTTTCTCTGTTATTATTTCTGGTCTGCTCATTCAGGGACAAATGGGAAGCCTCTGCCAACAAAAAGTTTATTTCCTATTTATTTGTTTACGGGTGCGTGTATTTTCTTGTGCATGTGTGCATAAGTACCACATGCATGACAGATACCCAATGAGGTCAGAAGAGGACCTCAGATCCTCTGAGACTGGAGTTAGTGATGGTTGTGAACCCTCATGTGGATGCTGGGAATTGAATCCACCTTGTTTAAAAGAGAAGCCAGTACTCTTAACTGTTAAGCCAGTACTCTAGCTCCAACAAAATAAACTAAATGAGCTATAGATCTAATAGATTTCTTTTCAGGAATGGATTCAAACTGGAATCTTTGCACATACTAGGAGACACCCAACCATTTTCTTCTTTCATGAGTCTTTTGCCTTCTGTTGTAAATATGGAAAAAGGAAACAGGCAGAAGACCTTCATTAAATGTAATGGACCTATAAAAGAATTTTTGAAAAACTCAAATTTTGGAGATTATTTTTTGCTAGATTAGATTTTGTTTTGTTCTGTCTCTAAGATAGTAAGCAGTGTGTAAGGACTTTATATTATTATTCTCCAATTATGTAGCACACAGTGAAATGTGACCAAGTAGAATTATAATACCTTGAAAATTATTTCAATACTGTTTTTACTTCCTTGCTCATTTCTACTCTACTTAGCTAAAACATGGGCCAGTATTGCTGCAAGTCGCTGGATTTATAAGACTGAAGATAGCGGACAACATTATTAAACTATGCTACAGGGCTTAGACCATCTCCTTTACAGGCAGCACGTGCTCAGAATGTATTATGGTTGAGAGACTGATGGAAGATCCCAGTCTCTCCAATGGAGAGGAGACAGTGAAGGCAGCATATTACAAATTTAGTGTGGGTAAGAGTCACCTGGTGGCCTTGTTAAACTACAAATGTGAACCCCTGGGGTTTTTGATTCACTCAGTCTCCCCAACAAATTCCCAGGTGCTACTGTTGTGGCTGACTTGAGGATAAACTTCAGAAACAACTTGGGTAAGGATAGGATTCTCACCTTTGTCAGAACTGGCCTATGAGCTCCAAGTGTGGACAGGCAGGATTCAGTATTGTGTGTGTATCAGAACTCTTAGCAGATCTACACCTTTCTCTCATCTCATGGAAGTCTGCAGCAAGCTTAGATCATTTCTTTATCTCTTATAGGGGGACACGCAATGCCACCTGCATTTTGTGTTGGCGTGGGAGTGGTCAGCTGAGAGATGAGCAGAGAAATAGAACTTCTATCTTGCGCTCTCAGTTGCTCCAGTGACTCAGTTGCAGGTCAGAGCGAATTACCATTCCATCACAAGGGAGAGCTTTTCTACATGAAGATATTCTTCTGTACAAAGTCATCTTGCCTCAGGGATTTGAAGGTCTACCGAATTCTGAATATTTCACTTGGCCTGGATACATAACTGAATATTTTATTTTGTCAAGTGCATTTGTCTATTCGGAACCTTCAGTAATTCCCTCCTCACCTGTGCAGGCTCTAAAGGTGACCTATAAAAAGCCTGAAACTAATCCCCAAGTCCTCAGGCACTTCTTTCAAGTCTGGCTTTTAAATACCAGTTTAAAACCTTGTATAGTTCTGAGACACTTTCGTTGTTCTACATCTTATTTGTATTACGCTTTCTAACTCGGCCCTAAGATTTGATGCTTCTGCTGAACCTTTGCTTAGCTTTTAAATCCCACTTTTGTTCTTTCTCTACACCTTTAAGCATGTGAATCCCATCTCAGTACTGTATACTAAGTCTGGGTCTCTACACTTCTATTTTCTTTATTTTGATATATATCTGTATGTATGTATATATATA